>NC_081559.1:170769771-170895715 GCF_022355385.1 Mustela nigripes
TCTGTGACCCTGCGGGATCTGAGGCCACGCTGACCCCGCGTGGGCTTCGCCCCGGGTAGCCTCTGGAGCGATGTCCCTCAGCGGAACAGACTTTTAAAAGTCCTGATTTTGTGCTCCGTTGCTCCGCCGCTTGCCGGGAGCCGGCCCCTCCCCCCGGGGTCTATCTTCCCGTCGCTTCGGATTCACTTCTCCGCCGGTCCTACCTTTCAGAAAGTGGTTGTTTTTCTGTTTCCAGAATTGCTGTTCTTCTTTTTTTCGATCTCCGATGGATTTTCAGGTGTTTGCAATCTTTAGATAAGCTATCTAGCTGATCTCCGGCTAGCTAAAGTAGTCTCAGCCAGCTACTTCTCCGCCATCTTGACTCCTCCATATAAGCAACATTTCTTATATTTCCGTGACCATACATTTGCTCTTTCTATTGCATGCTCCACACTGCTAAAATAATTATCCACAGAACAATTTTATATTTTAGCAACATCATTTCATTTTGATCATTTTCCACTTAACAAAAAAAGAATATTCCAGACTCCTTAATAGGATATACAAGGCACCTCATAATTTATTTATATATTTATATTATATTCATTTTATCCATTTATTTTTATTTTTTTAATTTTATTTATTTGAGAGAGAGAAAGAGAGCATGAGTTGGGGGAGGGACAGAAGGAGAGGGATAAAGAGACTTCCCACTGAGCAGAAAAAAACCCTGTTGGGCTGGATTCCTGGACCCTGGGATCATGACCTGACCCTAAGGCAAATGTGTAACAAACTGAGCCACTCAGGTGCCTCTTATCCATTTATTTGTAATAGAATATACAGTACTAGAAGTTTTTTTAGGTGATTAGGAATCTAAACTTACGTTAGACAAAGGTTTCCCTCCCATAAAATGCACATTTCACAAGTGAGGAGACAATAAACCTATTATTACATGATGACTAAGATAATCTAAAATGCAGGCAAGTATTCTAAAAGTAATACATCAAAACAAAGTAATAGGAATGAAAATTCCTTCAGATAAGGTAGTCAGGGAAGGCTTTACTCAATAGGTGATAACTGAGTGAAGACCTGAATGATGAGAAGAAATTAGCCCCAAGTCCCAGAAAAATTAATAGTGGTCAAGACAAAGGAAACAAAAAGTGCAAAAGAAGGCCTTGAGATAGTAGAAAAGGTAATGATCAGACCTAGGCTGGGGAATAAGACCAGAATCCTATAGAAACCAGGAGGAAATGATATAACACCTTTAGAATGCTTAAAGAAAAAAAATAGGCAACCCAGAATTCTATAATCAGTTAAAATATTTTTCAGGATGAGGGCATAGAAACATTAGCAGATGAAGAAAGACTGGGAGACTTAATTTCCAGCAGAATTGTTCTGAAATATTTGTCCTCAAATTCTTTACACAAAGGACACTATGATTCTATATTGACACTTGTTTTACATTTGATGAAAATATATATTCTGTATATTTTCATCAGCTATAAATGAACACGTCAGCAAGTAATCCAAAAAATATCAAAGTGAAAGTTTGTTCATTCTGTTTAGAAAGTTTCACCAAACTTCCCTCATTTTTCTCTCCTTTTTTTCTACCTTCTTTCTTTTTACAACTTTCTATATTTATTTCCATCTTTCCTTTCTTCCTTCCTCTCTCCCTCCCTTCCTTCCTTATTCCTTTCCTTCCTCTCCTCTTTCCATGTTTCCAAGTTATTTTTTAATTAGAAAATGTTCAATTTTGGGCATGCAGGTATCTCCTTAAGAATGATCTTTATAGTTTTAAAAACAGTGCATTCAGAGAAAGGTATAAAATAATGTAGCTTGGGCCCCCTGGGTGGCTCAGTCCATTAAGCATCTGACTTGGCTGAGTGCACAGCCTATGCAGGGCTTGATCTCACAATACTGAGATCCTGACCTGAGCCAAAACCAAGTCTCATTCCTCTCTCTCCACTTTTGCTCCTCCCTCTACTGACTTGCTTTTTCTCTCTCCCTCTCTCCCTTTCAAATAAATAAAATCTTTAAAAATTATATAGATTAAACAACATGGAAAATCTATGAGAAAGATTAAGAAAAATTGGATTATAAGTAGTCATTAAAGTACCTGACTTTGGCCTTGCTTTTTATAGATGGACACTATCTTTTAGTTGTGTGTTTAGATGATTTAAATGTAGTTTTTGGTATTTGTATCATAAATAAAATGTACCATTTTGTTTTACTTCCTCTGTTTTACATTTATTTCTACTTTTATATTTTGATTATCATATTTACTATTCCATTTTAATTTATATACTGTGTTCTTGTCTATATCTCTGTATAGTATTGTTTCTATTTGTTGTTATAGGGAAACTATATATAGGAACTGAACCTTTCAGTATGTTTAGAATCAACATTTTACCACTACAGATGGAATGTAGAAACTTTACCACAATATGTCCTTTTACTTTACTCTTGATGTTTTTGTATATCTCCCACCCTCATCTACTGAAAACGCTGTCATACAATGCTATATTTTTTGCTACTAACTGGAAAATATTTTCAAATAACTTTAGAGGATAAAGTAGTCTATTTATATTTGCCAGTTACTTGTAATTTCTGATGTTCTTTCTTTATCTCTAAAAACTATCCTGGCCCAGAAGTTCTCACTAAATAACTCTACCAAATACTTAAGGAAGAATGAATATCAGTTTTACACAATCTTTTCCAGAAAGTGGAAGAGGAGAGGATTTGTACAAATTCTTTTTATGAACTTAATATTTCCCTGATATACAAACCTAACAAAGGCAGAATGAAAAACAAACAGAAAACCTACATATGTAAACAGAAAAATCCTTGACAAATATAAGCAAATATAACTCAGTAATATATAAAAAGAATTATACAGCATAACACATGGGGTTTGTTCCAGGTATGCAAGGCTGGTTCAGTATTCAAACATTAATATAATCTACACTGGTAGTCAAAAGAAGAAAAAGCACATAATCATATCAATCAATATGCATTTGACATATGCATAGACATATGTGTAGACATATGCATAGACATATGCAAAGAACACATTCAACAAAAATTTAACAACCACTTATGATAAAATCACAAATTAGTATAGAGAGAACTTTCTCTACTTGATAAAGAATATCTGGAGAAAAACCTTATAATTAACATCACACTTCTGGTGAAAGACTGAAGTTTTTTCCCCTAAGAGCAGAAACAAGGCAGTGATGTCTACTGACTCAACTTTTATTCCACATAGTGTTGAATGAAATTAAGGGACAAAAATATTCAAAAGGTATACAGATTGAAAAGGATGTAATAAAACTAAGTACATTTGTTTTTGAAATGATTATCTTTGTAGACAGTCTCAAAACTTCTATTTTAAAATCCTAAAATTTATAAATGTGTTTAGTAAGGCTTGAGTGTACTTTAAGATGAACATACAAAAACAATCATATTTCTACATACTAGCAATAAGTACATGGACACAAAAAGAGAAATTAAAATACTATATACTATCATAAAAACAGTTGTAAATTTAATAAGACATATAGAGCTCACATGCTGAAACCAAAATATTCTGATGAAAGAAATCAAAGATAATCTAAATAAATGGAAATATGGACTGTGTTAAAGAATTGTAAGATTCAGGTGCCTGGTGGCTCAGTGGGTTAAGCCTCTGCCTTCAGCTGGGGTCAGGATCTCGGGGTCCTGGGATCGAGTCCATGTCGGACTCTCTGCTCAGCGGGGCGCCTGCTGCCTCCTCTCTCTGTCTCTGCCTCCCTCTTTGCCTACTTGTGATCTCTCTCTGTCAAATAAATAAATAAATTATTTTTTAAAAAGAGAATTACAGGATTCAACAGAATAAATATGTCAATTTCTCCCACATTCACAAGTAAGTTTCTTGTAATTACTATCAAAATCCAAGCCAGATACTTTGTAGATTAAACAAAATCATTCCAGAATTTATATGGAGAGTGAAAGAACTAGAATAGCTAAAATAATTTTGACAAAGTACGAGTGGAATCCACTTCCTTCAGTTGAGAAGGCATAGAGATGACAAATCAGAACATAGAGATGTTCATCATCATTAGCAATTGGGAAAAATGGCAGCTACCATATGAGCCCACAATTGAGATCTTTAATATTTATCTCAGAGAAATAATAATTTATTTTCACACAGTTATGTGTACAGTTATATCCATAGCTATCATCCATACCATGATAGTCTCAAACCGAAAACACCCCAGATGTCCTTGAGTGGGTAAGATGATAAACTGTGCTATGTCTACACCATGGAATACTACTCAGCAACAAAAAGGAACAAAGTAGTGATAGGCATAACAAACTGTATAAATAGGTATAACAAACTGTATGAAACTCTAGATAATTGTAATGAGTAAGAAAACAAAAAAAAATCAAAACAAAAACAACAGAAACAACACCCCCCAAACTCAAAAGTTATGTGTAATATGATTCCATTCATATAAAATTCTAGAAATGATAAAATCATAAAACAATGGAAATAGAGAACAGATTTGTGTTGCTGGATTATGTTAGGGGTCTCCAGAAAAACATATATATGTAGATATGAAATTAAATATAGAATATATATAACAGGTAAGTATATTATATATGTGCATATTATATTAAAATATATAAATGTATAAACATACCTAAATAATTATAATGTATGATATAGGTATGTATAATATAATAGGATATCTATCTTGAGAGAGAGGGTGTCTGAGAGAACTAGAAGAGAGATTTATTAAGGAATTAGTTCATGAAATTCTAAGGCATGGCAAGTCCAAAATCTGTAAGCAGACTGAGCTAAAAATTCAGAGAGGGTTGGCATTCCAGTTTTGACCTTAAAATGGTAGGCTCTGCAGGTAGGCTGGATGCTTAGGCAGGATTTGTTCTCTGGGAAAACTCAGGTTTTGTTCTTAAGGTTTTCAACTTTGATGAAACCACTCACATCATTAAGGATAATCTTTACTGATAGTACCTGATCATAGATGTTAACCACATCTACAAAATACCTTAAATTACAGTAGTATAAATTATGCAAGTTGCCACATAGTACTGACCATCACACAACAGTAGACTGCATAAGTTCAAACAGAAAATAGTCTGCTATGATTACATTTCCACAGCAATATTTTGATTCCTGTTAAACCAATTATTTTATATTTTATGTTAGGGGTAGTAGCAACCAGCTCAGTTAGTATCTGTAATTCAAACTCTGATTATGGATTGTGTACCATTTTAAAGACTATCTGATGTAGAAATTTTGAAAGGCAAACATGCAAACATAAGTAATGCACGTTCACCATCTGCAATTTGGCTTGCGGCCATGTAAATTACTATGGAAAAATACATGTCTTTCAAAAGCGTCTTGTAAAGAGTTGCTTAAAGAGTGAACTGTCTTGGTGTGCTTAATATGTATTTTAATTTGTAAAATTGGATTGGGACGAAAATATTAAAATTCAAAGTTTTTTTTTTTTTAATAGTCCTAGGGTCCTGGAGGATAATCAAAGAGAATTTCAGACCTTCACAAAATTGAACTACAGAAGGTTTCCTGCTGTTAAGCAATAATAAACTAATTGTGACTTCCAAGTAGAAAACCACAGGGAAGATAGCACATCCAAGAGAAATTTAAATCTGAAGTTAGAATCCAGCTTCTTATTATAGTTATTTTCCTTCATTCGGTTAACATTTTTGTCACTTAATAAGACCATCTGGAATCTATTGTGACCTCAAACATAGATTTTGTTTGTCTACATTTCTGTCTAGGGATGTTTTACAATTAAATTATATGGTTTTAAATTACTTTTACTAAACTATATATGATTTACAAATGATTACACTAAGCATAAAGATTGTGGTTATTTGTACTTTTGACTTTTGGGGAGGTTTCTGATAAATGTATCAGTCATTGGTGCTGATTTTTGTATTTGAAAGTGGTAGATAACTACTTCTGGATACTTCAATGTATATTCACTAGTTTATATACTTTATTTATATTTTGTTTAATCTCTCCTTTATTTATAATGCCCAATGTTCTGCGATTAAAGGTGTTTGTTATTACAGACTTTTTAAAAACATGGCAAAGAACAAATGCAATTCACCCAAATGGAAATTGTTCCCAAATTTATTATATATCACGTTCAAAGTATTATGCTCAAATAAAATCTCATGCAAATAGTGTTCTAATTTATATGAAGACCAAAAAGAAAATGACAAAGGAGCAACAGTGGAGAATATTTAAAATTAGATAAACCACTTATATTTTCCTTTTATTTCACATGGTAATGCTTAAAATGAACAGCACTTTCAAAAAGATGTGTTGGTAATATTTAGATTGTATAAATGCTAACTATGTATCATTCATGTTGACTATAAAAATATAATCCAAATGAACAATGAAATAAGTTTGTTAATTGTGAATCTGACTTGATATGGATTGTGGTACATAAATAGAAGGGTGTTAAATGCATATTTCTTGAAGGATTATTACTTCTAATATTTCTACTGATACTTGTCATAATGGTCTCCAACATTTATCTTTGTGATTTTTAAAACTTTTAAACTTCTTAAAAATTTAAATTATTATTTATTACATTTTAAAAATATTTGGCTATTGAACATGAAGTTTTAGAAAATTTCATGATTTCAATTCCATAAGAATCTGATTATGTTAAGATAATACTATCATCAGAGAAAGAATGCTACCAAACTCTAAGATATAGATGGAATGTTACTTTATAATGTTTTAAGCAAAATGAAACACATAATTGAGACTGCAAATTTGAAACACTTCAAAACTCTTATCCTGTGGTGGCCGAAAAAAATTAAGGCCACCCCATCTCATGTTTAGCCTTAGCATAAGAAAAGCCATCTCAGACCCCTGTGCCCAAGGGCTGAACTTTCCCCTACTTTTTTTTTTTTTTTTAAAGATTTTATTTTTTTGACAGACAGAGATCACAAGCAGGCAGAGAGGCAGGCAGAGAGAGAGGAGGAAGCAGGCTCCCCGCCGAGCAGAAAGCCTGACGCGGGGCCGGATCCCAAGACCCTGAGATCATGACCCGAGCCGAAGGCAGAGGCCTAGCCCTCTGAGCCACCCAGGCGCCCCTCCCCTACTTTTCCAGGAAGCCCCACCCTGCTTTGGTTCTCGAGACCCCCACCCTGCTTTAGTAACAGGAACCCATAAATACCCCTGCCTTAACTAAGCTCGGGGTCCAAGTCCCTACTCTGCTTTGTCGGGTATGCTTGGGCCCAAGCTTAAGTTTGTCAAATAAACCCTTGTGTGATTGCATTGGTGCTTGGCTCCTTGGTGGTCTCTGCGACCAAAAACTTGGGCACAACAGTCCCATTATAGAGTATATTTATTGCTATACATGTAATCCAAAATTAAGTAATTAATGTTTTAAATAACATGTGAAAAAAGTTCGTGTATTACAAGAGTTTAACACGCTCAACACAGGAAAGTTTACAAATGCAATCCTGAGTTAAAAATTAGATAGAAGTTCAGTGTGGTTAAAATTTAGAAAACTAGTGAAATACTATCAGATGAGGTGGTTTTCAGGAAAGGGGCAAGTAATTTAGAATCTTATTAATTGGAGGATGATTGGAGGATTTATGATTTTGTTTTGAAAATATTACTTTTTTTTGCAGAAAACAGAGTATAGGTTTTATGTGAGGGAGATTAACAAATATTATGATCATTAACAAATTATAGAGCATTATTGTTTTGGAGGTGATAAAAACCTCCTCAATCCATTTATGCTTTTCTAGATAATCTACACTTATATATTTGGTTCACATTTATTTGATAAGAACTAAAATGATTTATACAGAGAATTGAAATTAAAGTTTAAAATATAAATAATTCTGGTAAGTATAAGTTTTGGGTGATTTGGATATCATATTTTCAGAGAATAAAAATGGCAGTGAGACATTCACAAATGAATGTTTCATATATTACCTTATGTGGATTTTATAAAAGTTAATATAGACTAAACTGGCAAACTGGCTATTAATTACTTAATAATGTTTACGGATATTGATTGGTTTCTAGTCCTGAATCAAGAGGGATTGTTATTTATAGCTGTTTTCTTTATATTGGTTTAGAAATCACCACTTTTCTATGGCAAACAATAGAATAACAAAAATCTTATGATTTCTATAACACAGTAATGAGCAAATACAGCCACCGAAGATTTAATCTTAACAAGACATTCAGGGAACTCATGGGGATTTTTCTCTTAATTGGAAATTGAATGACAGACTCTAAGTATCTTATTTACCAAAACGCACTAAGTTACCCTAGCCTACTAATGAGAGATGAAAGTTTCACATTAAAAAAGCCTTTCCGTTTAAGTATTTCAACATTTTTATTTTTAATGTCTGAATGAGAGCTGACAATAAAAAGCTGGGGGGAGGGGGTTTGGGAGAAGGGGGTGGTATTATGGACATTGGGGAGGGTATGTGCTTTGGTGAGTGCTGTGAAGTGTGTAAACCTGGTGATTCACAGACCTGTACCCCTGGGGATAAAAATATATGTTTATAAAAAATAAAAAATTATATTAAAAAAAAAAAGCTGACAATGAGTTAAAGAATCTGTTTTCTCCAAATTCACATTTAATCAATCCAAAGAGTAAGTCTTCTTATAGTAATGGAAATGCTGTTTAAATAATGTATCATTTCTTTGTCTATAATTAAACTTCTTTTCTCTTATTAGCATCCATTCAGCCAGGTGACAAAAGCAATCTCCGAACACTGTTTTTTCTGTAATCACAGTTTTTTACTGTACTTTTCCCACCCATGTCAGTTTATGGAGAATCTCTAAGCTCTTATCTCATCAACTGGTTCTACTTAGAATCAGGGTACAGCTTGTCTTTGCCATATGAATTATCTCCTTTTGCTGAGGTAACAACATATGGTGATTCAATGGCTTAAAACAACACAAATTTATTCTCATACCATTTTGGAGGGCAGAAAACTAAAACCAAAATGTTAGCAAGTCTGAGTTCTTTCTGGAGGCTCATTATGTTGCCCTTTTCGGCTTCAAGAGATCACCTGCAATCTTTGGCTCATGGCTATTTCTCAAATCACTTCAAACCTTATTTCTTTTATCACATCTTCTTCTGACTGATCCTTCTGCCTTCCCGTTATGAGGAGTCTGGAGTCTGCAAAGTACATTTGTCACATTCAAGTAATCCAAGATAATATCCCCATTTTAAGATTCTTAATCACATCAAAAGCCTCTTCTACAATGTAAAATAATATCTTCACAAAGTCCAGATATTATAACGTGGGTGTCTTTGGGAAGGGAGTTAATTAGTCTATCACACCAAACTGGTTTAGATTTTTGTTCTGTCTTCTGGAATTTGGCCCAATCATCATAGGGTGTGGTTGGTGAGAGGGAGAATCCTAAGAATGTAATTTTTCACTTTATTTATATATTTCATCTCCTTCCTCTGATTTTTAAAAATGTTCACCCGAGCATGAACTGATCTTGCTTCTTCCATTCTTTAAGACATAATGTCTTAAATTCAGCATCTTAAATGTCCACAGTAAGAACTGATTTCTCTATACTCTTTAGTCTCCTGTGTCAAAGCCAATAAATATAGAACATACAATAGAATATATAACCCCTAGCTTGAACAGTAATGTAAACTATGAACTTTGTGTGATTATGATGCATCAATGTGGGGGATCATCAATTGTAACAAATGTATCACTCTCATAGGGGATTTTAGTAATGTGGGAAGCTATGCAGGGATTTTATGGGAAATCCTTATACCTTTATCTCAATTTTTCTGTGAATCTCAAAATTCTTTTAAAAAATAAAATCTTTACAAAATTAGTTACATGAAAGAGTATGTAGGTGATGCAGTTGAAGTGTCTGACTCTTGATTTAGGCTCAGGTCCTGATCTAGGAGTTGTGAGACCCAGCCCTGTGTCAGGCTCTGCACTCAGCACAGAGTCTGCTTGGGACTTTCTGCCCCTCCCTCTCCCTTTTCTCTCTAACAAATAAATAAATAAATAAATTTTTAAAGATTAGTTACATAAAAATCACTCATTTTAAGTCTATAGTTTAATAAATTTTATAAACCTATATAGTCACATAACCATTGCATAGCCATGATATATAATATTTCTGTCATAACAAATTTTCTTCTGAGCTGCTTTGCATTAAATCTTCATCCCCCAAGTTCTGGACCCTGGATACCACTAATCCACTTTTTGTCTTTATAGTTTAGTTTTTCGAGTTTTTTTGAATTTTATGTAAATGAAATCATAGTGTACATAACGTGAGTCTGACTTAGTTCATAAGCATATCTTTTAGAAATTCACTCTAGTGTTTGGGTTTTTTTTTTTTTCATTATAGTGTTTTTGAATCCATAGTTTATTTTATTGTTAAAAGTTATTCCATTTTTATATTAAACACATTTTTGGTATAGTCCTTTTATTCAGAAGTTGATGGACATTTGGGATGCTTCCAGTTTGGGGCTGTTTGGAATAAAGCTGGTTTAAACGTTTTGAACGTATCATATTTTATGTGGATATATGTTTTATTTTTATGGGCTTAATACCTAGATGTAATATTGGTGGATCTTACAGTGAATTTATGTTTCGCCTTATGAGAAACTGCTGAATTATTTTCCAAAGTGAATGAACTATTTTATATTCTTACAAGCAAAGTATGAGAGATTCAGTTCTCCAACTCTCTTCACATAATTGGCATTTTCAAGATTTTTAATCATGGAGTTTTTACTAGTGTTTACTGGTGTGTCTCTCCATTTAGATCATTATTAATTTCTCTCAACTGCTATTTTAGTTTTAAATTCATAGACTTTGTATATTTCTTTTTTTTTTAAAGATTTTATTTATTTATTTGACAGAGATCGCAAGTAGGCAGAGAGGCAGGCAGAGAGAGAGGAGGAAGCAGGCTCCCTACTGAGCAGAGAGCCCGATGTGGGGCTCGATCCCAGGACCCTGGGATCATGACCTGAGCTGAAGGCAGTGGCTTTAAAGCACTGAGCCACCCAGACGCCCCTAGACTTTGTATATTTCTTGCTAGACTCTCCCTTAAGTATTTTATGCATTTAGATGCTAATATATGTGATCTTAGAACTGTGGGAGAAGCTAAGATGGCAGAGAAGTTGGAGGACCCTAGGCTTGCCTTGTCCCACCAACATAACTAGAGAAATATCAACTTATTGTGAATATCCAAGAAATCAATTTGAAGACTGACAGATAAAACTGCACAACCAGAGGGAGAGAAGGGAACACATGGAAGGTAGGAGGTACAGAGGTGTGGTTTGGGGGGAGAAACAGATCATGGATGCTGCAGAGGGGAGGGATCCCTGGTCACATAGAAAAGGAAGAGAGAGAGAGATTGAGAGAGAGAGGAATACGCAGGTGATCCTGCAAGAGAACACTTCCTCAAAGCCATTGCCTCAGAAAGCAAGAGGGACTGATTTTTTGTTTTTACAAGTGAGGCTCAAAGACTGGAGTTTTAGAGGTCTATGGCATGGATGGTATAGAGCCCTATGGGCACTGCACTACTTTTGTGAAGAAGGAAGGTAACTAACCTGGGAGGATAGATGACATGATCTGAAGATTGCCTAAGACACACTGGGAGAGACTCTTCCCTCTTCTTGGAGCACATCTGAGAGGGGTGGAATTGCCTCTCTGGGGACCAAAGAGCCAGTGTGTGCCAATTCCCCTGTGTCAGCACAGACACGGAGACACCTGCTGTGGGTGGCTAGCCCAGACATTGGCTGCTTAGTGTGTTTGCTCTAAATCCCACACTATTGTACTCAGGTGACACAGCCCTTCTGCATCAATCCCAGTGCAATGAAACCCTCCCCAAAAGACCAGTGCAGGTCCCTGCCAACTAAATCCCTAATGTTAGGAGTTCTAATACTCAGCCAGCCTGGCTAGGATAGAGCCCAAAGTGCATGGCACTGGTCCAGGAGACAAGCAATCTGGACACAGTGTGAAAGAAGCAATCTTAAAAAATGTCTAGAATGCCCAAGGGAAAATTATTCATGCTTCTAGGAAAGCTTCCTTGACACCATCAAGCACAAGCTTCCCTCTCCAGGGACAAAGGAGCTGGATGATGCAATTTCCATGCCTCACCCTTCAGCATAATAGAGCACAGTACAGCACCAACGTTGGCTGTCTAACCTATCTACACCAAGTGTCATCCCTGCTCTATATTGGACTGCTTTTCTCAGGAAAGCATGCTTGAAGACCAGTGCAGCAGGTCCCTCCCTGAGAAGACCAGGACAAACCCCCATACATATTGCATTTACTGACCACAGAGTTCTCCAAATCTTCTGCTCTAGTGGAAATAACATCAGGTCTCTTTTAATAAGCAGACCAGAACACACCTAGTTAAAACTCACCACATTCTGACTAACATTCCAAAAACCCCCCACTACAAGCAAGGAGTAATGCTGCAGAGGACTGACCTGAGGGATAAAGCAACTATAAAATATAAGAGTGCACACATCAGACAAAAAAGACATTCTTCAAGTGCCAGGCCCTGGACATTATAAGCTTCATAAAACCATTACTTTCAGAAGCAGGAAACATAATAGGCGTTCCTAACACAGAGAGGAAGGTAGAGACCTAGACAAAATGTGAAAATGAAGGAATTCATCTGGAAAGAAAAAAATAAGAAAACTTCACAGTCAGGGAGATAATCAAATCAGATATATGTAATATATCTGAGCAAGAATTTAAAGCAATAATCATAAGGATTCTAACTGGGCTTGAGAAAAGCATAGAAGACATGAGGGATATCTTTACAGCAGAGATAAAAAAAAGCTTAAAACCAGTCAGGTTAGAATGAAAAATGCAATAGCTCAGATTCAAAACCAACTGAATGTAATGAGCACAAGGATGAAAGAAGTAGAGGAACAAATAAGTGATGCAGAAGATAGAATCGTGAAAAATAATGAAGCTGCAAAACCAAAAAGAGGGCAAGAAAAATCTTGGATCATGAAAGTAGACTTAAGGAACTCACTGATGCCATCAAATGTAATAATATTCTTATCATAGGATAATTTATTTTATTTTATTTTTTTACTTATGAGAGAGAGAGAGCATGAGGTGAGGAAGGGCAGTGGGAGTGGGAGAACCAGACACCCCACTCAGTGGGGATCCTGATGTGGGGCTTGATCCCAGGACCCAGGGATCATCACCTGAGCCAATGATAGATGCTTAATGAGCTGGGCCACTCAGGTGCCTCATACCTTAACATCATAAAGGCTGTATACAAAAGACCCACAGGTAATATCTTCCTCAATGGGGAAAAAACTGAGAGCTTTTCCTCTGTAATCAGGAACAAGACATGGGTGTTCTTTCTCATCATTATAATTTAACATAGTATTGGAAGTCCTAGCCTCAGCAATCAGACAACAAAAAGAAATAATAGGCATACAAATCAGCAAGGAAGAAGTCAAACATTCACTCTTTGGAGATGACATGATACTCTATGTTGAAAACTGAAGGACTCCACCAAAAAATTGCTAGAACTGATAAACAAATTCAGTAAAGTCACAGCATACAAAATCAATGTGCAGAGATATTTTGCATTTCTGTACATTAATAATGAAACAGGAGAAAAAGAAATCAAGGAATCAATCCCATTGACAATGGTATTAAAAAATAAGATACCTAAGAATAAACCTAAACAAAGGAGTGAAATATCTATACTCTGAAAATTATAGAGTATTTATGAAAGAAAGTGAAGAAGACACAAAGAAATGGAAAGACATTCCGTTCTCATGGAGTGGAAGAACAAATATTGTTTAAATGTCTCTACTACACAAACTGATCTACAGATTCAATGCAATCCCTGTCAAAATAACCACTAGCATTTCTCAAAGAGCTAGAGCAATCCTTAAACTTGTATAGAACCAGAAAAGACCCAACATAGCCAAAATAATGTTGAGAAGGAAAAGCAAAGCAAGAGGCATCACAATTCCAAATTTTAAGTTGTAACACAAAGCTGTAATCAGTAAGACAGTATGTTACTGACACAAAAACAGACACATAGATCAATGGAACAGAATAGAGAACCCAAAGATGGGACCACAGCTATATGATCAACTAATCTTCAAGACAGCAGGAAAGAATAGCCAATAGAAAAAAGACAATCCCTTCAGCAAATGGTGCTGGGAAAACTGGACGGCAACATGCAGAAGAATGAAACTGGACCACTTTCTTACACCATACACAAAAATAAATTCAAAATTGATGAAAGACCTAAATGTGAGGTAGAAAACCCTCAAAATCCTGAGGAGAACACAGGCAGCAACCTCTTTGACATGGGCCATAGCAACTTCTTACTAGATACGTCTCCTGGGGGTAAGGGAAACAAAATAAAAAAATGAACTATTGAGACTTCATGAAGATAAAAATCTGCACAATGAAGGAAACAATCAACAAAATTAATTCAGTTTCTCTTCATTGATTTAAATCCTCATGGATCATATTTTTCTACCTCTTTGCATGCCTGGTAACTTTGTTGATTTCATTGCAAAATATTGTGGATTTTA
This sequence comes from Mustela nigripes, assembly GCF_022355385.1. Taxonomy (NCBI): domain Eukaryota; kingdom Metazoa; phylum Chordata; class Mammalia; order Carnivora; family Mustelidae; genus Mustela; species Mustela nigripes. The sequence continues at coordinate 170,784,336 of NC_081559.1, forward strand.
TATTCTTAGGTGCTACATAGTTTTTTTTTTCTTTTACTTTTTTAAAAGTGTGTTGAAGTTTGTTCCAGAATGCAATTATTTAAAGATCAGTTTGATATTTTAAGACTTGTTTAAGCTCTGTTTTGACTCTCTCCAAAGACTCATATATTACGTTATCTCTCCACCAAAGGTGGACTGATCATGAAATGTTCCCCACCGTTTGTGAGATTTTGGAATCCCAATCCTATTCTCACCATCTTCAGGGTGTTTCCTCCCATCCATTCACAGATCAATGCAGTCAAACATGTTCTCCTTCTCTTCCCTTCCTTTTCCTTCTCTTCTTTTTTCTTCCCTCCTCCTCCTCCTCTTATTCTTAATTTTTCTTTCTCCCCCTCTGTCTCCCTCCCCCCCCCTTTCTTCTCCTCCTTCCCTTCCTCCCCTTCCTTCTCCTTCTTCTCCTCCTTCTCCTCCTCTTCTCTCTCTCTCAACCCTTCTTTCCTTTCTCTCTTTCCTTATCCTCCTTTTGCAACTCCCCTTATCTAGTATTATGAACTATAGATTCTTATCTCCCTTGGCCTTCCCAAGATCTAATCTTTATTTTCTCAGTCCTATGCTCTGTGACCTGAAAACTGACTCTAGGGATTAAGCAGCTGCAATTCTAGGATTTACCTCATTTTTCAAATCCTTTTAATCAGGCAGAAAGTCCTCTGATGCTTGTAGTTCATTGTTTGAAAACTGTTGTTTCATATACGTCCTGGTTCTCATTGTGCAGAACAAGAGAGCAATTCTCATAGCAGTTATTCCTTTAGTGAAGGAATTTCAAATCATAAAATTGAGTAGACTTGTAATTGACCCATTATGCTTAATTTTTAAAAGTAGCTATAGATTGCTATAATATTAAAGCTGATATAAATGTTTACCTTTTTAAAAAGATTTTACTTATTATTTATTTTAGAGAGAGAGAGGGAGAGAATCCAAGCAGGAGGAGGGGCAAGGGAGAGACTCTAAAGCAGACTGCACACTGAGCTAAAAGCCTGATGCGGGGCTCAATCTCTCAACCCCAAGACCATAAACTGAGCTGAAACCAAGAGTCAGATGCTCAACCAACTATGCCACTGAGGTGCCCTGAAATGTTTCCCATTTTTTTCAAAGATAATCATATGCTAGATAGTAATTTCTATTTATCAAAAGTACAGCATCAAAGTATACTGCCAGTCTCTCCTTCATCCTCTCCACCTCAGACTGGGAGGGGTAGTATCAGTAGTTTGAAGCTGTTAACTTTCTAGATAAAATTTCATGACTACTCTGATAAAATGCTCTTCAAGAAGCTTTACTCACTGACATCATGTAAATGTAAGTTTCCTAATTTATAACAAAGAAACACATATTCATGAATGCAAGTTAAAAGTAAGCAATCAATTGCAGAATTTCATCATGAATGTAAGATTCCATTCAATTCAGTCCACACCAACAACACTTTCTATTGCTTGTATTGTACTGATGTTCCACAAGTTTTCAAGTACATTCCCAATAACTAATTTTGAGTCTCAATTTCAGATACTGTGTTCATACTTTTGTTTTGACTCTCCATAGTTATAAGGACTTAGAGGAAGTTCTTCCTATCCACACACTTTAGTACAGACTGCTTTATATTTGTTTATATACAATTGCATGAAATTCTGGTTGGATATATATAGACCCTCAGGAATTTTTTATAACAAAAAATTCAATTACTGTGTTTCAGCCACTTTGTTTTTTATATACTGTATTTCTACATGGAATAAATCTGTTTCTCATACCTTTCTGTTTTTTCCTATGTCTTTCCATGTATCTAAATGATCAATGTAAACCATGCTACAAGCATTTCATTGTGAATATCAGGGGAAGAGACCCTAAAAAGACAAATTATTAAGTCAAAGATTTCTAAACTTACTAAGGCATAAAACAATTTGTTCATAGCACACTTAGTCATATCCTGCAGAAACATGGTCTACAGAGTATGAGTCTGGGATTGCTGATAAAATAAAAATCCCATAAATTATACTAAGTTTAGATTATATATAAAAGGAGTGAAAATCTATAAAATTTAGACTATGAATAAAAATGTCTTACAAGTATTTATAATTCTTTTAAAAATATTTCTTCTTTGAATAAAGGAGAACATACCAGTGTTTTTCAAAAGTTGTAGAATAAAGAGTTGAATAGAAAAGATAGCATGAGGGAATTATTTGGTCAGTAGACTAATTCTATATATCTCATTTGTAGTGATGGAACATACCTCTATATGTATTTGTCAGAAGTTGCAGAACTGTAAATTAACAGGAGTACAGTTTATAAATTACAAATAAATAAATATATAAATGAACATAATTCTGTTTTGGGTGATAAAACTGTCAGAATTACATTCACTTGTAGGAGTCAAAGCATAGCTATTTTAACATCATACTAGCATAACCCCCTAGATGTATTCTCCATGAACAGGAAAAAAAAAAAAAAAAAAACACTGTTGAGAGATTTCCTGCATATGAAGTAGCCTCAAGATATTGAGGAAGAATAGCAATTATTTCCAATATGTGTAGCATTACTTATCTAAAGAAAACATGCAAATTCCTTTTTTTACCTTAAATATATAATCTCATATTTGGAAAGCAAGTGGGGGGCAGACAAGGGCTAAATTATCAACATTTTATTTGCGTAATAGCATTAGAAGAAATGCTATTAGTTTAAATTAAAGCACAGCAAGGCACTTCTGCATAATTCAAGCAAACACTTTAACAAATAAACTCCAGCCTTCTCATTACTGATTCCTAAATTGCCAGGCAGCTTGAAGACAATGAAAAAGCTATTTTATAATGAAGGGTGATCATGAGAGGGCAGAGGTGAAAGTCTAGGAACATTCACTTTCCAGAAAATGGATGAGAAGATGCAGCCAAATGTTTAATTCTCAGGACAAACTTTACATGCTGTAATTATGGAATGAAATACAAAATCATATTTCTGAAGATGAATTTAATCATTTGAAAGGAAATCTTTCTGAATTCCTTTGCTTCCATTTATGTTCTTTGTTAATGCTTCAAGTAAGCAAAATAACCCCAGAAAGGTGATGTTTAGGTAATATAGACCATGAATATGTAGGCCAATTATAGAAATCTGCTGTTAGATCTACACTTGCAATGCAGAAACCAATTATTTATGCAGCACAAAGCCCAGGAAAGACATAATGTTCCTTCAAATGTCCTTATTCCTGCATGAAAAATTTTTTCCTGTGAGCTTCTTGAATTGAATTGGGGAAAAAACTGTATATGAACATCTCTTCCCTAAACTCCTACATGTACTATAAAGCATTTTAAATAGTAATAATGAGAACTACCATTTATGTGATGTGTTTACATCTATTTCTCCAATCCTTGTTATATCCAATTTGCATATGACAAAATTGAGAATATTGAAAATACAAATAAATTATCTAAGACCTAAATTTAGTGAAAGATATAATAGGTTTTCATATCCCATGTTCTTTCATTTATTGACATGCTTTTTAAGTAAATATTTACTGAGTGCCATTCATGCCCCAGGCATTCTATAATAGGGATCAAAACAGACAGTCTCTGGCCCCATTTAGGACCCATTAGAGAAGGAGAGAAAAACACTTAACAAATACTTATAAAAATTATTTTGTCATTACAGTGGTTGCAAATGTAAAGGAGGAGTGAAGAGGCTTTGAGAATATATTACAGAGGGATGTAACGTAGTGGGTGACAGGGGAAGGGGTTATCCAAACAGTCTGACATAAAAATATATAAGATTATAATATTCTAGAGATGAACAACAGAGATTACAAACTGATTTAGGAAGCTACTACATCATTTGTAATAATTATTTTACAAAGTGAAGTTTTTAATCTTTTAAAAACACACAGTGAAATTTATTGTATCACCCATCACCACACCAATGGTTGTTTTGGAAATATTTTCCCCAAAGCTTTTCTCCCATTTTGATAACTACGTTTGTAATTACACTGTATAAGTTACCAGTCAGTAAATCTTCATACTCCATTACACTGATTAAAGTGATAAATATAAGGAACTAGGTGTTCCAAGGTCAACTTATCCTTAAAGGTGCAGGTGAAATGTCATCTGCTCTCTCAGCTTTGCCTAATATTTTCCTCTAATGCAGAATTAATTATTTCCCATTGAATGTTCCAATATGCCTTAACTATTCCTCCAATGATGTTTTGAAACAAATCACCCACATACTATGTCTTTTACAATAGGTACTTATTTGTCACTTATGATCTATTGTATTTGCCTTAGATCCAGACTGGATCTGGTTTAGTCCTGCTTTACCATTCCACATTTTCCTAGAATCAACAAAATCTGAAACACTCTTCTCATGGCAGATCACAGGGCCATGGAATAGTTGCACAGAGAGACAAAATACCTCTTGTGACTTTGGCTTAGAACCAATGTACTGTAACTTCTTTCCATTTTCCTTTGACCAAACAAGTCATGGCGAAGACCAATATAAATACTGGAAAGAAATATCATGCCCATTTACACCAGGCAGAAGAGATCAAACAATTGAAAACAGTACCCAAGTTAACACAGCATAGCATTTAATATGTAAATAGGTTTAGCATTCTTTATACTATAGCCAAATATATCTTAAGTAGTTGTTAATATGTACCCCTGTTGGTGTAAGAAGAGCCTGCCATGTTGCATAGTTCAACTCAGAACATTTTCTTCTGTCTCTGAGTTAGCCAATATCCCCATTTTTGTGATAGTTGTATCATTGCTTTGCTTTAGAGTTCTACAATCCATGGGTTCAACCTTAAACAATGTAATTTTATTGTGACATTTTTTATGTTAGACATTTATAAGAACATTGTATGAATTATTTTGTGACCTGTTTTTTCACTCTTCTATTTGAGAGTCATCCAGGTTGACATATGCAGCTATAGTTCATCCACTTACATTGCTATATACTATTTATACTTATTATATTTTATTATTTTATTTTATTATTATTTTTTAAGTAAACTCCATGCCTAGTGCAGACCCAAATGTGGGGCTTGAACACATAACCCTGAGATCAAAGCTTGAGCTAAGATCTAGTTGGACACTTAACTGACTGAGCCACCCAGGTGCCCCTATTTTTATAAACATATGTATATACATACATACATATAGAGAGATATATTTAAGATGTTATTTATTTGTTTTTGAAAGAGAGAAAACATGATTGTGGGGGAGAGGCAGAGGGAGAAGCAGACCCCCACTGAGCAAGGAGCCCAACTTAGAACTCAATCCCAGGACTCTGGGTCATGAGCTGAGATGAAGTCAGATGCTTAACCAACTGAGCCACTCAGGCACCTACAATTTTTATTTTTCATTATGCTTTCATTATACTTGCCCTCCATATCGCATACATACCAGTCCTATATTAAGTTTTTTGAAGCCAAAATTTTCTCTAATTGTTGATTTTTTAAACTTGTAATGCTGCTATTTGATGAGTGGAAGTTCTCATTATAATGTCTTCAAATTACCAAAATGTTCCTTTATTGTTAGTGCACATGTTTTTAAAAAATATATCCATAACTTGAATGCATAAACATTTTCCCATTATTATTTTTATTTCATCTGAGACTGTTTCTATGTCTAGTATGGAGTGGGTGTCCAGTACCATTTTTTCTTCTTACAAATGCCCAGTGGTTTCAGCATCATTCTTTGAGAAATCAATCCTTTCTTACTGACCTGTACAAGTAAGTGTTCACATTTCAGCTGAGTCTATTTTTGGGTTTTCTATTCTATCCCAATGTTCTGTTTACCTCTATGCTTTGATATATGTTCTTTATATCTCTTATAGTTAGTGCTATTATTTTGTTTTTATTCAAGAAGAATGTTAGATCTTATTGTCAATGTCCACAGAATCACTGTACATGATGATGATTTGGATCATGTCGATACTCTACATGATTATAGTGGAAATTATCCACTTAATTATTTTTCCAGTCTTGAATATGGTATATTTATTTATTTGTGCCTTCTTGATTCCTTATTTTTGCATAACATAATTTTTCTATAATTATTGAGTTATAAAATTATTAAAAATCAGTAAATTATTGAATTTATTACTAAGCATATCACATTTATATACTATTGTAAGTAACATACATAAAATATATAATCCCTTTAAAATTTATTTTTTTAAAGATTTTATTTATTTATTTGACACACAGAGAGAGATCACAAGTAGGTAAAGGGGCTGGCAGAGAGAGAGGGAGAAACAGGCTCCCTACCAAGCAGAGAGCCTGACATGGTCTCAGGACCCTGAGACCATGACCCATGCTGAAGGCAGTGGCTTAACCCATTGAGCCACCCAGACACCCCTAAAATTGATTTTTTTAACGTAAAGCATGTTGAATTTCATTATTTTTGTTCATAAGCAGAGAACAGATTAATCATAATCCTTGTTTCATGGTCTACTCTTGGCATTGGTCTTCACTTGATTCTTCTTTTTTTTTCCTTTTCTTTTTCTTTTATTGTATTTCTTTTTCTTTTATTTTATTTCTTTTCAGTTTTCCAGAATTCATTGTTTATGCACCACACCCAGTGCTCCATGCAATACTTGCCCTCCATTAATACCCATCATAAGGCTCACCCAACCTCCCCCCCACTCCCCTCCAAAACCCTGTTTGTTTCTCAGAGTCTACTCCACAGTCTCTCATGGTTTTTCTCCCACTCCATTTTCCCCAACTCACTTCACCTTTCCATCTCCCCATGTCCTCTGTGTTATTCCTTATGCTCCACAAGTAAGTGAAACCATAAGGCAATTGACTCCCTCTGCTTGACTTATGTCACTCAGCATAACCTCTTCAAGTCCTGTGCATGATACAAAAGGTGGGTAATCATCCTTTATGATGGAGGCACAATACTCCATTGTATATATGGACCACATATTCTTTATCCATTCATCCTTTGAAGGACATCTTGGTTCTTTCCACAGTTTGGCGACTGTGGTCATTGCTGTTATAAACACTGAGGTACAGATGGCCCTTCTTTTCACTACAGCTGTATCTTTAGGGTAAATACCTAGTAGTGCAATTGCAGGGTGATAAGGAAGCTCTGTTTTTATAAGGAATCTTTACTTGATTCCTCTATTTTTGTTTTATTTATTTCTAATTTTACTTTTCAAATAACGTAATTCATGTCCATGTACAATAAAACAAGTGTTAATTTTGTGTATATAGTTAATATGCACTTAGGTATGTTAAAGGACATATGCCATTTTTAGCTCATTTGTATCTCAGACCTTCCTGCTTGGAACATGTTCCCTCTACCTAAAGAACATCCTGTAGAATTTCTCCAATAAGGTCTGCCAATTTTAATCTCCAACTTTTTAACCTAATATTGCCTTTATCACATAATTGTTTTTGAAATAAAGTTTCACTGAGTGCAGGATTCTATCTTGGCATTTGACCTCTTTACTACTTTGAAGATGTTATCTGCAGGCTAAGGATTCAGAATGTGTTTAAACCTGGTTGGACCTCACATAGAGGTTCTAGGCATTTGGAGTCCTGACTTTAAGGAAGAGGGCTTCCTATATGAATGCTCTAGTAGCATAGTATCTGGGCATTTTGTTCTGCAAACCAAGGCTCAAAGCTCAAGATTCACAAGTTTTGCAACCACCATCAAAACAGCAGTAACTTTAGTATGCTGCTGACCTCTGTGTTCACCACTCTTCATTCTTCTTTGTATTCCAGCATTCACTTACTCTCAAGATAGCTCTTTTATGTGATTGACAAAAATGCTAAATATTGCTAAAATATTTTGGCCAGAATTTTATTTTTCAAAGGGAGAATGCCTTAAGATATATAGTCAGTCATATTACTGGAAACAAAATTGTCTAACATTCATAGGTTCCAAGTAGTGAAAAATTCCTTAAGTACTTAGGAAACATTTTAAAAAACTTTTTGTTGACGATTTTAATATTTATATATTTGTGAACAGGTGTTCTTGGGCATTATATCTGATTTTCATTTACTTCTTGAAGAACAATGTGGAAGAATCTATCTGGAATCCTTTTCTTCTTTCATAATTGGGATGGGTTAATTCTCATCTACAGGTCATAAGCTTGTTACAGGCCTAACACCAGAATAAAAGGCTAATGAAGTACATCTTACACAACCCGTTATCTCTATTTGCCCCTGATTGTTTTTCTAATTATTATAACTGGGCTTTCTTCTAGATGCCAAGTTGCTTTCTCCATGTTTTAGCTAGGGGAATGGGATCCTTATGTCTTTCCCTCTGTCTGAGTCTTAGTTTTGTTAACTTGACCAGGATTCCAATATTCCGTGGACTGTGAGTAGTATCTTGCCACTTGGATCCTAACCATGATTTCTGGATGTCTAGGGCCCTTCTACTGGTAACCTGCTGTCTGCCTCTAACCTACTTGATTCTCAGGCTGGAAGCAAGCATTTCTGAGTCTCCTTGTCCTGTGAATAATGAGTTCTGCATTGAAAAAAAAAAAAAAGTAAAGATTTTTTCCAATGTAATTTCTATGACCCCCTTAGAAATACTATTAAATTGTTAAATTTTGAGTATGGCTTTGTAGTGTTAAATATAATTTTATCAATAAAAGCTAAAAATTACTCTTGACTTCCCTTTTTTTCCTTATCTCTGAAATTTACTTCTACCACAAAGATGAATTCTAAATCCAAAATATATCCCAAATTACCTGTATTTTTTCATCTCTAATTTCTTCAGTTTAATTTAAACCAGTATCAAATCTCACAAGAACTATTATATTTTCCTAATGGTTCTCCTACTCCATTCTCGTCCACACTACCAGTTCCATCTCCTCCTTCACATAGTAACTGTAAAGGTGATATTTATTTAATTTGTCTTTACATAAATCATATCGTGGCATTCACCTGTCTGTAACTGCACTATGTGTTCCATTATAATTTATGTAAAAAACAAACAAAAAACCCTCATATGGTCTGCAATATCTTTCTAGATCTCACTTTTCTTTTCTTTTTTTTTTTTCTTAAGAGTTTATTTATTTATTTGAGAGAGCATAAGCAGGCAGAGTGGCAGGCAGAGAGAGATAAGCAGGCTCCCTGTGGATGTGGGGTTTGATCCCAGGACCTTGAGTTCATGACCTGAGCTGAAGACAGATGCTAAACAAACTAAGCCACCCAAGCACCAATCTATTTTTTTTTTCATTCTTCCACTTTCTTCCTACTTTATTATAATTTAGCCACACTGAGCCTTTTATTTCTCTTTTAAGAGAGAGTTTTTGTCAAAACCTTTGTTGTTAACATTGTCTCTCCCTGAAATATCGTCAATTTTTGCATGTTTTTGTCTTAATTCAAATGCCAAAGTGAAGTAAAGCTTGGTTATCTAATTTTACTTTCCCCCCTCCACATTAACCTGTCATTTTCTATCAAATTATGTTATTTAAAACATGAAGTGTTCATATTTATGTATTTAACTTATAAATGATCTCCTTTTCAAAAACTTTTGAGCTTTATGAAATTAAGGGCTTTATCTCTTTGCTATTTTCTCAATCCTTCACAATTAAAAAGAGGTCTGGCACATAATAGGTAGCATTATTGAATAAATCAATGCACAGATTAATATAAATTATCACATTTTTTCAAAACAAAACTGTACAGTATGAACACTTAATAGATTAGAAAACCAATTATTATTGCCTTGCTCAGATCTAATGAGAAGTAAGAAGGAAATGAAGATTATGTTTTGACACATAGTCCTCTTGAGTATAGAACATCAATGTCATAAGGATGAGACCAAAAATGATTTAACTAAAACAGGAATGATATACATCTCTCAACTTCTAATTTGGTCTCCACAGACAGAACATGTTCACCTTCAAAATTAATGTATTTTTTTCATAAATGCTATTATTTCTATTTATCCTTTCTGTTTTTAATCATTTTTCTAGTAATTGAAATATATATAATTAGAATAGTCAGCCAGGGCTAAGTAGCTTGTATTGGACTAACTTCTTATAGAAAGGACAAAGTGTGTTTGTGTGTGTGTGTATAGTGTGTATACACACACACACATATACATACATACATATATATATATATATATATATATATATATATATATATATATATATATATATATATATACCTGGTATTTGAAAACAGTAGAGAGAAACCAGCAGAGGCAGACCCTAAGAGAAGGGAGTATTAGTTCCACATTCATCCTAGATTTTTCCCCCCCTGAAGAAATTATTGCTGATAGTTCTGGAAAGCAGAGTTACAGCAGAAAACTGTAGTCTTACTTAATAAAGAAAAAAGACAGGAGTTCAGGGCTGCTAGTCTGTAATTTGAATGATAAAATCACAGAGAAGAGGGAACTCAGCAACATGAGCCCCAAACTCTGTGTTCAAATTCTCTCTCAAGGTTTTTACTGATCCCAGAATGTAAATGTGCATAACCAAATTGATAAAACAAAACAAAACAAAAAATCAAAAACCCTCATAGAAAATGGCATTCAAGGGGCACCTGGGTGGCTCAGTGGTTTAAAGCCTCTGCCTTCGGCCCAGGTCATGATCCCAGGGTCCTGGGATGGAGCCCCACATTGGGCTCTCTGCTCAGCGGGGAGCCTGCTTCCCTTCCTCTCTCTCTCTGCCTGCCTCTCTGCCTACTTGTAGATCTCTGTCAAATAAATAAATAAAATCTTAAAAAAAAGAAAAGAAAAGAAAAGAAAATGGCATTCAAGGACTAAAGTGCTGAGCCAAAATTTTAGCTTCTATATGATGCCTGTGGTGGGAGTTGAGTTCAGAGCTCACCCAAGGTAGAGGCATTGATTAAAATTGATTAATTAATATTAAAGATTAATTAACATTAATTATTAATTAACATTAATCATTAATATCCCATTTTGTCAGTTGAAATCCAGGAAGGTCCTGGAAATACAATAAAGAAAGAATTAAGAAAAAAGGATCAAGATTAAATATGACAACCATTGAAAAGCATAAAATCAACCTGTGGTAGTAAGAAATGATATACCTATGTTCTTTCTGCATGGCAGAAGAAAAAATAATCCTCCATAGAGGAAGACAGTAATCTTCTAGAAACTTAACCAGATTTCAGATTCAATATTCTGTGTTCAATTTAAAATGGCTTGCTAAAAAATGATCCAACAAGAAAAACTGGCAATAGAAAAAATCCAAAGAGAATTCAGATATGGAATTTTAAAAGGGATTTCACAATAACTATGTATATTCAGAAAAACAGAGGTAAACATGGATAATTACAGAAGAAACTGAAATCAACAAGATGTGAATCAATAGGATATTCTAGAACTGAAAATAACAATTCAACAGACTAATCAGATATCATATTTGGCATACATAGTCACAAGAAAAGGAGTGAAATTGGTGAAATAGAAGATAAATGAATTAGAAATATCTAGGCTTGTGTGAATTATTAAAACATAAAGATGATGCAGAGATATGTTGTGTTTTAGTTATTCTTCCACTTAGTTAGGGGTTTTGAAACTATCTGTGGGATGGGAACAGCAGGTGATATATAAAGGTTTTAGATCCTCCTTGTCTCTGGAATACACAGGAGAGCCTCTGGGAAGAAATCAGAAAAGCTACCGGCTTATGTAATAACAGGCTTCTTCCACATGAATTATGACACCTGGGCACATAGATATTCAAACCCTATTGGGTTTCCAAGCAGCTTTATTTCTGTTGAAGTTCTTTATTCTTGTGTATAAAATGGGAAAGATAACCCCCTTTCTCAAGGAGATAGAACTGAATGAAATGTTTTTTGGTTTTGAACTATATTACAACCCCAATTCCTGGCACATAGTTAGAGTTCAACAAATCCATGTTTGTTTTATCTTGGTTTCCTTTCTTTTCTCCAAGGTTAAAGTACTGGTTTAGGGATAATTGGTTTCCTGATAGTGAAATGAGTGGTTTCATAAACTGAGATATTTTGAAATTATTTTATTTTCCACTTTTCCATCTTTTATACTTCCTATATAAGTAATTGAGTTAACAAACAGCCATTCATTTGAAGCCAACTAACTGATTATCTTTAGAAATAATATCATGAAAAATCCTCAGGTTTAGCTGAACACTATTCACAATTCACATTCAAAACTGATTAGTGTATTTATTCTGCCTATCTGAGCAAACAGAAAACCAACTCTAAATTCGCTTAGCTGTAAGGGAAATTAAACATTATCAGAAAAAATGTGTCAATATTCCTATCAAGTAATTTGGTTTGAGACAGAGCTGGCCAAATGCACATGCATGAAATAACAATACCTATATCTAATGCAAAAAGAACACTCAAGATTTACACACAGGAAAAAAAAAAACCCAAAGTATAAAACAAATTAATGTTCCATATTTTGAGGCATCGAAGGCAATAAATGAATTCTTCCAGTAACCTATGTTCAGTACTTCTGAATCTCTCATAATAAATACCTCGTTTTTGACTGCCATAATTTCTAGATAATAAATTTGGTACTCTATGTATAATTTAAGTTATGTTATGAACTAATGCTCACCATTGTCCTTCACACTAATCTACCTTCCTACTTACGTACCAGCCTCTACCTTCAACCTCTTATATTCTATTGAATATTTTCACCTCTGTGAAGTATTTTCTAACCAATCTCTGACTATATCCTCATCCTTCAGTTCTTAATGTATTCATGGATTTATATATTTATTTATTGTCACTGCATTATGATTACTTTTTCCCTGTTTTTATTTAAATTCAAGTTAGTTTATATGCACCACATCTTCCTTATCCGTTCATCTATTGAAGGGCATCTTGGTTCTTTCCACAGTTTGGGGACTGTGGCCGTTGCTGCTATAAACATTGGGGTACAGATGGCCCTTCTTTTCACTACATCTGTATCTTTGGGGTAAATACCCAGTAGTGCAATGGCAGGGTCATAGGGAAGTTCTATTTTTAATTTCTTGGAGTATTATGGCTCCATCAGAAAGGATGAATACCCAACTTTTGTAGCAACATGGACGGGACTCAAAGAGATTATGCTGAGTGAAATAGGTCAAGCAGAGAGAGTCAATTATCATATGGTTTCATTTGTGGTTTTATTTGTGGAGCATAACAAATAGCATGGAGGACATGGGGAGATAGAGAGGAGAAGAGAGTTGGGGGAAATTGGAAGGGGAGGTGAACCATGAGAGACTATGGACTCTAAAAAACAATCTGAGGGGACTGAAGTGGCGGGGGTGGGTGGGAGGTTGGGGTACCAGGTGGTGGGTATTATAGAGGGCACAGATTGCATGGAGCACTGGGTGTAGTGCAAAAATAATGAATACTGTTATGCTGAAAATAAATAAAAAATAAATTTAAAAAAATTCAAGTTAGTTAACATATACTATAGTCCTGGTTTCATGAGTAGAATTTAATGATTCATCACTTACATATAACACCCAATAAATGCCCTCCTTCAAGCCCATCACATATTTAGCACAAGCCGTCTCCCTCTTCTCTTCCAGAAACCCTCAGATGGTTTTCTATAGTTATAAATATCTTATGGTATGCCTCTCTCTGTGTTCTATTTTATTTTTTCTTCCCTTTCCCTATATTCATCTGTTTTGTTTCTTAAATTTCACATATGAGTGAGATCATGTGGTATTTGTCTTTCTCTGATTTATTTCACTTAGTATAATACTCTAGTTCCATACACATCATTACAAGTGACAGGATTGCATTCTTTTGTATGGCTGAGTGATATTCCATTATATGTATCTATGTCTCCTTTGCAGAAATGTCTGCTCACGTCTTCTGCCCATTTCTTGATTGGATTATTTGTTCTTTGGGTATCGAGTTTGATAAATTCTTTTTTTATTTTTAAAGATTTTATTTATTTATTTGACAGACAGAGATCACAAGTAGGCAGAGAGGCAGGTACGGGGGGGGGAGCAGGCTCCCTGCGGAGCAGAGAGCCTGATGCGGGGGCTCAATCCCAGGACCCTGAGATCATGACCTGAGCTGAAGGCAGAGGCTTTAACCCACTGAGCCACCCAGGTGCCCCAAGTTTGATTAATTTTTTATAGATTTTGGACACTAACCCTTTATCTGATATGTCATTTGCGAATAGCTTCTTTCATCTGTTGGTTGTCTTTTGTTTTTTTTAACTGTTTCCTTTGCTGTGCAAGAGCTTTTTACCTTGATGAAGTCCCAACTAGTTCATTTTTGCCTTTGTTTCCTGTGGAGACATGTCTAGTAAGACATGTCTAGTAAGAAGTCGCTAGGCCAATGTCAAAGAGGTTGCTGCCTATGGTCTCCTCTAGGATTTTGAGGGTTTCCTATCTCACATTTAGGTCTTTCATCCATTTTGAATTTATTTTTGTGTATGAGGTAAGAAAGTGGTCCAGTTTCATTCTTCTGCATGTTGCAGTTCAGTTTTCTCAACACCATTTGTTGAAAAGGCTTTTTCCCATTAGATATTCTTTTCTGCTTTGTCAAAGATTAGTTGACTATATGTATTTGTAGGTCCATTTTTGTGTTCTCTATTCTGTTTCATTGATCTGTGTGTCTGTTTTTTTGCTGATACCATACTGTTTTGATGATTACAGCTTTGTAATACAGCTTGAAGTCCAGAATTGTGGTGCTTCCCACTTTGTTTTCTTTTTTGGCATTATTTTGGTTATTTGTGGTCTTTTATGCTTCCATACAAACTTTAGAATTGTTTGTTGTAACTCTTTGAAAAATGCTTGTCCTATTTTGACAAGGATTGCATTGAATGTGTAGATTGCTTTGAGTAGTATGGACATTTAAACAATATTTGCTCTTCAAATCCACATGCATGGAATGTCTCTCCATTTCTTTATGTCTTTCTCAATTACTTTCATAAGTTTTCTATAGTTTTCAGAGTACAAATCTTTTACCTATTTTCTTAGGTTTACTCCTAGGTATCTTATGGTTGTTGGTGAAATTGTCAATGGGATTGATTCCTAGATTTCTCTTTCTCCTGCTTTGTTTTTGGTGTATAGAAATGCAATAGATTTCTCTATGTTGATTTTATATTCTGTGACTTTCCTGAATTCATCTGTCAGTTTTAGCAATTTTTTGGTGGAGTCTTTCAGGTTTTCAACATAGAGTATCATGTCATCTGTTAAGAATGAAACTTTGACTTATTTTTTACTGATTTGGATGCCTATTATTTCTTTTTGTTGTCTGATTCCTGAGGCTAGGGTTTCTAGTACTATGTTGAACAACAGTGGTGAGAGTGGACATCCCTGTCATTTTCCTGACCTTAGGAGAAAATCAATTTTTCCCCATTGAGGATGATATTCACTGTGAGTCTTTCATGTATGGCCTGTATGGTGTTGAGTTATGTTCATTCTATCCCCATTTTCTTGAGGGTTTTTTATCAGGAAACAATGCTTCATTTTGTCAAGTGCTTTTCCTGCATCTATGGGGAGGATTATACGGTTCTTATCCTTTATTTTATTAATCTGATATATCAAATAGACTGATTTACAGATATTGAATCACCCCTGCAGCGCAGGAATAAATCCCAGTTGATTGCGGAGAATAATTCTTTTAACGTACTTTTGGATTCAGTTTGCTAGTAACTTGAGAAGTTTTGCATCCATGTTTGTCAGGAATATTGGTCCATAATTCTCCTTTTTAGTGGGGTCTCTGTGTAGTTTTGGAATCAAGGTAATGCTGGCATCCTAGAATGAGTTTGAAAGTTTTCCATTCACTTCTATTTTTTGGGACAGTTTGAGAAGAATAGGTATTAACTGTTCTTTAAATGTTTGGTAGAATTTCCTTGGGAAGCCATCTAGCCCTAGACTTTTGTTTGTTGGGAGATTTTTGATTACTGATTCAATATCTTTGCTTTGTTATGAGTCTGTTCAGGTTTTCTTTTTCTTCCTGTTTCAGTTTTGATAGTTCATATGTTTCTAGGAATTTATCCATGTCCTCCAGATTGCCCATTTTGTTGGCATGCTAGTATTTTGTATTAGGACAGATTGTTCCCTTCCAGGAGAGCCATATTACAAGATCTTTATATGTCCCTAAGTTTGCAAATATAATATGTTTATTTATTTTTTTTACTTTTTTTTAATTTATTTTTTATTTTCAGCATAACAGTATTCATTATTTTTGCACCACACCCAGTGCTCCATGCAATCCGTGCCCTCTATAATACCCACCACCTGGTACCCTGACCTCCCACCCCCGCCCCTTCAAAACCCCCAGATTGTTTTTCAAAGTCCAGAGTCTCTCATTGTTCACCTCCGCTTCCAATTTCCCCCAACTCTCTTCTCCTCTCTAACTCCCCATGTCCTCCATGCTATTTGTTATGCTCCACAAGTAAGTGAAACCATATGATAATTGACTATCTCTGCTTGACTTATTTCACTCAGCATAATCTCTTCCAGTCCCGTCCTGCTTTATGTCATTAGCCAATAGGTCATATTCAATAACAATATTAACTGTCATTGCTTTCCTATATAATTCATTTTAATTGGTTATAAATTGCATTTAATAACGTGCACAAATCTTAGCAGCACAATTCAAATGAATTTTATACACTTAAACACCCCTGTAAACTTCCATCTAGGTGGACATGATAGATCTTTCCCATTCTTCTATCATCTCTGTCCACTAACTACACATATATTAGACATTTTTTCAGTGTCCCATTTCTCATCTTTCCCTTTGTTTCTGTTAGTCATTTTCTATTGTTCAATATTGTGTTTACTACTCTTTATCCTCTGGAGTTTGTTCTTACTTACATCCAGTGAGCCTTAATTTTAGCCATACTATTTAATAGAATGTTTGAACAGTTTTTGTAGATATTAAATATCTGTTGAAATACTCCATAAGTTAAGCTATTTTGTCTGTATTTTCTTCAGTTCCTTTTCTTTGCAGTACTTTTCCTCCCAGAGCTGCATTTCCCACCTTGTACATGGACACTTCAGAAGTCAACCAGATATTACCCAGAAATAAAGTTTACTCAGAAGTAAATTTTTACACAGAATCCTGGGGTTTCTTAAATGCATTCGTCTTTATTTCACTGTCTTTCCCTACATATCTTTTCCTTTCTCCTCTTTTCAGAAAAGCTGGTGCTCCCTACTTGGGATCTAAAACCTTTTGCTGAGTTTGAAAATTACCCTGAAGAAGACAACTGAAGTGAATGTGAGTCTCCTTTCACATGTTTTCTTTCTCTCAAGAATGGAAGCTTCGGTACCCCTGGGGATAAATATATATGTTTATAAAAAATAAAGAATTTTAAAAAAAAGTTGAAAAAATTCCAAATAATGATCTTTAAGAAATATTATAACTGATTCATAATTTAAAAATTGGTGAAGGGTACCACCAGTATGAAAGAAAAAAAAAAAGAATGGAAGCTTCCAATTGATTTCTGTCTAATATCTGGAAACCTTTTGTTTTGTAAATTATTGCAGCATTTATACATAAATTTTGACCATTTAAAAAATCTAAATGGAATCATGAATTACATGGTTTTTCTGTTTCTCTCCAGCCTCTAATATATTCTGTGTCAAATACAGTTTATTTATTCATCTTGAACTATGAACATGCCACAGTTATTTCCACAGTTAGTATTATCAGGTATTTTTTTATCCAATTTTATATATCTGGCATGATTTAACTTACATTTTGACTTTATTTTATACCATCCTTTATATTATAATGACCTTGATAACTTTTAAGTTGTTTACTAGATGTTAGTTTATTCCTTTTGTGAAATGCTTAAGTCTCTTGCTTACTTAAGTCTCTTGTTCACTTTCCTATTCTACTATCTTATAGCTTCAGAAAAGTTCATCATATGTCCTGGATACTTTGTGTTTTGCAAATATCTTCTCATTATCTACAATTTAATATAATCTTTCAATGAACAGAATTTCTTAATTTTTATGTAGTCCATATTCTCAGTGTTCTCAGGGATGGATAGTCCATTTTGTGTAGTATTAAAAAAAAAAAAAAACTATGCTTTCAAATCATGTATCTGATAAACGGATGATATCCAAAATATATAAAGAATTTGTACAACCCAGTAACAAAACAAAAACAATCCAATTTAAAAAAAATAGCAGAGGATGGGCCACCTGGGTGGCATAGTTTGGTGTGCACCCAGGCTTCCACTCTGGTTGTAGTCTCAGGGTCATGAGATCCAAGCCCCATGTCAGATTCCATGCTCAATACTGAGTCTGCTTAAGACTCTCTCTGTCCTTCCCCCCATTCACTTTCTCTCTCTCTGTCTCTCAAGTAAATAAATAAATAGCTCTTATTAAAAAAAAATTGACAGAGGATCTGAATAACATTTTTCCAAAGAGTACATACAGATGGCTAATAGGCACACAAAAAGATGCTGAACATTTTTAGTCATTAGGTAAACGTAAATCAGACCCAATGAGATATGACTTCACATCTGTTAAGGTGGCTATTCTCAAGTAAGGAAACAACAACAACAACAACAAATAATAATAATAATAATAACAATAACAAATATTGGCAAGGGTGTGGAGAAATTAGTATTCCTGTGCATTGCTGATGGGAATGTAAAATGATGTAACACTATGACAAAAAATGTTTAATTGTTCCTCAAAAGCTAAACACATAATTACTGTATGATCCAGCAATTTCATGCCTAGGTATATACACAAAGGAATTGAGAACAGCATACTGAATATATATTTGTATGTCACTGTTCATTGCTGCATAATTCTTAACAGTCAAAATGTAGAAACAACCTATGAATGAATAAAAAAAATGATGTATATATGTTGTATATATGTTATAATATGGATAAAGTTTGAAGACATTATGGTTAAGTGAAGTAAATCAGACACAAAAGGACAAATATTCAATGCTGTCACTCATATTAACTACCTATACCAGGCAAATTCATAGGGACAGAAAATAGATTAGAGGTTACCAAGGTTGTGGGGGGAGGGTTTAGGGAGTAACTGCTTAATAATTAAAAAGTTTCTAATGAAAAAAACTTGAAAATAGGTACTGGTAATGGTTGTACAACATTGTGAATATGATTCCACTAAACTGTACAATTTAAAATGAAATAAATAAATACATAAATAAATAAAATGGCTAACATGATAAGCTTTATTTATACATACATTATCACAATTAAAATACTGAAAATACGTTGTCTATATGTATGACCACAATGAATCATCAAAATGAGTATTTTCTAGAGCCACTCCATTTAGGACAATATCTTACTCTCACTAGGTCTTCACTCCTACTTAAATTTTATCATTAGAATAGTTGTATCTTTCCTTCACCAACCAGATCTTGCTGATTCTCAAGTATTTGTCAGGCTCCAGATCTTCAATAAAGCCTTCTTATTTTCATTCTCCTTTTGTTTTCTCTAAATATGTATCATTCTTAATTTCAAAGTAGCCCTAAACTATTCACTTAATTTTCTTCTGATCTCTGCTTTATAGTCACTGCTCTTTCTTTTCCAGGAAAATCTATGATCCTTGTTTCATACTTATGAAAGCTAGTAATAGTAAGAATATAATTAATAGCAGTAGTAGTAGAGCAGCAATAGAAGTAGTAATTGTAAGGTAACTCATGGAATTACCACACCACAAATACTCTTAGACACTTTTCATTCAGTATTTCTGATATGCATACCTATATTTAAGGTAAGGCAAGCAAGGAATAAACATATATACAACTTTCCCAAGTTACTACTAAATGAAGGACCTGAGGTTTGAAACCAGATAGACCTGCTCCAAAACCTGTGCTTGTTTTAGGCTGTTTAATATTCTCTAGAAAAATTTCTGAATGTATTAATCTTAGAGTAAGTACTCATTTATGTTTCTTAATTAATTGACTTCATGTAAACCCTTTTGTGTTTTCATCCTGTTAAATTTTGTGTGAAATTATTCAAATTACTTTATCTAATCTTTTATAATTTTTAAATTATGTCCAGTTAGTCAACATATAGTACACAATCTTTTCTGAAAATTAGGTAAATGAAATAAAGCTGCCAAAATTCTCTTCTTTATTTCATAAATCATTTGTGATTTTTTCTTCTTCTTATTATTGACCAAATATAAGCCTTGAATTTTCAAATAAACTCTTAATTTAATTATATGGTTTAAGTAAGTTGTTATTCTGAGGTGTTTAAGTGCTGGAATGGGAGCTTTTTTACCAGTCCATTTCCTGACTTAACATTTTTCCATTCAAGTACTCGTACCCTATCTCTCACCAAAACATGCTCCAGAATAAGATGAGATACTGATTATTTCTAATATATTAAAATATATATCAGCGATCACTCTCTTCCAGTATGGAAGATTGGTACCCAATTGTTGCGGAATGGAAGACTTATTCCATGGTTACAAGAATTCCATGGATCAATGACTATGTGAGAAAGCTTTGTGTCTTTATTTTCTCTAATATCATGTATTTGCTTTTTTACTCTCTGATGCCATCTGTAATATTGTGATTTAAAAAGTCATATTTATTTTAATTTCTCATATGTATCTGGTTTTCATTTGCAGTTCCTATCTCACAGCTCCCCAGAATTTCCTGTGTTGAAAGTAATAAAGATAACTTTCTTTTCTTTTTAATTATGTTAGTCACCATACATAGTCACCATAGTCATCATTAGTTTTTGATGTAGTGTTCCATGATTTATTGTTTATATAACACCCAGTGCTCCACACAATATGTACCCTCCTTAGTACCCATCACCGGGCTAACCCATACCCCCAACCCTCTCCCCTCTGAAAGGTGTCTTTCTTATATTAACAAAGTGACTTTTGGATCCCATGGTAAGGATGGATGCTTGTTGCCAGGAGAACCAACAATATGATTAGAGGATTGGACCTGTCATTATCTCCCTCCCAGATATCTGGGAGAGGAGGGGGGCTCGAGGTTGAATCAGCCTATGGCCAATGACTTAGGTAATCATGACCATGTAATGAAGTCTCCATTAAAACCTAAGTGGGGAGCTTTTTGGTATTTCTGGAAAGCTTCCACTCTTGGGAAACCAGAATGCTTCCATATGCCACTAAGCCAGGTTCCTGGCTCCATGAGGACAGAAGCTTCTTTGTTTAACTTTGCTCTTCATATATTTTCACCTGGCTGTCGACTTGTATTTTTATCATATCCTTTAATAAACTGGTAAATGTAAGTCTTTCATTGAGTTCTGTGAGCCCTTCTAGAAATTAGTCAAACCTAAGCAGGAGGTCATTGGAACCTCTAATCTGTTTAGTCACAAGCACAGGTAACAGTCTAGGGCTTGTGACTTCATCTGAAATTAGAGGGCGAAGGGCTGACTCATAGGACTGAACACTTAACCTGTGGAATCTGATGCTATCTCCAATAGATAGTGTCAGAATTGAACTAAATTCTGTTGCTGCCTGAGAATTACTTGGTGTTTTAAGAATTGCTCACAGACCCTGAAAGACTATCCCATACCTATATACATCTATGTGAGAAAAGAGTTTCCGTTTATGAAATGGAAGTATCAGTCAAATCTCTTTTGTAAAGTGGAGACTTAACTAAATGATTTTTTTCATATTATTGGTATTATTCTACAGCAAAGATCTCAGTGATCTTTAGATTCATTATTACAATTTGTTTACATCAATAATCTAATGAAAAAGAAGAGTAAAAGGCTTACTTTCCAAATTTCATTTAATGATTTAATCCAGGAAAATTGCCTATATTCTTCCGGTTCTTGTATACAGTATACAAATCTTTGTGTGACACTTTCTGAAGTGTTAATGCTATTAAAAATGCTGGAATTTATATCAAACTTTTTTTTGTAATCAAGCAGTATGTTCAAGGTTCCTTTGAACTTAATTATAAATGAATTTAATTTAAATCTAATAATTTTAAATAAATGATTTATTTTAATATCTGATGCACAGTCTTTTCAATACTAGAATAACTTTCTAGTTCATTGCTGTCATTTGAAAGTGACATAAAAGCTTGGTTTGCTTAAAATATCTTCTTATTGCTAGTGATTTATTGTTGTTCTTCCTATGTATTTCAAATAGTTAATAAAATGTTCTTATATATCACGACAGGTTTTAAAAATATTTTATGAATTTGGGGTCACTGCATCAATCATTTATGTAAAAAGAAGTCTTTTTAATTGGTAGTATTTTGTACAACCAAGATAACAAATATATAAACAGACAGGCAATATATACAGACATTTGTTTAGCATATATTATATATAAAACTCTGTGATAAGTACCTCATATATATAAGTGGATAAAACAAAGCTCTATATTTAAGGAGATTAATTCTAACAGATTGAAAGTCAGAGGAATTTAATAGTCTTCTTACCCTTAAAAGTTCCTAGGGTTATGATCCAAAGGGACACATGCACCCGAATGTTTATAGCAGCAATGTCCACAATAGCCAAACTATGGAAAGAACCTAGATGTCCATCAACAGATGAATGGATAAAGAAGATGTGGTATATATACACAATGGAATACTATGCAGCCATCAAAAGAAATGAAATCTTGCCATTTGCAACAACATGGATGGAACTAGAGCGTATCATGCTTAGCGAAATAAGTCAAGCAGAGAAAGACAACTATCATATGATCTCCCTGATATGAGGAAGTGGTGATGCAACATGGAGGCTTAAGTGGGTAGAAGAAGAATAAATAAAACAAGATGGGATTGGGAGGGAGACAAACCATAAGTGACTCTTAATCTCACAAAACAAACTGAGGGTTGCTGGGGGGAGGGGGTTTGGGAGAAGGGGGTGGGATTATGGACATTGGGGAGGGTATGTGATTTGGTGAGTGCTGTGAAGTGTGTAAACCTGGTGATTCACAGACCTGTACCCCTGGGGATAAAAATATATGTTTATTAAAAAAAAAATTAAAAAAGTATTTTTAAAAAAATTAATAAAACCTGGAACAGAAAAAAAAAAAAAAAAGTTCCTAGGGTTAGTGACAGTAAATAAGTAAGTAATTTTAATAAATGGAGCTAGAAGTTTACTTCCAAGTGTTAATATATATTGTCTGTCTTCAAATTTTCATGATTGTTAGTACATTTCATTCTGCTTTTCAGTAGAAACTTGATTTCTTATATATCAATCTTATTTTTTTTAATTTTTAATTTTTAATTTTTTATAAACATATATTTTTATCCCCAGGGGTACAGGTCTGTGAATCACCAGGTTTAAGAGCTAGGAACCTGGCTTAGTGGCAGGAGCTAGGAACCTGGCTTAGTGGCATATGGAAGCATTCTGGTTTCCCAAGAGTGGAAGCTTTCCAGAAATACCAAAAAGCTCCCCACTTAGGTTTTAATGGAGACTTCATTACATGGTCATGATTACCTAAGTCATTGGCCATAGGCTGATTCAACCTCGAGCCCCCCTCCTCTCCCAGATATCTGGGAGGGAGATAATGACAGGTCCAATCCTCTAATCATATTGTTGGTTCTTTTAGGTAGAAACTTGATTTCTTATATATCAATCTTAGATTTTTAATAAGAATTTAATATTTTAGAAATGCCTGGGTGGCTCAGTCAGTTAAGCATCTGCCTTATGCTCAGGTCATGATCCCAGGGACTTGAGATGGAGTCCTGCATCAGGCTCCTTACTCAGAGGGGAGCCTGCTTCTCCATCTGCCTGTTGCTCCCCATGCTTGTGTTCTCTCTTTCTCTTTCTCTGAGAAATAAATAAATAAAATCTTTTTAAAAAGAATTTAATATTTTATTTTACTTCATATGAGAATATTATCTCATATTAAATCCAATCCATATAAACTTCACAAAAATTCTTTCATGATCAAAGTTCCTGATACTTGCCTTAAATTGTATCCATAAAAACTACGTGTTATGCATCTATATGATAGCATACATTGTGAGCAAGAATATAAGTTGCATTTATAAGCACCTTTACATTCTTACTTTGGATATCCATACTATCTAGATTTTTTAAACAATGTCAGAAAATATGTACCATATGAGAATTATGAATAATTACAACTACAAAGTGATTCTAATGCAACAGTTGACTGATGATTGCCTAAGACATTTAATATTTGAGATAATTGACCTGTTGGACATGCGAAGTATTCATTTGTTTATGTTCTCTTAACTCTCCTTCCTAAAATGAATTTTAATTAAAATGTCTGGAAATAATATACCTAACTCAGGTTCTTGCAGTAATTCTTTTACCAAATTCCAAGTAATTCCTAGCCATTCAGTTTTAATAGGAGACCAGTATGAAAGTTTTAGATAGTAAAAAAATGTTTTTGAGTCTGTTGTAAATATGTTGTTACAGGCATTAGCATTTAGATAAGGGAACACATAATAAACTTTAAATTGTGACTGGAAGAAGTTTGTTCATGCCAATAAACATATTTACTTTCTTTCATCAGATAGAGAAAACTGATAATGAAATATGCTTCCATTTAAAGTTTAGTGACCAAGAGAGGCAGCATTAACTCTTTGTTTAACAATATTAACTACAGGAAATCAAGTAACAGTTTCCTCTACATCTTATTCCTTTTACTATCATATTTCATTTAATTTTCTTTTTTAAAAAAAATTATTTTTTATAAACATATATTTTTATCCCCAGGGGTACAGGTCTGTGAATCACCAGGTTTACATACTTCACAGCACTCACCAAAGCACATACCCTCCCCAATGTCCATAATCACACCCCCTTCTCCCAACCACCCCCTCCCCAGCAACCCTCAGTTTGTTTTGTGAGATTAAGAGTCACTTATGGTTTGTCTCCCTCCCAATTCCATCTTGTTTCATTGATTCTTCTTCTACCCACTTAAGCCCCCATGTTGCATCACCACTTCCTCATATCAGGGAAAAGAGTTTTAATGAGATATAATTGTCCTATAATAAACTACAAATTTTAAGATGCTTCATATTGATAAATTTTCCTATATGTATACACTTAGGAAAACATTACCAGAGTCAAGATTAAAGAACATATCCATCAATGCCAGAAAGTTTCCCAGTGCCTGTTTATTCTCCCTCTTTTTCTGCCACACCTGGCACAACCACTCTTTCCTTTATCCCCAAACTACAGATTAGTTTGAATTTTCAAGAGTTCAATAGTGATAGAATCATATACTTTATAGTCTTTTTTCTCTGTACACTTTCAATAAAAATAATTATTTTAAGATTCATCTATATCATAGCACATATCAATAACAAATACCTTCTTATTGATGAATAAGATTGCACCATATGGCCATATCATAGTGTTGATGAATATTTGGATTATTTCTAGTTTTACACTATTGCAAATAAAGCTACTAGGGAGATTATTCTAAAAGTCTTTATATGAGCATATGGTCTTATTTTTCTAGGTGTCATATCTAAGCAGAGATATGAATATATAATTTGTATATTATTTATTGGTGTTATTGAATTGTGAATCACTTGTGTTAGCTATAGTAGAATATTTTTATTAGATATGTTATTTCCAAATCTATTAACTCACTTTTGGCTTGTTTTTTCACTCTTTAAACAGTGTCTTTCAAAGAGTAGAAGATTATAATGAAGTCTGATTTGTCAATTTATTCTTTTATTAATTACACATTTAATGTCATATTTAAGAATTCTGTGCCTAATTTCATACAGGTGGCTGAGAATCCTCTGCTGGCCCCTTGGCATATGGTGCCAGATCCCACAGATCCACAAAGGCATTTTTTTCCAAAGACAGATATAAAATTGTTTATTGAGGGGTGAATACCATAAGAAATGTCTTATGAGGCCATCTTGCTGATGTTACCAAAATAAGCACTTTTATAGGTGTTAGAGTTGATGTGGTAAATAGACATTTCCCTCAAGGAGCTTATATTCTAGAGGAAGAAGACTGAATAAACTGATAAATATATAGTGTTAGGAGGTGATATCTCTAGATGAAGAAAAATAAAGCAGATTAAGAATAAAGAAAAATGGGCAGTACTACTCTCTTACAAAGGAGATTGGTGAAGATAAGTCCTTTAAAATGACATTTAGGCTAGGCTTGAAAGAAGAGAATGAGGGATTCACATTATTATTGGGGGAGGGAGGCAGTATCAATTACAAATACCTTATGGTGACAGTTTTCTTATTAAATTAAGTTATATAAAATAGCCAAAAATTGACCATTTTTTGCCTATCTAAAAACACCTATGCCACAATTCAACTATGACAAGGCCTGTAAATGTGAACAACAGTAAGTGAAATGTTCAGAAAGGGTTATGAAATAGACCATTTAGCACCTTGTAAGTCCTGAAATGTATGTTTGAGTTCACTCTGAGGGAATTAGGAAGCTATTAGAGATTTGAAGAAAAGGAGTAACATTATATGATTCAGATTTTAAGAGGGTCCCTGAGACCACAATATGAAATCCCTGTTAGCAGAAAGACAAAGTGAAAGTAGGAAGAAAAATTTGTAAACTGTTAACAATATAAATTCTTGGACTTTGGACCAAGACTGTCAGGACTGCACTTGTGTTGAGAAGCCTTTGGGTTCTGGATATGTTTAGGAGAAATTGTCAACAATATTTTTGGGCAGTTTAACATGAATGTGAGAGTAAAAGGGAGTCAAGTATGCCTCCAAAGTTTTCTGCCTAAGCAAACTGAAGAACTGGAGCATTATTTACTAATATAGAAAAAAAAAAAGAGAACAAAGTTTCATTTAGGAGAAGAAATCTAAGTTAAGACAATTCAGTTTTAGGAGATTTTGAGAAATCTCTTCGGGACATTTCTTAGTTGTTTCAAAAAAACATCTGGATATAAGAATAGAATTCAAGGGCTACATTTGGACAAAGTATGCAAATTAGGAACTCAGCAGCACATACACAGCATTTGAACTCATAGATAAAATCATCTAGGAAATGAACATATAATATAAACCATACCAGTACACCAACAACAAATATATCTTGGTTTGAAAGAATGAGATTAAATGCTCTAATTACCAGAAATAACAGGGGAAAACAATGTCTGATTATAAGTATAATTTCATGCTGAAACAACCAATTGAAGTTCCAGATCCTGATATGGGTTCTAAAGGTTAGGGCCTGAATATGTAACATCCACATGTAAATGTGAAACAGGTTTCTTGTTGCTCAAAGTGGAGGCAGTTGAAACTAAGACTCTTGTATAAAGATTGTTTATTATAAAAAGGCTCCACCTATGAAAAGGAAGTTGGGAAAACTGTTCATATTTCCTGTATTATCACAAGATTATATACCATCTACCTCATCTCTTTATAGGGGAGAAATCACCCAAGAGCTATAAAGATTCATACCCCACACTCTATGGGAGGATTAAAGCTGAATTAATACTTCCTGCAAGTTGCTCAATTTCAAAGCCCCAAAATAATTAAAATTCTCCACTACCATTGAAAACTATAGGCTCCAGGGGCACCTGAGTGGCTAAGTTAAGTGTCTGATTCTTGATTTCAGCTCAGGTCATGATCTCATGGTCATGGGATTGAGTGCCTTGTAGAGCTCCCTGCTCAGAGAGGCTCCTGCTTGAGATTCTCTCTCCTTTCCCTCTCCCCCAACTTGTGCTCTCACACACTCTCTGTCATAAATAAATAAATATTTTTTTTTAAGAAGAAAAGATAACTATAAGGCCCAGACAGAAAAGAACAGAAAAATCCCTATTTGGACACTTGGACCATCAGAGTGCATGAATATTCCACGAGGAGAAAAATTGAACCCCACTGAAGGCAGAGTTAATATGCCCCTCAGGATCAAAGGGACATTTTGCCTACAGTAACGGAAGATAGAGATGGTATCTCACTATGGAGCAAAGGATAGGCATGACTGGATTATAATAGGTTCTTCTTCTCCCAAGTCAGTGTTACTTTCCTGTAATGAAACCCACTGTGTTTACAGATGTCTTCAGGTTCTCTTTATTTCATCTTGTGGGAATTGGGGCTTGGAGATCCAGTGCAAAAATACTGATACCCTCAATACTGATAATGCTAGGAATGAGAAATAGATTTTTGTCTCTGAATATGGTCTCACCTCTTATATCAACATTCAGGAAACTAGGGAAGGCTCACTTATTACTTTGCAAGTAGGGTAAAATCTCTTCCTCTCAGTTCTTGACAATATTCCCTTCATTTTTAAAAAGATATTTTTATTTATTTATTTGACAGAGAGAGAGCACAAGCAGGGGGAATGGTAGGCTGAGGGAGAAGCAGGTTCCCTCTGAGCAAGGAGCCTGATGGGGGGCTCGATCCCAGGACCCTGGGATCATGACCTGAGCCAAAAGCAGACACTTAACAGACTGAGCCCCCGAAGCACACCTCTCTCTCGTTCTTAAATATATTCATGAGCTATTCCATCTGCCTTCACTGTTTTCTGTCATCTCACTCCTCTAAGCCTAGACTTAGAGCTAGTTAACTTCTCTTTGATCTTCAAAATTTATCTGAGCTATGATTTCCTTGAGAATAATTCTGTCACCATTTTTAAAATTTATTTATTTATTTATTTATTTATTTATTTGCAGCATAACAGTATTCGTTTATTTTTGCACCACACCCAGTGCTCCATGCAATCCGTGCCCTCTATAATACCCACCACCTGGTACCCCAACCTCCCACCCCCCCTCCACTTCAAACCCCTCAGATTGTTTTTCAGAGTCCATAATTCTTTCACCATTTTAATTGGCTTTCTTTATACTCCCATAACACCACATAACTCCCCCTCCCCCTTCTTAGGCATCTCTTGATTGTGATAGTTTCTCAAACTGGCCTTGCTTTTTTCTTAATTAGTGAGGTAAAATTGGCATATAACATTGTATTAGTTTCAGGTGTACAACATAATGATTTGATGTCTGTGTATATATATTATGGAATTATCACCATAATTAATCTAGTTAACATCCATCTGCATGCATGACTACAGTTTTTTCTTTCTTATGATAAGGACTTTTTAGATCTCTCCTGCCATCTTTCAAATATGCAATATTGTGTTATTAACTATAGCCACCATGCTGAGCATTTTATCTCCATGATATTTATTTTTAATATCTTAGTATCAGCTTTCTTTTTGTTCCTATAAAGAAAATTTCTTACTGATTTTCACATGGGTATTTTTCATCAAATCTGTTTATTCTTTGTGTCCCTAGAACCGAATCCATGTGGTCTAACACATTAATCAATAAATAAGTTTTCAATAAATTAGTTAATAATAGATCCCGCCCTGTTAGAATGGCCAGAGGATCTTTTCAATTTTTTCCTCACATTCACTCAAACCTTTTATCAACTATTTATCACAAACTGTCAACTAACGGGTTGCAGGAATGATAGATTATTTAAATTTGACTTCTGCCTACCCAAAACTACGTTTGTTGTTATATTTGTCTTGGAAATATGTTAACAAGGATAAAGTTACTACTTTTTCATATATTTATTATGATAGGAACTTAGTGCTCAGTCCACTTTCTGTCTGAAATCTGCAAGATTTATATTCCATTTTCTGAAAATAGTTACCTGATTGGGATTATCACATTCCACTAAGCAAGCTCCTAAAAATCATAGTTTTATTTTACCCTCTTAACAGTAGATTGTATATGATATGTACTTATATTATATAAATCCCCTCTATGGCACAGCAGCCTATATATTACAGATTATAAATCTACCCTAATGGATAAGCCTCCTATCACCAGGAAATATAGTATGCCCCTTAAAAATAGGATGACACAATCTCTCCTCACAGATTCCCTTGCCTTTGCTCTTGTATCAGTCTTGGATAATGGTTCAGATACCACTGATACTTAGCACAATACTACAGATTTCTGCCCCCAACACAGGTTACTGCCAATGCATGATAGATTCTTGGGGAAAAACAAACAAACTAACAAACCTGTTTACCTTCATTTTCCAACTCAAAATGAACAACAATAAAATCCACAACATAGATAAAACTTCTCTTTAGATTTTACAAATAATTCAATAAAAACTAATGAAACTGGATGTAGTACAAAGACAATGAATACTGTTATGCTGAAAAGAAATAAAAAAATTTTTAAAAACTAATGAAACTAAAGAAATAAAATTTAAAAATGCTGGATACAGAGTATGGCTTTTCATTGACACTTCTCTTGGGTTCACTTATGTGTTGCCCTGTTTTAAACATGGTTATTTTCATATCTGCTTTCTGGACTGTAAGACTAGCCATTTATTCCCATCCACATCTCAGTTGTTCAGTTTTAAACAAGTCTAACAAGAACACCAGCAGAGACACATTTAAGCTTCACCAAGAGCAATTCAATTCCATTTAGTGATTCTTCTTCCAGCATTAGGTAAAGATTATCCAATGATTTTTGTTGCAATGACTGTACACACACACACACACACACACACACACACACTTTAACAAGAATAACAAGAATAATCAAGATACATAAAACACTGTAAATATATTATATATATATATATAATCTCAATATAATAGAAAACACTGTAGAAAAATTTTTCTCCAAAAATATGTCATTTGCAAAATTTCAATTTTACTATATGCACATGATTTTTGAAATAATGATGCAGAAAATTTTTTCCTTTAATATCCCACTTTATATATGACTCCATCATTTCTTACACAGTGGTTTATTTCTTTACTTCATGGTTCCCTGGGTGTTGAGTTGTAACCCCTTCTTCCTAGCTTTGTAACATCTTTTTGCCTCTGATTTCTGCAATTCCTATCAAGGTTTTAAAGATCATAAGGCCAAATCACTGAGTTGCAAGTACCTATCATTCTTTCACATCTGCTATCTCTACAAGAAAAAGTTGTACGAGTCATAGGGTCCAGGTATATTAGATCAACTCTTCAGCCACTTCCTTCCTCTCATATCACTTTATTCAGAGACCTTTCCCTGTGAAGTTGATAATTGAACTGTCTTTTAAGTATCACATTTACATTAAGCTTGGTGAAAAAACATCTATAATATTTAAATTATTTTTAGTCATTTCTTCTAAAATAAAATTAAGAAAATTAATAATAATTGCTTAGTATTAATAAAGTGAATGGTCAAGCACTTAGGTCTGTGGAGTCAGAATAGCTGGCTGGGATCCTCTGTAGCTACAGTAAATCTCTGGTATTTGGTGCAAGTAACCTAACCTATTTCTTGCTCAATTCCATCATCTGTAAATTGTCACATTAAGGACTCTTGTCTTAAAATGTTTTTATGAAGAAAAAATGAAATAATGCAAAAAGAGGATTATAATCACCTGGCATGGAGTTGTCATTCAGCCAAGTGACCTATTGTTTTGTTTATGTGGTGTCATGGAAATTTCACCATTCACAGATAAGAATTTCAAAAATATCTCTGATGAATCCAATGATGATTTAATCTACAGTAAACTCTAACTATATTTACCAATCAGAGAGAGGCATATATTGTGCATATTAAGGTTTTAAAATACTAGCAAGAACAGATTTGGTTACTTAGAGATTTTTTTTAATGAATCATTGGTAGGATACAGCTGTGGTTTGAAGGTTTTTATACAATATACAGTAATTAGGATTTTCTTCCTCTTTCATTTACTGCAAATGAGACATACTAATTGATGGATTTACCTTTGTGTACCAAAAGAAAGTCTCTCAGATACTTATTGAATGCATCTAATGTGGTTTTAAAATTAAAGTAGAAAAATAAATATTTTAAATTCAAGATAGATACGCCAAATATTTATCCTAGGGAACTAAGCCTTGCAAAATTAGATGTCTTATCATCTTGGTAGTAGGCATTAGCAAACACTTAACATTCCACTAGAATTGACTCTCTTCTGATATACTAAAATGGTGTTGGGTCTTAAACTCCTTTATCCTAAAAGCTATAATTACAATAAGCCTACTTCAAGTTTGAATTCCTGCTAAATAGTAAAATTCCACAAATAGAAAATATTTTTATATAAGTATATGCTTCTGACATTATGAAAACTTCGAGGAAAAAAATACAATCTTCTAGTGAAAGATAATCTGAGTTTTAATTTAATTGATTGATGTGTATTATAAACTGAACATATCTTTATCATAAATGACATTAAATATGTCACCTATTTATTATGTCAAACAATTGGTAGTATTAATCTATGTAGTTAACAATTACCTTATTTCATTAATATAACTATTTGATGTGGTGATATCCTTATCCTATTTTATACATAAGAAAGCTGACTCAATTTGAAAAAAAAAAACAGTAAGGGATAGAGGATATAATTGAAACCCAGGTCTGTAGAACTCCAGAGTTCTATTGTCTCCACTGACTGCCACATTCCTTCATCACTCACCACACAGCATAATGTAACTAAAACTAATATAGTTTAATTATTTTAGTTCACAAAGAAAGTTTCAAATAATATAGCCTACAATAATTTATTTTCTCTAGTTGATATGGTCACAGAGTATTCCAAAATGTTTTGTGAATCCCCAAAACAAGTTCAAGTAAATATAAATTTAGAAGACTTGAGTATTATAAGGACTTCAAAAGTGAAAGCAACACCTTGAGCTCACCTGCTACTTAACATAACTGATTTGATACCAGATATGTGTTGGAACTTTCTAGCAGTAGAACAAGAAATATCTGAGCTTTCTGATTTATCCATCACTCTTTTCCATTGTAATGTATTTGGAATGAAAACAGGAAAAGACAGGAAAATTAAAAAAACAGAAATTGCCTGTTTTTTGTTTTGTAAAAATGACCCAAGAATTTCAAGAGAAAAGTTGATCATAGACAAATGTATAGAAATACTCGAATAAATATGGAAGCAAAGAGGGGTGCCTGGGTGGTCAGTTGTTTAAACGTCTGACTTTTGATTTCAGCTCAGGTCATGATCTCAGGATGGGGTCCTAAGATTGAATCCTGAGAACCCACCCGTTCACTCAGTAGGGAGGCTACTTCCCTTTTTGCTCTCCCTTTGTCCCTTCCCCCATGCACACTCTTTCTCTAAAATAAATAAATGAATCTTTAAAAAAAAATATGGAACCAAAGAAAATCAGAAATACCTAAAAGTGAGATACTTAAAGCTAGGTTGTTCACGATCATGAATTATTTTACAATTTTCTATTTGTTATTAAAGTTTCTGAGTACCTCGGCAAGGAAGATAAATCATGACAGATTAATCCAATTTTTTTTTTGAATAGATTTGCTATTCTTGGGAATGCCATAGTCGTCACAAATACTAACATAGGTTAAACGCATAAAGCAAAAGCACATCTTTTCAGAAATAAAAAGAGAAATAAATCCTAAAGTATAATGGGATATTTTAACATCTCTCTCAATATCTGATAAAAAAATTAACAAAAAACAGCAAATTTCTAGAATATTTGAACACTGTGATTAATAATCATTTGACAGGTATAGAACATTTAACTATCACAATATTAAAAAAAATAAAAATAAAAATACAGAGAGAAATTTTATTAAAAATACCAAATTCTGGACTATAAGATAAGCTCTAGCATTTTCAAATAACTTAAATAGTATGAATTATATTCTCTGACTTCAAGAGCAGAGAGGGCTGTAGCCTAAAATGCCAAAGGAAAAATCAAGCTTTTTCACTGAATTCACAAAGGAGAACTAGTTCAGAATAAAATGTATAAGCAACAGGTATAGATCATGGAGAAAACATCAGAGCCATTGTTGAACCTGTTAAGAGAGCAGTAGACAGTTTCCTTGGCCTTTCACTAACCTATTTTATTTATATGTATGATATACACTAACTAAAATTTGAAAATGTTTCTCTGAAGAAAATGAAGTACATCCTACCAATGAATCAGTTTTAGTTATTCCAGTATGTCAGAGAAGCTGAGATGACCTTGTACTCTTGCATTTAACTGTGAGGCAAAAAAGTAAAAATAAAATAGTGCCCAGAGTCATTTATTATAAATGACTTTCTTCCCTTCCATCAAGGCATTATCTTAAATTTAGAAATACTATAGACTTTAAATTTATCCATCCAGAAACTTAAAACTGGTTTAAATATGTGATTTAGAAATTACATTTTAGGAACTAGCTCTATGTTAAAAAAAAATGGCAAGAATGTGTGGGAGTTTTATGTCTAAAAGTAATCATTACCATAAAGCTAGAAACAAGATATGAGGATTTTTAACAGTGAATTATTATTCTTTTATCAAAAATAGTGTTTATGAAGAACATTCAGTCTGGAGAGGATAATACATGATACCAACATGTTAGCAGTAATTCTTTCAGTATTAGAGATTATAGGCAATATTCTTTTTGATTCTTTATTTCCCAAAATTTTATAAGTATAATTGACCTATTACATTTTGAAGAGGATAATTTTATCAATAAAATATACTATGATCATCAAAATCAGTAGATAACGCTTAAATAATGTTGCATCAGAGAAGTGTTGAGACTCTCCAAGATTACTCAGTGATGACACAGAAGGCTGAAGTCTTCATTTTTGTATCAAAATTTCAAAAAGAAGTAAGTTCAAAGAAATGTGACAATCACTAATGTTGAAAGAGATGATGACAGAGAACAGGGAATTTTGATGGCAGTGAAACTACTCTGTTATGATACTGTAATGATGATAAATGTAATTGTAAATTCATCCAAACTCATAGTATGTACAACACTGAGAGCAAACCCTAATATGAACTATAGATTTGGAGAGAAAATGGTATTTCAATATAGGTTCACCAATCATAATAAATGGTGAGGCTATGAACATGGGAAATCTGTACCTTCCTCTCAATTTTGCTGTGAGCCTAAAACTGCATTTAAAAAATATGAATAGATTTTAAAGAAGAGAAAATGGTGATGCAGAAATGAAAATATCAAGCAGAGTATCATGAATAGATCAATTAAAACATAAGGCCATTGATATGAATCTAAGTGTTTTATAAATTTATTTTTGCATTTGTTCACTTAAAAGTTTTTTAATGGTTATTATGTTCTATAAATCATGATGAATTAATGAAGTAATATTTTGTTACTACTGCAATAAAGCATGTGTAAAACAACTTGATTGCTAGATGACAGTATATATATCTTTGTGAGCCAATAATATTGGGGTGTTACTGCATTCCTACGTTGGCAAGCACAAAACTGGTTGATGCGTGAATGTGAACCATGTAATTGAACATATTGAACATGGCTCATGGAAAACACATCTCATGTTTAGGACAAGCCCTACAGTTACAAAATAAAAATAAATAAATAAATAAATACAACAGGTTCAGAAAGTTTTGGTGAGAAAACAAACTTTTTAGGCTTTATAAGGCAATACCTATAATGATTATTTTATCAGTAACTTCAGTATATCTGCAGCTATAGCAATACCAAGTTCATAATAAGATATGACAAAAACCAAAATACAAGTGACTATTTTGTAGTCCTTCACACAAATACAATAAAACCAAAATCCAGATTTTAGAGTAAAAATATGAGTGCCCTATTTGCTTTTTGAGTATACTCTTACCAGTAATAGTCCAATATCCCGGATCCGTCAGGCAGCCTAAAGTGTCAAAAAATCTAAATCAATAGGGCCAACTTTGCTATGCATGAATCATTTTCCTACTTAAACTCCTACATAGTTCTAGCTTGAAAATAGCAATTTTACTTAAATTATTATTGTCACATTTTTGTGAAACATTCGTATAATCTGACAATGTAATTAGCAGTTCACAGAACATATGGTGTCAGCGACTGGGAGCCAACCAATTAAATAATAAAAATTGGAAACTCAAAAAAGAAATTGGAATTAAAAGATTTGTTGTAATGTGGAGGAAAGGCCCTGTTAACAATAAATAAATACATACCAGGACTTGTTTTCTGTGACAAGTTGAATTTAGACAAAACAAGGTAAAAAATGTGGAAATCATGTTATTTTAAGAAAAACTAAAGTTCCTTCAACATGATTATCTTGAAGTTTGAGGCAAAAATGTTAAGGTATTGATTGATTCATTGATAATGTTCTGAGCTCTCTTTTATCAAAGTGAGAGCATATTTTGATTTAACTCAAATTTTCTGATTTCAAATTTACTCCTGGGATGTGAACAATAGGTGCCTTCACAAACAGTACTGAGGTCTTCGGGAAGTCATCAAGAGGAATACATAACCTTTGAAAGATTTTGGAGGGACTAGTTAAGGGTTTGAGGTACTACTCATTCAACTCTATCATTAAAGAACTATTTCTTATAGAATATCATGGGTGCCTGGGTGGCTTAGTCAGTTAAGCATCTGCTTTTGGCTCAGGTCATTATCCCAGGGTCTTGAGATCAAGTCCCACATTAGGCTCCCTGCTCAGTGGGAAGTCTGCTTCTCCCTTTGTTCCTCCATCCACTTGTGTGCTTGATTGCTCTCTCTCCCAAAAATAAATTAAAAAATCGTAAAAAAAAGAACATTTTGTACAGTATAGTTAAGTTAAATATAGTTCAAAAATAAGCAGAAGTATAGATTACAGTGATAAGCTACAGTGATATAGATTACAGTGCATTCTAAATAAAACTATTTAGAATGCACAATGTGATGCTTTGATATAAATATATATTGTAAAGTATTTTCCACAACTATTGAATACATCCATCACCTCACATGCCATTAGTGTGTATGTATCTGTGTGTGTGTGTGTGTGTGTTAAGAATGCTTAACATCTAGTCTTAGCAAATTTCATGTATACAATATAGTATTATCAACAAGAGTTCCCATGATGTATTTTAGATAACCCCAAACTTATTCATCTTATAACTGAAAGTTTATATAATTTGAATAACATGGTCCTATTTCCTCCACCCCACAGGCCCTATCAATCATCATTCTACTCTGTTTCATTGAATTGGACTATATTCATTGTTTCAGATTCTGCATATAAGTGAGAATATACAGAATTTGTTTTTATCTATCTGGTTTATTTCACTTAGTATATTGTCCTCCAGCTTCATTAATGTTGTCACCAATGGCAGGATTTCCTTTTTTCTTATGGCTGAGGACACAATATTGATGTATAATATATATCATATATTTATCATATATATCATAAACATGCTGTATTTTCTTTATTTCTTCATCTGTAGAGGAACACTTATGTTGTTTTCATATCTCAGCTATTGTGAGTAATGCTGCAAAGAATATTTGAGTGCAAATATTTCTTCCGGATACTGATTTTGTTTCCTTCAGATATATACCCATAAGTGGGAATGCTGGATCATATAGTAGTTCTGTTTTTAATTTCTTGAAACAATTCCATTTGTTTTCCATATTGTCTGTCTTAATTTTCATTCCCATCAACAGTGTACAAGGGTTTCCTTTTTTCTTCACTTTCACTAACTTTTGTTATACCACATCTTTTTGATAAGAGCTATCCTACCGAATGTGAAATGATATTTCTTTGTGATTTTGATTTGCATTTCCCTGATGATTGATGATGTTAAGAATCTTTTCATGTGCTTGTTGGCTATTTATATGTCTTTAGAAAAATATCTATTCAGGTCTTTACCCTCAAGGCAAATTTTTAAATTACATTATTTGGTCTTTGATATTGCATGCTATGAGTTCATGTAGATGAATACTTTACATGTTTTAGATATTAATCCCTTATTAGATGTAGAGTTTGCAAGTATTTTCTCCCATTTCATAGGTTGCCTTTTCATTTTGTTTATTTTTTCCTTTGCTGTGCAGGAACTTAATTTGTTTCAGTTCCACTTATGTATTTTGTTTTTGTTGTATGTGTTTATGATACTATAGTCAAGAAATCATTGTCCAAAAAAGAAAAAAAAATAAAGAAATCATTTCCAAGACCAATAACAAGGAGAATTCCCCTTCCTTTAGGAAATTTAAGACTTCATATGTCACACTTAAATTGTTTATTATGTTCTATACTTACATTTTTAATCCATTTTGAGTTAATTATTGTGACTGGTGTATAGTAGAGGTCCAGTTTAATTCATTTGCATGTGGATATCTAGTTTTCCCAGTACCTTTTATTGAAGAGATCATTCTTTTCCCATTGTGTTCTTGATACTTTTGTCAGAGAATAGTTTAATGTTTGTGTGTGGGATTATTTCTGGGCTTTCTTTGTTCTTCCATTGGTCTATATGTCTATTTACACAGCAGTACCATACTGTTTCAGTAACAGTATCTTTATAATATATTTTTAAAATTAAGAAGCTTGTTATCTCCAGGTATCAGAGCTTTGTTCTGCTTTCTCAAATTTATTTTGATTATTTGGGGTCCTCTGTAACTCTATTTTAATTTTAGGATCCTTTTTCTATTTCTATAAAAGATGCCATAGGATTTTGATAGCCCTTGTGTTGAACTATAAATCTCATGGGGCAATATGGAAGTTTAACAGTATAAAGTCATCCAACCCATGAACACAGGATGTCTTTTCATTTATTTATGTTTTCTTTAACTTCTTTAATCAATGACATAGTTTTCAGTGTACAGATTTTTCACCTCCTTGGTTAAATTTATTCCTAATTATTTTATTATTTCTGAGACTATTGTAAAGGGGATTTTTTCCTGACTTCTTTTCAGTTGTTAATTGTTAGTGTATAGAAATATAACTGATTTTGGGGACATCTTGGTGGCTTGGTTGGTTAAATGTCTGCCTTCTGCTCAAGTCATGATCCCTGGATCCTGGGATCAAGTCCTACATTGGACTCCTTGCTCAGTGGAGAGCCTGCTTCACCCTCTTCCTGCCACTCCCCCTGTTTGTGCCCTCTCTCATTCTTTGAAAAATAAATTAAAAAAAATTTTTAAAAACAAATGTAATTTATTTTTGTACGTTGATTTTGTATCCTGCAAATTTACTGAATTCATTCATTATTTCTAAGGTTTTTTTTTTTAATGGAGTTATAAGGGATTTTTGTATATAAGATTGAGTCACCTCAAAGAGTAACAAATATACTTCTTCCTTTCCAATGCCTTTTTATTTATTTTTTCTTATCCAATTTCTCTAGCCTGACTACCAGCACTGTGTTGAATAAAACTGGCAAGAGTAGGCTACCTTGTCTTATTGCTGATCTTAAAAGGAAAAGCTTTAAACTTTTTACCACTGAATATGTTGTAAGCTGTGGGCTTCTCATATATGGTATTTATTAGATTTGGGTACAATTATTCTAACCTAATTTGCTGAGAGTAGTCATGAAAAATGTTGAATTCTGTCAAATGTTTTTCTGCATCTATCAGGACTATCACATTTTTTTAAAGATTTTATTTATTTATTAGACAGAGATCACAGGAAGGCAGAGAGGCAAGCAGAGAGAGAGGAAGGGAATCAGGTTCCCCACTGAGCAAAGAGCCTGATGAAGGCTCAATCCCAGGGTCCTGGGATCATGACCTGAGCCAAAGCATAGGCTTTAACCCACTGAGCCACCCAAGCGCCCCAATCACATGACTTTTATACTTCACTTTGTTAGTGTGGTGTATCACATTTATTTATTTGCATACGGTGAATAATACTTGCATCAAAAAGATAAGTCATACTAAATCATGGTGTGTGATTATTTTCTATCAGGATCCATTCAGAAAACAGAAATCACACCAGTTATTTTCTTTAAAAAATTAGTATTAAAATGATTAATGAGAATTGAATTAATGATACTTATGTAACAAAAAATAAAGAGAACACTAACATGTCATAAAATTAGGGGTGCCTGGGTGGCCCAGTGATTTAAAGCCTCTGCCTTCAGCTCAGGTCATTATCCCAGGGTCCTGGGATGGAGCCCTGCATCGCATTGGGCTCTCCACTCAGCGGGGAGCCTGCTTCCTCCTCACCCTCTCTCTGCCTTCCTCTCTGCCTACTTGTCTGTCTGTCAAATAAATAAATAAATAAATAAATAAATCTTTAAAAAAAAAAAAAAAAACTAGCATCATCTTGATCCCAAAACCAGACAAGGATCCCATAAAAAAAGAGAGCTATAGACCAATATCCTTGATGAACACAGATGCGAAAATTCTCACCAAAATACTAGTCAATAGGATTCAACAGTACATTAAAAGGATTATTCACCACGACCAAGTGGGATTTATTCCAGGGCTGCGAGGTTGGTTCAACATCCGCAAATCAGTCAGTGTGATACAACACATCAATAAAAGAAAGAACAAGAACCATATGATACTCTCAATAGATGCTGAAAAAGCATTTGACAAAGTACAGCATCCCTTCCTGATCAAAACTCTTCAAAGTGTAGAGATAGAGGTTACATACCTCAATATCATCAAAGCCATCTATGAAAAACCCACCACAAATATCATTCTCAATGGAGAAAAACTGAAAGCTTTTCCGCTAAGGTCAGGAACACGGAAGGGATGTTCATTATCACCACTGCTATTCAACATAGTACTAGAGGTCCTAGCCTCAGCGATCAGACAACAAAAGGAAATTAAAGGCATCCAAATCGGCAAAGAAGAAGTCAAATTATCACTCTTCGCAGATGATATGATACTATATGTGGAAAAACCAAAAGACTCCACTCCAAAACTGCTAGAACTTGTACAGGAATTCAGTAAAGTGTCAGGATATAAAATCAATGCACAGAAATCAGTTGCATTTCTCTACACCAACAGCAAGACAGAAGAAAGAGAAATTAAGGAGTCAATCCCATTTACAATTGCACCCCAAACCATAAGATACCTAGGAATAAACCTAACCAAAGAGGCACAGAATCTATACTCAGAAAACTATAAAGTACTCATGAAAGAAATTGAGGAAGACACAAAGAAATGGAAAAATGTTCCATGCTCCTGGATGGGAAGAATAAATATTGTGCAAATGTCTATGCTACCTAAAGCAATCTACACATTTAATTCAATTCCCATCAAAGTACCATCCATCTTTTTCAAAGAAATGGAACAAATAATTCTAAAATTTATATGGAACCAGAAAAGACCTCGAATAGCCAAAGGGATATTGAAAAAGAAAGCCAAAGTTGGTGGCATCACAATTCCAGACTTCAAGCTCTATTACAAAGCTGTCATCATCAAGACAGCATGGTACTGGCACAAAAACAGAGACATAGATCAATGGAACAGAATAGAGAGCCCAGAAATAGACCCTCATCTCTATGGTCAACTCATCTTCGACAAAGCAGGAAAGAATGTCCAATGGAAAAAAGACAGCCTCTTCAATAAATGGTGCTGGGAAAATTGGAGAGCCACATGCAGAAAAATGAAATCGGACCATTTCCTTACACCACACACAAAAATCGACTCAAAATGGATGAAGGACCTCAATGTGCGAAAGGAATCCATCAAAATCCTTGAGGAGAACACAGGCAGCAACCTCTTTGACCTCAGCCGCAGCAACATCTTCCTAGGAACAACGCCAAAGGCAAGGGAAGCAAGGGCAAAAATGAACTATTGGGATTTCATCAAGATAAAAGCTTTTGCACAGCAAAGGAAACAGTTAATAAAATCAAAAGACAACTGACAAAATGGGAGAAGATATTTGCAAACGACATATCAGATAAATGACTAGTGTCCAAAATCTATAAAGAACTTAGCAAACTCAACACCCAAAGAACAAATAATCCAATCAAGAAATGGGCAGAGGACATGAACAGACATTTCTGCAAAGAAGACATCCAGATGGCCAACAGACACATGAAAAAGTGCTCCATATCACTGGGCATCAGGGAAATACAAATCAAAACCACAATGAGGTATCACCTCACACCAGTCAGAATGGCTAAAATCAAAAAGTCAGGAAATGACAGATGCTGGCAAGGATGTGGAGAAAGGGGAACCCTCCTACACTGTTGGTGGGAATGCAAGCTGGTGCAGCCACTCTGGAAAACAGCATGGAGGTTCCTCAAAATGTTGAAAATAGAAGTGCCCTATGACCCAGCAATTGCACTATTGGGTATTTACCCTAAAGATACAAACGTAGTGATCCAAGGGGGCACATGCACCTGAATGTTTATAGCAGCAATGTCCACAATAGCCAAACTATGGAAAGAACCTAGATGTCCATCAACAGATGAATGGATCAAGAAGATGTGGTATATATACACAATGGAATACTATGCAGCCATCAAAAGAAATGAAATCTTGCCATTTGCAACAACATGGATGGAACTAGAGCGTGTCATGCTTAGCGAAATAAGTCAAGCGGAGAAAGACAACTATCATATGATCTCCCTGATATGAGGAAGTGGTGATGCAACATGGGGGCTTAAGTGGGTAGAAGAAGAATCAATGAAACAAGATGGAATTTGGAGGGAGACAAACCATAAGTGACTCTTAATCTCACAAAACAAACTGAGGGTTGCTGGGGAGAGGGAGGTTGGGAGAAGGGGGTGGGATTATGGACATTGGGGAGGGTATGTGCTTTGGTGAGCGCTGTGAAGTGTGTAAACCTGGTGATTCACAGACCTGTACCCCTGGGGATAAAAACATATGTTTATAAAAAATAAAAATAAAAATAAAATTAAAAATTAAAAAAAAATAAAAAATAAAAGAAAATAAATAAACTAAAACATGTCATAGAATTAGCAAGTATAGAAAGCAGCTTACACTTATAAGGCTAGGGAATGAAGGAAAGAAACATTGGAATTATTGCAACTTAGAAGTTTGGAGGAGCTTCATAGAGCTGAGGCTGGAACGGGTGAGAAGCAGCAGAGCTCAAATGCGAATGATGTCTCCATGTTTAGAGGAGGAATCCTGTGGGACAAGAACATCAAAATCTGTTGAGAATGTGCTGGCTGGCTGGGGCTGGTATCTCCTAGGGAGAAAGAAATGGTTTTAATACAAACTGGATTTAACTATTGGAATGCCTGGGTGGCTCATTTGGTTAAGCATCCATCTCTTGATTTCAGCTCAGTTCATGATCACAGGGTTGTGAGGTCTAGCCTTGCATTAGGCTTTGTGCTGGGCATGGAGCCTGCTTAAGATACTTTCTCTCCCTTTCTTTTTGCTCCTCTCCTCCACTTGCTCATGTGTGTGCATGTGATGCTCTCTCTCTCTCTCTTTAAACAAAACAAAACAAAAACTGGATTTAGCTATTGTGACAGGTACAACTGTCAACATCAGGATGAAGAATCATGCCAGAATAATGCTTCCAGGAACAGAAAACAGACAAGAAGTCAATCAGAAGCAAACAAAAAATGAACTCTCCTCCTTCCTCAGCTTTTCCATTTTCCATCTCCATTGGAAAAAGCTAAGAGGACACAGCTGGAAAAGCAGAAAAGTGGTTTGCAGAATTTCAGTTGCAACCTCTCAAGATGAGTATAGAAGGTTATGTTCGGAGCTTAGCAATCTACATGACTTAATGCACAGAGAGAACAGATAAAGTCTAAGAATTTGGTATTCTTTCTGCATCCACTGAAGTAGCTATCACTTTCCTCTCCATCAATGAAAGGTGGAACACTGGAAATTTTGGAATCACATGTTGTATCAAGTACATGCCAGATTGTGGGACTTAATCATCTTATCTACCCAAAGTCTGAAGGTGAATCTTGACTTTCCAGACAATAAGGAAATAATCCAAAGATGAAATTTCAAAATAAGAAATATAAGAAAATAAGAGCTCTGCAGAATATCTCAAGTACAATTTAAATCAAAAGAGTTTTAAAAAATCAAATTTACTGAGAGGTAATTTGTATTTGATCTGCTCTCCATGCTAATTCTGCAGGCTCTAATTTGAATTGTGTGGCAGTTGGTTAGTACTATAAACTGGCCTCATCAAGCCTACTCCATAACAATGTCTAACATATGGAATCATTTATCACAAGCCTGAAAAAATTCACAAGAACAACTTTGTTCTTTCCTACTTCTCTCAGGAAGGACATAAACTGTATCCAAATTTTAGTTAATAGCATACTTAATCCTTGGAAGGTTATATAATTTGTCCAAGGTAGCAAATTAAAATATTGTTTTTATTTCATAGATCATAAAAATCAATCACTCTATTCATACTTTCTTTTTTACCAGTCTTAGTTTCTTATTTTTAAATTCAAGCCAGGTATGTAAGTCATCAATTCATATTTCCATCCAAAAAATACACAAAATACTTATTTACAGAATGATATTCTAGAAGCATCTTACAAGTGGCTTCCAACAATTTTCAGGACATGTTAAACTCAGCCATTATTAATGGTGAAATTATTTAAACTTGCAATTATATTAAAACTGAAGTAATAAATACTCAAAACTCATTACTTTCTACCTGACTGTATTTTATAATTATTTATAATTATATTTTATACTTAACTATGCTCTGGAGGTATTTATGTCTACTATATCATTGTTACATAATGATGTGCTACTGCATGTCTCTTCTCAACTCTATGTTCACCAATATCGATTTGATAGATTGAATTCAGCTATAGTGAGATAATTTACACCTCAGAAATTGGCAGAAACTATAAATCAAGACTATTTATTGCCTTGCTGTTTAACACAGAGGTTGATAAAAAAAATCCTGTGGATCAAACCCACCCAATGCCTCTTCTTGTACATAGCTTTTTAACATGGCCCAACCCATTTACTTACATAATGCCTAGGGTTGCTTTGGAAATACAAAGATAGAGTTGAATTATAACTTTATGATCTGCAAAACCTAAAATACTTACTCTCTGG
This sequence comes from Mustela nigripes, assembly GCF_022355385.1. Taxonomy (NCBI): domain Eukaryota; kingdom Metazoa; phylum Chordata; class Mammalia; order Carnivora; family Mustelidae; genus Mustela; species Mustela nigripes. The sequence goes on from NC_081559.1 coordinate 170,828,868, forward strand.
CCCTTTACAAAAAAAGTTTACTAACTTCTGGTACAGAGTTAGCAAAGTGATGAAAAAAGATTAACAATGTAGATTAAATGTGTCATGTCTGTAGCAGATATATAGCACAATGTGGATGGTCTAAAGCAGAAAAAAGAGGAAATATTCTTCCAGTGTTATTTGATTTGAGAAGAAAAATTCTCCATCATTAATGGTTGAGTAAATTTCTACATATGTTAAAAGTTGAAAGAAGCTTTGGTTTAATATAATTTTATGATGGTGAAAAATAACTACTATTTATATGAGATCATAGTAGATCATGTCACATCTACTGACAATAAATCTGAAAAAAAAATCAGTTGATTGGACTACAACACTAATGTCAAATCATGGTTGAGTTGCAACCAACCACAGGCTGGTTAAGAGTAGGTAGGTATAAGAATAGGTTGGTTAAGATTAAGAGCATAGCAAAAGTCAGTGACAACGTTCTGTGAGACTCAATAGCTATATGGAATTTACAAGGAAAAGTATATTTTATTCTTATTTATAAATTGTGTGCTTCATATACCATATTTGTAAAATTTATAACAAACCTGTGTAAGTTTATATACACCTATTTTTTCCTCACAGAGGAAACATTTAATAGCCCATTACTGTATGGGAGAAACATTTTTAAATATTTTTTAAAAAAATATTTGCTGTAAGTTATAAAAATAAATGTCACATAAATAAAAGTAAACATTACTCATTAAAATTTATGCATAATCTTTATATAGGGTTAATATAATGTTCAAATATCAGAGTTAAGTGCATCTCCTTGGGCTATCAATCATTTGAGAAATGAATCTGTTCAGAAAGGATAGCAAAAGATGATTTTAAGCACACTTAAATCCTGAGAATGTTGACCTAAACAGTGACTGAAATATTTCTGTCCTTTGACTTGGGTTATTAAAAATAAGATTTTAAAATTTGATTTAATATGGAGACATCAAATTTAACTTTAAAAATGATACAGAGCTGTTATAAGAATAATTTGCTGCTCAAGAGTTTGGGCCCACTCCAATATAGGAAGACTCACAGCCTTCTGGAAACTAAGCAGCACTTAGGAAAAATGAATCATCCAAAATAACAAATCTTTGCCTGTTCACTCTAAAATTATAAAGCAGATAACAAGACTCTGCTCAAATTCCTTTAGTGGCTCCTCCTAAAATTTAGAGTAGAGTCTATACTCCTTAATATGCCAGTCCCATATCTGTGTATTCCCCACCCTCTATCCTAGCACTTCTGTAGCAACACTGGCTTCCTTGCTGTTCCTGGAAAATATTTGACCTACCTAAAGGCACTTGCACTTGCCTTTCCCCTCCATCTAGCATAACATTGCCCTAGATTGTCATATTGTTATTCTTCGTATTTCTCTGCTCAAATGTTATCCCTGAGAACTTTTTTCAGACCATGCTCCCTCAATACTGTTATTTTTCCCTATCTTTCTCTGTCCTATTTGTCTGACATATTTATTTTCACCATGCATCCCATATAGACATCATTTTGTTAATTGTTCTCTATTTTTTTTTCTTCTCCCACTAGAATGTGAGCTCTATAGGAGATGAGATTTTTGGTTTTTTCTTCACAGTGTTGTTAATGCTTAAGGAGCACCTGGAAAGTAATAGCTGCTCAATAAATTGTTGAAATAGATTATTGAAAGAGAAAAGAAGAAAGGAAGGGAGGAAGGCAGGAAGGAAAATTTTCTTTCCTCTAATATAATCTGCAAAATACTTTTTAACCAAAAGATATATACCATTTTGGAGAAAAAACAGACATATTCTGACCTACCCTTTTAATTCTCATTTTCACATTTTATTTGTCTCTCATGCTGGGCACCTTGTGACTCTTTGTACTTTTGAAGCAATTAAGATTATTTTTTAGTTAATTCTTTTTAAATTTAAATTAAATAATTAACATATAATATATAATTAGATTCAGAGGTAGAGGTCCATGATTCCTGTCTGATTATATTCTCTTTTATAAAAATTGTTATTTATTTATTTCTGGTTTTAGTCTCTTCTGATTTGTTTACTGTATGTTCTCTGCAGTACTTGTTGCCATTTTAGTATTTGATTTTCTCATTTATCTGTTCTTTTCTGGACAGAATGACAAGACAGAAAAACTCACCTCAAGAAGAGAGAACAAGAGGGAGAACTGACTGCCAGGGACATAATCAGTATGGATATAAGTAAGCTATTGAAACTAAAGTTCAGAATAACAATTTATAAAGATTCTAGCTGGGCTTTGAAAGAAACAGAAGATACTAGAGAGTCCCTTTCTGGAAAAATAAAATAATTAAAATCTAATCAAGTTGAAATAAAAAAGACTATTAATGAGATGTAATAAAAAATGGAGGTTCAAATTGCTAGGATAAATGAGGCAGAAGAGAGAATTAGTGATATAGAAGACAAACTGATGGAGAATAAAGGAACTGAGAAAAAGAGAACTAAACAACTACTGGGTCATGAGGGGAGAATTCAAGAGGTAAGTGATACCATAAAGTGAAACAATATTAGAATAATTGGGATCCCAGAAGAAGAGGAAAAAGAAAGGGGCGACAGGAAGTATATTGACCAAATTATACCTGAGAACTTCCCTAAACTTGGAAAGGAAAAAGACATTCAAGTCCAGGAGGCACAGAGAACCACCCTCAAAATCAATAAGAATAGGTTAACACCCCAACATATGAATGTAACTTGAAAATCTCAGAGACAAAGAGAAAATCCTGAAACCATCTTGGGACAAAAGATCTGTATCCTACAAGGACAGAAACGTTGGACTGGCAGCAGTCCTATCCACAGAGACCTGGCAGGCGAGAAAGGACTGGTATGATATATTCAGGCTGCTAAATGAGCAAATTATGCAGGCAAGAATACTTTATCCAGCTAGGATGTCATTCAAAATAGAATGATAAATAAAGAGCTTCCAGGACAAACAGAAACTAAAAGAATTTGTGACCACTAAACCAGCCCCACAGGAAATATTAAAACGGATCCTTTAAGTGAAGAGAGAGCCCAAATGTAATATAGATCAGAAACAGAGATAATATACAGAAACAGTGGCTTTACAGGTAATACACTAGTACTAAATTCATATCTTTCAATAGTTGCTCTGAATGTAAATGGGCTAACTGCCCCAATCAAAAGACACAGGGTATCAGATTGCATAACAAACAAGACCCATTGGTATGCTGTCTGCAAGAGACTCATTTTAGACCCAAAGTCACCTGTATATTGAAAGTGAAGGGGTGGAAAAAATGATTAATGGCCATCAGCAGGAAGCTAGTGTGGCAACCCTTATTTCAAACAAATCAAATTTTAAACCAAAGACTGTAATAAGAGATGAGGAAGGGCACTGCATCATATTTAAAGGGTCTATTCAACAAGAAGATCTAACAATTGTGAATATTTATGCCCCTAACATGGGGGCAACCAGTTATATAAAACAATTATTAACAAAATTAAAGAAATGTATTGATAATAATATAATAACAGTAGGGGACTTTAACACCCTACTCACTGCAATGAACACATCCTCTAAGTAGAAGAACTATAAAGAAACAAGAGTTTTGAATGACACCCATGGAGATGCCAATATCTGTGACAAATTCCAAATTAAAATAATTATGCTAGGTAGATTTCCATTATTTTACACTAGATTAGAAAACACAAAGATGTAGGCATTGTTTTATTTATCCCCCAGGTAGGTTTAATGTTACATTTTTGTAACACAACCTAACAAATTTATACTGAGTGCCTAATGAACCAGATGGGCATCACAGATATATTCAGACATTCTATACTAAAGCAACAGAATACAAATTCTTCTTAGTGCACATGAAACATTCTCCAGAATAGATTACATACTGGGTCACAAATCAGGTCTCAAATAATAGCAAAAGATTGGGATCATTCCCTGCACATTTTCAGACCATAATGTCTTGAAACTGTCAATCACAAAAGGGAATTTGGAAAGAATTTGAATACATGAAGGCTAAAGAGCATCCTGCTAAAGAATGAATGGCCAAGGAGGAAATTAAAGAAAAATATAAAAAATAACAGAAACAAATGAAAATGAGGGCACAACTGTTCAAAGCCTTTGGAATGCAGCAAAAGTTGTCCCAAGGGAGAAGTATATAGCAATACGTGCCTTTCTCAAGAAACAAGGAAGGTCTAAAATACACAGCCTAAACTTACACCTAAGGGAGCTAGGAAAAGAACAGCAAATAAGACCTAAATCCTGCAATTAAGATTTTTTATCATTTCTGTTTTTGATGAGAAAATTAACTTCCTGTCTAAGTTGAAAGTTAGAAGCAAAAAAGAAAAACAATCTCTCATTTATCTGTTAATCCCCTGTATATTAGGTAAAAATAAAAACTAAAATACTTCATATGACACAATAAACTATTTCTCAGTGCAGCCAACTGTATTTTCCTGTTAATTTTTTTATGCTTACCATTGTGAAGACTTTTGTAATATTGAGTATGAGATACTATATTGACAGTGATTATAGCTAAAAGAGCAATTCAATAGCTTTAGATATTGAGATTTACCTACCCAAAAGCAAAAATTTATACCCATGATAATCACTAAAGCTCCACTGCTCCAGGGATTCTAATTTCTTGACTAAATCTATGTTTTAGTTCATATCTAGTGTCAGGAAGATGCCCATCTCTGTGACAAATTCCAAATTAAAATAATTAGCCTAGGTAGATTTCCATTCTTTTACATTAGATTAGAAAAGGGAAAGGTGTAGACATTGATTTATTTATCCCCCAGGTAGGTTTAATTTTACATCTTTGTAACACAACCTAACAAATTTATATTGAGTGCCTGGTATTAAGTGTTTTATTAGACACTGGAGTAGTATAATGGTGAATAATGTACAAAAATAATAGCTGAAAGTTATTGAGTATTTACTACATGCCAGTTACCCATAAGTGTTTCGCTTCTATTAATTGACATAATCCTCACAAAGGAAAGGAAGCTTCTTCTTGATTATTGTCTATTCTAAATTTTCAGTTACCTATCTCAAAATTCAATATTATTCACTATCCAAATTATTCTCCTCCTGATCATGGATATCAGAAAACACACACATGTACACACACATACACACTTCCTGCTTTCAACATTATGTATTATTGTTATGCATGAATTGCTCCCTTCATGTTTTCAAGTTTATTAAAATCTGATAGTGTTACTAACTAGAATTAAAATTATGTTATGATTACCTTCACTCACCAAGCTGTGAAAGGAAATCAGGGCCCAAAAAGAAAGGTTGGAGTAATAGCAACATCTAGATAGCACTTAATATGTTGCATCCACAGTTCTACATTATTTTCATACATTAGCTCAGTCATTGCTGAATAAACTCATTTGACTCTCAAAGAAACTGTGTAAGTTAATTACTATCATTGTCGTCACCATTTTAGAGATGATGAAAAAGGACTTCAGAGAAGCAAAGCAATTTGCCTGAGGTCACACAACAAGCCAATGGCAGAGCAGATTGTTGAAGACAGATAGTTTGGCTCCAGGATAAATTGCTTAAGGGAATTTTTTAAATACAGATAATGAGAATTTATGATGATAGGGCAGAAGGATAAGAGACTTTAGTGTTACAGGAACATTGAATTGACCCTCACTCAGACACTTTCAAGCTGTGAACTCTCCAGGAAATCAACTAAGTATGACAAGTCTCAATGTCCTGAGATGTAAAAGAGTGATAACTGAGGGTTCTGTGAAAATTAGAAATCACATCTGATGATCCAATGTCTGACATAAATCAAGGTAGTATCCAGAGCTATTGTATTAACAACTTTCCTTTTGGATACCTGAAGCCTTTACTGTTTCCATATAATAATGTTATTTTATTTCTCTTGCCCATGGCCTGTGTTAAAGACAAGATAATAAGGCCACAAATCACTTATATACTAAGTCCCATGTTACCAAACTGAGATTTAACTTAATTACAGTTTGGCTTTCCCAGAAATGGAATATTAAACCAAGGAATAGGGAATATCCTGATCAGTCTTAGTAAGGTAATCTGCCTGATAGACCTCCATTTTCTTTGTAGCGAAAGTAACCTTGTACTAACAGATTTATCTACTTTCTGTCTAGAGTAACTTCCTTGTTCCTGCTACTTTCTGCCTATAAAGTCTCTTGTCTTGTGTAGCTCTGTGGAGTACCTTTTTTTAAATTCGTTTTTAAGATTTTTATTTATTTATTTGTTTATTTGAGTGAGAGAGAGAGAGAACAAGAGCACAAGTTGGGGAAGGAGACAGAGGGAGATGGAGAAACAGTCTTCCTGCTGAGAAGGGAGCCTAACATGGGGCTGGATTCCAGGTCCCTGGGATCATGACCTGAGCCAAAGGCAGAGGCTTAACTGACTGAGCCACCCAGGTGCCCCTGTGGAGGACTTTTGTATCTGTACACTAGATGCTGCCTGACTCATAAATCACTGAATAATGCGAACTAAGATCTTTAAAATTTACTCCCTTGAATTTGTTTAATACTGATAAAGACATTTTGGTTTGAAAAGAGAAAAGTTGGTAAAACTTGAGTTCCTGAAGATATTCATTTTGATTTCAAGTTTTTATTTAAATTGTATTTAGTTAACATATATGGTAAAATTGGTTTCAGGAATAGAATTTAGAGATTCATCACTTACATGTAACACCAAGTGCTCATCACATGTGTCCTCCTTAATACTCATCACCCATTTAGCCCATTCCCTACTCACCTCCTTCCATCAACACTCAGTTTGTTCTCTGTAGTTAAGAGTCTCTTATGCCTTGCTTCCCTCTCTCTCTCTCTCTCTTTTTCCCCCATTCATCTGTTCATCTGTTCTGTTTCTTAAATTCCACATATGAGTGAAATATATAGTATTTGTCTTCCTCTAGGTAACTTCTTTTACTTAACATAATATAATCTATCTCCATTCACTTCTTTGTAAATGGCAAGATTTCTTTTTTTTAATTTAATTTAATTTTTTTTTTTTATGACTGAGATAGATAGATAGATAGATACCACTTCTTCTTTATCCATTCACCAGTCAATATACTTTTGGGCTTTCTCTATAGTTTGGCTATTGTTGATAATGCTGCTATAATTATTGGGGAGTGTGTGCTCCTTCAAATCAGTATTTTTGTATCCTGTGGGTAAATGTCTAGTAATGCAATTGCTGGATCATAGTATAGTTCTATTTTTAACTTTTTGAATATCCTCCATACTGTTTTTCAGAGTGGCTGCACCAATATGCATTCCCACCAAGAGTGTGAGAGGATTCTCCTTTCTCCATATCCTCACCAATATCTGATATATTCTGTATTGATAATTTTAGCCATTATGATATGTGTGAGGTGGTATCTCATTGTGGGTTTGATTTGTATTTTCCTGATGATGAGTGATATTGAACATCTTTTCATGTGTCTGTTGGCCATCTGGATGTCTTTGGAAAAATGTCTGTTCATGTCTTCTGCCCATTTCTCGACTGGATTATTTAATTTTTGGATGTTTAGTTTGAAAAATTTTCATAGATTTTTGATACTAACATTTTCCTACAGATATTACTATCCTGCATACATTAATAAATTAATACATAATTTTATAATTATTTTTATATTTCTTCTCAGTCTATTTCTTTCTTTTTTAGGAGCAAGAACCACACAGTGATATCCTTTGAGAATATTCTGGATAGCCATATTTCATGTTAGTGATGACTGTCAAAAATATAATTAGCAGACTCTAATCACCTTATTATTTATATCTTATAACAAATAATTTTTTAGTTATTGGTATACTTTATATCTTATAACAAATAATTTTTTAGTTATTTATACTTTTGTGTGGATTTTTCTTTAACTAGGGGAAATTTGTATTATATACAGGGATTTTCTTTTTAATTTATCTTTATTTTTTAAAAGATGAAAAACAAATAGGACTTTTTAATAATCAATTATAAATTAGAACACAGAGATTTCATATTACCTACCAATATTAATAAAGCTAAAAAGTGTGAAGAATTCATAGGGAGTAACCTTTAATTATAAAGCAAGGTTTCTTAGTTTTGAGAAAACTTTGTACTTTTCTCATTTTAGGTTTTGCTTCCCAATGTGAGTAATATTGAGATAGCTAACCTTAGAACTCATTTAGAAAATATTCAAACTGATTAAGAGTTAGAGCAATTACTTCAGCTTTTGTACAAATATCTATTCTTGCCAACATGCAATTCTTCCTCACAGAATACTGAAAATTTACCCCAAGTAGTTCAAACAGACAAGCAAGAAGGGGGTGGGGATAAGAGAGAGTGGGATAAAGAAATATTGGTTAAGCTCAATCATGGTATTTTTTTAATTTATTTTTTTATTTTCAGCATAACAGTATTCATTATTTTTGCACCACACCCAGTGCTCCATGCAATTCATGCCCTCTATAATACCCACCACCTGGTACCCCGACCTCCCACCCCCCGCCCATTCAAAACCCTCTGATTGTTTTTCAGAGTCCATAGTCTCTCATGGTTCACCTCCCCTTCCAATTTCCCCCAACTCCCTTCTTGATGTTTAAAAGAGTATGCAGCTATGGAGGAACAAAGAGAAAGTGTAGGGAGATGATGTCTGCTAAAGCATTTAATCCTATTTAATTTAACAAGAAAATTCTACATTTCTAGTCATCTTTTGCTGTGATAGAAATTTAGAACATGTTTTGTGTCATATTTGCATTTCACATAACTGCCTTCATACTGAATTTCTCAACTTATGTACTCAGCATGTGGTAGAACGCAGCTTCCGCCTCACTGCGTTCAGGTTGTTTGCTTCTACAAACCATGGCAGAATGAAACCAGCCAAAATGTAAGAAATACCAGCAATATCTATCCTAGGATAAAATGGTTTTATAATTTTAAAGAAAAAACTTATTCATAAAACTTGCTGAAGATTGAGAAGGCAGACTTTATTCAGGAATTAGGGACAGGTACAGGGACCACTACGATAGGGTTTTGAAGTAGGAGGGAGAGATTAGACTTGACTCTGAAAACAGCAAGGAAGAATGGAAATTTATAGCCAAGGAACAGGGTGGAGAGGGTTGCTGGATGGAAAATAACTAAGAGGAAACATCATGGGTAATGGGATTCTGGCTAAACTAACCTAACAAAACTTGTTGAAGGCATGCCAGGGTGATCAGATATCTCCTGGGGGATCCTTAGGGGTGAGGGATTTGGCCAGATATTAAAGGTGATTAGATATCAAGGAGGGGAGATTCTGACTAAACCAATTTAACAGAATTCTTGCTAAAATTGAACACGCCCAGTGATAGGGGTTAGGTGAAAGAGAGCTCAGAGGAGTCAGACAAGATTTGGCCAAGGAAAGAATTTTGTCAGCATAAGCATTCCAAAAATTGTAGTTTACTTTTAATAGGGAAAAACAAACAAACAAACAAACAAACAAACCAAAAAACCCAACTTTTTTAGTATGAGTAATAAAATACTATTAAAAATATACTATATAACTTAAATTTCTCTTAAATCTAAGATCTTAGACATAACTCAATCTTCACTTGTTTACTCAGGTTTATTTTTTTACTTTTTTTCACTTCACTGTACTTAGCTGGATAATTTTCAAAAAATTTGGGATCAGCATAGTCTAATGAAATTGTCTATTGCTAAAAGGCTCAAGTTAAATCTTATGGTTATTTCATTTGGTTATTTTCTCCAAAACTGAAAAATTCAGCTCAGAATAGAGAGAATAAGTGTAAATACCTATTCAAACTTTTGAATAATTCAAGTTCTTTTATCTTGTAGGATGCCAGCTAATCAAAAGAAAGCTGGGATAGTAATATTAATCTCGAACAGAGTATATTCTGAATAAGAAATATTGGTAGAGATAAGAAGGGACATTCTATACTGATAAAGACGTCAATTATCCAAGAAGACAGATAACCTGAAATGCACCATCAACCACTTTGACCTAATGGACATCTATAGACCTCACCAGCAGAATACACATTCTTCTCAAGTACAAAGAGAGTATTCACCATGATAAATTATATTCTGGGCCATAAAAAAAAATGTTAGGAAATTTAAAAGAATAGACATAATAGCAAGTATGTTCTTGGACTACAATGAAACTAAGCTAGAAATCAACAGTAGAAAAATATTTGGATAATGTCCAAGATTCTGGAAATTGAACAACACATTTATAAACAGTCTGAATCCGAGTAGAATACAAAAGAAATAAAAAAAATATTTTGACCTAAATGAAAATGCAACATGTCAAACTTCACAAAGCACTGCTAAAGCAGTCCTTTGGGGGAAACCAGTAGTATTAAATGCATACATTAGGGGGATAAAATTTGAGATCAGGAACTTCAATTTCCATATAACAACACTAGAAAAAAAGTGTTACCAAAGCTATAATTTAACATCTCATTCCCAATAATCCCAGTGGTAGAATAAATTTATTTGCTATGTTTGTAAGTACCAATTCTAAACCTATGCCAGTCAAGCCCTTACCCCAAAGTATATCTGTTATTTATCTCTGCTTGAAGAAGAGAAGTTCTGATATACTGTATTTAAAAATCACTAGAACTACTAACTGCCATGAATTTTTGAGAGATTGTTAAGTAACTTTTCCTTAATTGGTTTAATTACTACATTCCTGTATTTCCAATGGAGATCTCAACTTTTGTCTAAAGAACAAAATATTATAAGGGTATTGATTTTATTTTCTAAATATTTTAAGATATTTCTCTATCTTCCCCCCAATAGCTTCCTTATCTTTCAAAGTATTTTTTGGGTGGAAAAAAATGGTACTAGTAATTTCTTATCTAAATTCAGTTAACACAGTGTTACTTCCAATTACTAGCTTCACGAAAGCAGCTTGTAATACAATAACATTTTTCTGAAGATAGACAGCAAAAGCTTCTCAGCATGAAAGGTTCAGTGCACTTTGAACATTCATATACATATTAAATTATAATGAAAGTGTCACCTGACTTCAGAATTTTAAGTTATCGGAGAAGGCAAAGAGGATGTTTCAAAATGAGTGTAGCATTACAGCATATGATTTATTATAAAAGCTCAAGATACAAGTTACTCTACAGCTGATGGAGGAAACAGAAGTTTAGGATTAAAAATATGTAGGTTTCCTCAGATTCATGTCTGTATTACTTTCTGCCCTTCCATCTTTCAAGCAGCTTCCTCTAGTCTATATTTAGAGAAGCAGCTGGCGGATACTTTTTGTCAATAGCCCCCATGAAGTATCTATGGGGTTTCTGGACCAAAAAAAAAAAAAAAAAAAAGATAAATTTCCAAGTTTCGAAGTTCATTTACCAGGTGGCTGCTGAACTGTTTAACAAATCCAAATTTTAAGATAGGGAAAATGAATTAAGATTTGGGGGTGGACAGTTTTCCAAGAGTTAATGTTGATAGTCACATAAGCATTTTGACATAGTCATAGATTTTATATGTTGTTTGTAGCTGCCATTCTACAGAATTTCACAGGCTGGGAAATCATGAGTCTCATGCTAGAACATGCACATTTTCTAAGATTAAGGCAAAGCCCTGGATTGTGTCTAATTCATCATTCTACCATCTGTTTAACATGGATTTATCACTAGTTACTGGCTTGGAGTAAGTAATCTTTAAAGTCTCCATTCAGTCTGAACAGTGATCTGTCGAGTTTCATCCATAGAGCCTCTGTAGGACTCCTATAACTCAGCCAGCAGCATACTCAATACAAATTCAAAGCAAAACCAAAAAACAAACAAACAAACAAACAAAAAGATTTATATCCAGCTGTGGCCAAATTGTAGCTCATTGCTTTAACTTGTCCTTCTATGAATACAAGTATTGGAAAGAGAACAGCTGCATCGGCAATGCTACACTTTCCTTATTAATCATGTTCAGTTAAAAACAGCCAGAAAGGAGGTTTTTATCTTAAAGGGAGGTTTGTCTACAACGATGAGGTTAATTTACTTAAATAGCAAACCATGCTTATAGCCCTGGATCCCTAGTAGTCTGATAATAAGATCTAAATTATTTTTTTATATTCCCAGAGGGTATCATCCCTAATAGTCCAAATAGTTATGAAGTTCTAGGATGCTATAATAATTATTTTTATATTTTCCTCTTTTATATTTTGCTTTGTGGTTTGCACACATAGAACAACAGGCTTTCACTTGTCAAAAGCCCATATGTAAGTCTGCCTATATTTGTATATAGGACTATATTCTTCCTGTACATATTATATTTAGGTGTCCATATTATCTCTGAACACGTGAACTTATTTGTTTCTAAGCTAAGAAATATCTCAAATCAATGTGAAAACACTTGCAGTGATAGAATTATTAATATAGTTGATGATAGACCTTTCATGAGAAATATGGAACCATAAAAATCAAAGATAACTATAAAAATCAAAGAGGGTCGTAAATGGCATAGGGGAGTTTATTTTTGAGAGAAGACATGATTAGGCTTAAACTTAAATGTAGAAAGGCAAAACTGAAGGAAGGCAAATTTGAAGTTTAGAAAATAATAATAAAAGCAGTTGTGTTGCTTAAGCAAAATCTAATAAAATAAAAAGAGGGATCACATGAAACTTAAAAAATAAAGGTGAACAGAAACAAATTCAATTACTCATGCTTCACAGAATATAAGATATAATTAGATTCCTTAAAAAAGGCAGAATAATACATCATATATGTATCTTGCAAAATTTAGGAAACATAGGGGAACTTGACATTTTATGGCCTCAGAAAAGACCTCTTCAGCCATTGCAAAGCCCCAATTCCATTTATCTACCAGTTTGTCGGTCAAGGTTTTCAGGTGGGAATTCAGTTTATAGTGTATATATTAGAAGGATATTTCTATTTCTATGTTAGGATTATTTTTATTGAAGGCAGAGGTAGCTTAGTAAATCGGGGAGTGTCTTAGAAAGTTGCTGGTTTTTCTCAAAGCACACACTCATCTAAGGAATGGGCCTCAGATCTGCTGGAAGTCAGTAAGACCTGGAACAAGAGATTTGAAAATTCTCAGGGCATTTTCTTCTCCCTTCTCTGATTTCCTGTGTGAATCTGATATGTCTGCATAGTTGAAAATACTACAGTCTTTTGCCATTAACCTGAAGCTGAACCAATTATCTAGAAGACTATATAAACTGCAAAGAGCTCTGCGCATCTTAGTTGTGTCCAGTTTCTCCTCCTGCACCAAGAAATTGTCATTAGAGGTAGGGTCATTTTACATAAAATATTATTTTTAGTTAGTAACCATCTATATAGAAAAGAGTGTGCATTTTCTGAGAATTTTAAATGCCGAAGAGATAAACCTTAAGTGATGATAGAATATATTTTGTTATCAGATAAGGAAACACAAAGATTGAAATTACCCAATGGAAGTGATGGTACGCCAAAATGGGTACTCATCTAAATTCTAAATCATGGGATAAGTTTCTAAGTCATGAAAACATTTTGATGTTGCCAACAGTGTATATTGCAACAGTGTATATTGCAAGTGAATACTATCCTAATGAACTTAGAAATCAGTAAGAAAACTAGGAGTAGAGGTGCCTGAGTGGCTCAGATAAGCAGCAGACTCTTGATTTCAGTCCAGATCATGATCTCATGGGTCCTGGGATTGAGTCTCAGTGGTGCTCTGCATTTAGCGCAGAGTCTGCTTGTTCCTCTTCCTCCTCATCTGTCCCTCTCCACACGCACACTCTCACATTCTCTCTAAAATAAATAAACAAATAAATAAAATCTTAAAAAATAACACTTATAGAAGAAAACTAAGAATAACTTAAAAGAATAGATGGACAAAGATTATAAACAATCTCACTGTAAAGAAGAGAGAGTAAATGCCTCAAATCTATCATGACCGAGGATATGCAAATTGAAACAAAGTGATGTATCACTTTTCAACTGCAATATTTTAAAATTTTGTGATACTCTTTGTAGGTGAGGGTCTTGAGAAACCGGAACTCTAATATAATATTTTGGGGAGTATAATATAATTCAGTTGTCTGGAGAACAATTTTGGAAACCAAAACATGCTGCTAAAACATAAATATATATATATATATATATTTATATTTAAAATATTCTTTATATAAATATATATTTTAAAGATATATAAATATATATATATATGTATTTTAAAGATTTTATTTATCTATTTGACAGAGACCACAAGTATGTAGAAAGGCAGGCAGAGAGAAGAAGGGAAGCAGGCTCCCTGCTGAGCAGAGAGCCCGATGAGGGGCTCTATCCCAGGACTCTGGGATCATGAGCTGAGCTGAAGGCAGAGGCTGTAACCCACTGAGCCACCCAGGTGCCCCACTAAAATATATTTTTAAAAATATTTCTTGTAGATAAAATAGCAAATTGTCATATTTTAACAAGAGTTACATTGTGTATAATAGAAAAAAGTTACACTGTAATAGCAAAATAGTGGATTAGTGACATAAATTATGATAAGAGCATACAATGGAATATTAGACAATAAAAAGGAGTGTTTGCTTTCACTAATATGGAGAAAGGACATGGGAGGGAAAGAGATTAACCCCTTAACTACAAAAATATTTCCATTTCTGTGATAACACCCAAGACCTTGCTTTCTCCCCTAAAACAATCCTACCTCTGAAAAAATCTCAAATTCCTGTTTTCTGATCCATCAACTCAGCATTCTCTGTAGTACTCCCCTGACCAATAATTAACCTTATTGGGACTTCATTTACGTTTGCTCCATGTCCTTTTAGTATCTAGCACTTTACTTTTGTTTTCATTCTCTTTCTTATCAAGTTTAGATTTCAGAGAGTATAATTTCAAACATGCCTTTGCAAATATCCTCAATCATCTCTCTTTCTCTCTCCCTCCCTTTTTCTCACCTCTCAAGTCTTTCTCATTTTATTCACAGGATGAAACTCCAATCCTGGATAAAATTTCTATGCATTCTTCATGGATTTGCCTTAGGGGATAATCTTTGTGAAGTAGTTCTCTTAGTTAGGGTCCAGTGATTTTATTTTAAATTCATTATCTCAACAACATCAATTCTATATTAGTTGTCTGATATGCTGACTTTCCTGTGATCTGATAGATCTAGAACTTCTTTGTTTATTCAAATTTCCAATTACATATATTTTTCCAGTAACCTCTCTTCATATTTCACTATAGATATTATCAGATAGACTTACCCACATATTCCTAACATTATATGCAACAATACTTACTTGTTTCTTTATTGGTTTTTCTGCCTCCCCACTTGTAGCAATGGGACCAGCCCGTGAGGCTGATCTCACCCCCTCTTATCCTCTCAACGACCTCCTCCCTCAGTTAGCTTCTCTGTCCCCACACATAGCCAGTCTCTTCTGTGCACCAGTATTCTTATAAACACGCCATCATGCTCTTCTAAATCTCCTCTTGGACAAAAAAACCAGAAAATTTTCATCCCACATATCTCCTGTTACTTACTCATTAATTTGGCTCCCATTCCAGACAATTTTCAAATAAATATTCTGTACTGTCAGTCTCTACTTTCTCACATATATTCATTGCTTCAGAAAACACAAACTGGTCTCTTTTTGCTTTTTATCACTAAAATTCTCTATTCCAGGTAAGCAACAACTTCTACAGTGCTAAATATATATATTATATATATATATATATATATATATGTATGCATATAATATATATAGTATATATACTATATACTATATATATACTATATATATAATATATATATAGTATCCTCAGCTTCTAAGAATATTTTGCAGCTTTTAGTATTAGTGGTCACTTCATTCTACTGAAAGTCCTCTTCATTTGGAACCATACTCTTCTGGTGTTCGTTCTTTCACAATGGCCTCTCATTTTTTGCGCCTATCATTAGGTCTTTCATCTATTCTTAATTCTATATACTGAAGCTCTTCAAGGATTATCTGGGGACAATTCCTTTTGCTTTGTCCAAAATCTTTCCTTATGAGATTACAACAAATGCCATAGTTTGGGAGGAGTGTTAAAAACTGGTATTTCTCAAACACAGCTTTAGACAATATCTCACTCTTCAGTTGCATACTTTTTAAAATCCAACTATTCATCTAATATCTATTTCTACTTGGAACTGTGAAGAAAATTGCAAAGGTACTATATTCAAAACAGTGTTTCTGATTCCCACAGTTGAAAATGGTACCACCCACCGTCCTGACGCAGCTCTTAAAGAGATTCTTTCCATGTCTTCTCCTCCTACCTCTACTTTTTTATCATCTCTGTGCCCTCTGTCTCCAGCATATATTTTGATTCTGACCATTTCTATTGAATTCTACTAGCATTAACTTTAACCCACACCACTATTATCTATTATTCCTCCAAATTTATCATTTTTATTTGAAAATATTTTATAGGTTATTTTATGATCTGTAGATTTTTCACAAAACAATCTATTAAAACAAAAACAACAAAACAAAAACACACTATAAAACTTCTCCATTAGGGGTGCCTGGGTGGCTCAGTGGGTTAAAGCTTCTGCCTTAGGCTCAGGTCATGATCCCGGGGTCCTGGGATCAAGCCCCACATCTGGCTCTCTGCTCAGCGGGGAGCCTGCTTCCCCCTCTCTGCCTGCCTCTCTGCCTGCTTGTGATCCCTGTCTGTCAAATAAATAAATAAAAATCTTGAAAAAAAAAAACAAAAAAACAGAAAAACTTCTCCATTAAACATGGTATCACGACTTATCATTGATAAAAGCAAAACTCTTTATCATAGATTGCAAAATCTTGCTTGCATGATGTGGTGATATTCTCTCCAACCCCACATAATGCCACATCTCTCTTGCGCTGCTGTACTCTGCCACTGGGAGATTCTCTTTTTTTTGAACATGCCAAGACATTTTTGAATTTAGGGCATTTGCATAATGTTTCCTATAATGCTATTGTTCTTCCTCCAGTTCGTCACAAAATTGTCTCATTTTTCTCCTTAAAGTCTCTGTCATTAATCTGTTTTTCCCTGCAAATAATATGAACTTTATTCAAAATCGCCTATAAAATGAGAAAATGTATTGGCCCATATATTGGAAATCCACATAGAATGCAGACTGCAGGTTATTTTAATCCAAAGGCACTAGCTTTATGTCTCTGTGATTGTCTAAGGTTACTTCTGTGGAGTGGCTTTGATCTCATAGTGTTTCCAAATGGCTACAGCATCTCCAGGCTTCACAGCTATATCCCATAGTATCGTACATAAGAGAAAGTTTCATTTCTGCTACTGTAATGTCAAGCTGCAAGTATTCTTAATATCCTCAGAAAAGTAACTTTATTCTCCAAAGTAGAGTACACAATCTTTCCCAAATCAATGCCTATACAACAGGAAATACCAGGAACTTTTTTTTTTTTTTTTAAGATTTTGTTTATTTATTTGACAGAGAGAGACAGAGAGAGACAGAGACAGCAAGAAAGAGAACAGGAGCAGGTTGAGTGGCAGAGGGAGAAGCAGGCTTCCTACTGAGCAGGGCTTCATGGGGGGCTCAATCCCAGGACCCTAGGATCATATATCTGAGCCCAAGGCAGATGTTTAATCACTGAGCCACCCAGGCACCCCAACCAGGAGCTGTTTTAATTAGTCCTATATCATCTGCCTCATTCCTAGGTGGTGTTAACATCCCTCAATGCATATGAATTGTGGTTATACAAATACAAATCAGAGTAGTTTCCAAGTGAGAGAGAGTGATTACCATATCCTCTGTAAGGACTTAGTTCATGTATCATATTTCCAAAGATAACATCTATAATCTTTCTATCTAAAACAGCTTACTTCAGTGACTTTCAGTCTCATCATTATTGATTTCCTTCTCTATACTCTTCACAATCTATAGTTATATTACACATTATACTTTAACTTCTTGATTGGCTGTCTCCCCCATTGCTGTAGAAGGTGCATTTATGTTGCTACTTTTGTTTTTTCCATTATTGAAGGACAATTCATAAGTACAGGTTTTTTTGTTTCTTTTTAATTTGCTTTATACCAGATTTCAAATATTGCAAACCATGTATCTGGTAAGAGGTTTGTATTTAAAATAATAAATAACTCATATAAGTCAATAGCAGAAAGACAAATAACCTGATTGTAAAATGGGCAAAGGACTTGAATAGATATTTCTCCAAAGAAGACATACAAATCACTCACAGGTATGTGAAAATGTTCTCAACATTACTAATCATCAATGAAATACAAATCAAAACCATAGGGAGGTATCACCTCACACTTGTTAAGATGGCTATGATCAAAAAGATGAGAGAAAGCTTTTGTAAGGATGTTTAGAAAAATGAAGATTTGTATGCTGTTGGTGGGTCTGTAAATTAGTACAACTGTTATGGAAAACAGTCTGGAGATTTGTCAGAAAATTAAAAATAGAGATACTCCAGCAGTCCCACATCTCGGTATTTATTCAAAGGAACTAAAATCAAGATCTTGAAGAGATACCTACTTTCCTATGTTCATTATAGTACTATTCACAATAGCCAAAGTATGAAAACAACCTTAATGTCTATCAGTAGATAAATGGATTTAAAAGAATGTGGTATTTATATACAGTGGAGTATTCAGTCTTTAAAAAGAATGAAATCCTGCCATTTGTGACCACACGGAGCGACCTGAGGATGTTATACTTAGTGAATAAGCCTGTCATAAAAGGACAGATACTGCATGATATCACTTACAGGAGGAATATAGAAGAGTCAAACTTATAGAAGCAGAGAGTAGAATGGTGACAGGCAGCAGCTGAGGCGGTGGTGGAAATGAGATGATAGTTGAAGGGTACAAAGTTAGATTTATGCAAGAGAAATAAAGTTCTGGAGATCTACTATACAGCTTAGTGGCTGTGGCTAACTACTGCTTTGTATACTTCAAGTTTGCTAAGAAGGTGGCTCTTTTTTTTTTTAAAGATTTTATTTATTTATTTGACAGACATAGATCACAAGTAGGTAGAGAGGCAGACAGAGAAAGAGGAAGGGAAGCAGGCTCCCTGTGGAGCAGAGAGCCCCGATGCGGGGCTCAATCCTAGGACCTTGGGATCATGACTTGAGCAGAAGGCAGAGGCCCTAACCCACTGAGCCACCCAGGCACCCCGGAAGGTGGTTCTTATGTTAAGTATTTTTACCCAACAATATTAATAATAGCTATAATAATAATAATGATAATGATAATAATAATAATAATGGTGACAGGAGGAAATATGGGGAGGTGATGGGTGCATCTATGGCTTTGATGGTAGTGATGTTTCCATGGGTATATACTTATCCCCAAACTCAGCAAGTTTTACGTATATTAAATCTATAAAGTTTCTTTTTTTTTTTTTTTACATTTCAGTCATACTTCACTAAAGTGTTTTAAAAAATAAGAAAGGCAATGAACTCCAGTGACTTGCAACAGTATCATAATATCAGTGAAATAATTAAAACCCAAATATCTATATGCAGCATGATATACTTATAAAATTAGAAGCAGCTAAATACACAAACACGCAATTTCACAATTTTTAGGAAATGAAGCAAAAGATTGATGAATATGGAATTTAAATTATCATTTACCTCAGATTGGAAAATAAAGAGGTTGGGATATAGAAGCCACATAATCTGATTGATATTATTGCCTAGCTCTTAGCTCTTTGTTTTCATTATAAAATTAAAGCCTAGGGAGTTTGTGACACTACTAAAAATAACTAAATAACTTACTAAATAAGTAAAAGTAGAGAATGAATGATTAGGGTAACATGAATCAGGATATCATGAATATGTTATTAGTCCATGTAATACAAAGTGGAAAAAAAGAAACAAAAAAGTCAGGCAAATATTTTCAGAACAATTCCCAATTCCTAATGATTACGGCCTTTTAAAATATGTATTTTTAAAAAGAAGTACTTTCTTAAATGCAAAAGTTAACAAATTGCATTTATTAAAGATAATAATTAGTACTTAATGTCATGAGTTATCTGAATGTTTACACAACTTAAATTTTCTAACAAAACAACTAAAAATATATTTTTAAGAAAAAATATTTCTATTTTCTGGAAATGTAAATACTATATCCTGTATATAAAATAATACTAATAAAAGGAAATTATTCCCATGAAATAATACCATATGACTTTTTAAAAACCAAACCATAATGTTTCTTTTATTATTATTATTTTTTTTAAATTAGGGGTTGCCTGGGTGGCTCCGTAGGTTAAAGTCTCTGCCTTTGACTCAGGTTATGATCCCAGGGTCCTGGGATGGAGCCCACTTCTGGCTCTCTGCTCAGCGGAGAGCCTGCTTCCCTTCCTCTCTCTCTGCCTGCCTCTCTGCCTACTTGTGATCTCTGTCTGTCAAACAGATAAGTAAAATCTTTAAAAAAAAATTCTAAATAAAAAAAATAATTAAAACTGAAGCCTGAACTTACTGCTCCGTCTACACTTAAAACTCTGAACAATGTCTTTGGGAGTTCTTTTACCCATTAAATAAACAAATGAAACATCTGTACAATTGTTTGAAAAGTTAGAATTCTTTTTCTAAAGAAAATATTTTTATTCCATCTCAAAAGCAATCCATGGAAGAAGAATACATTAAAAAGGTGAATAGAGTAGAAACCTTTAAAAGCTGTAATTAAATTTTGGGATAAGGCAATTTGCTGAGAGTCAGAATCCAAGGAGATTTCCAGATGTCTAATAGGTGATTTTAATTTGCTGCACTGCCTGTAACAACACCGATTCTCTGAAGTCTAAGTCTGACACTCATAATCGTGGTGACTTGGGGCATAAAGGAATAAGCAATAAGAGGACGACTGAACGGTTCTGTATTAAGCCCTCTATTTCTGCTGTTTTTGCATATGTAGCACCCTTTCATCCATAGGGAAAGTGGATCCTGAAGGCTTGGTTGATGGCCATTATCAAGGTGAACAGTTACTACCACAGAGCTAAAGTGCTGTAATGAAGACGCAATTTGGGAATAATTCAGAACATTACAGCCTTAAGAAAAGGCTGGCCTCCTTTTCTCAAATATAGTGAGAAAACTGAGTTTAGAAAAGGGGAAACAGACATCTGGATTGCTGTGATGTAACTACTTCGCATATGGAAGATGATTTAATTATCCCAGGAATTCTTATCTGAATTGATCAGCCAATTGAAAAAAACAAACAAACAAACAAACAAACAAAAAAACAAAACAAAACAAAAAAACCTTCTACCATGTCACTTAGAACGCCTCCAAACAGAACTTCACTCAAATAAAGACCACCGCAGTATATTACAATCCACATGATGGGAGGATTAAACCATGCAATCCTAGAGGGATAAATTTCTGGCTAAAAGTAGCAGTTTTTACTGAAGGTGAGAAGGTGCCACAAGATAGGAGGGAATGGGCGGTGAAAGTAGTTTAAGAGGCAAGTACACTTTAAATTTTGAGATTCAGAAAACAACCAAAGAGGAGAAGCCTTTTGAGTCATGTTCTTCTATATACAATAATCCATCTGTCGGTTATTTTTTTTAGCCACTCAAAGGCCAGTGTGTTTATGAACCCCACCGCCTTCCCCAAATGCCCCATCATCTGCAGTAATGCCAGGCAACTTGCCAAGGGCATTCACAGGCAGAGGGCATCTGAAGAATACATTTGTATTTCAAAGTAGCAAACCGAAAATCATGTCATCTCAAATGCTGACTAATATACAAATATAAGCAGCAACTCTTAAGATGAGAAAAATAGCTATACTGTTGCTGAATTCTGAGCAAGTAAATCAGAATATTTCTGCATATTAAGACTGATGGGGGGGCGCCTGGGTGGCTCAGTGGGTTAAGCCGCTGCCTTTGGCTCAGGTCATGATCTCAGGGTCCTGGGATCGAGTCCCGCATCGGGCTCTCTGCTCAGCAGGGAGCCTGCTTCCTTCTCTCTCTCTCTGCCTGCCTCTCAGTGTACTTGTAATTTCTCTCTGTCAAATAAATAAATAAAATCTTAAAAAAAAAAAAGACTGATGGGAAATAAAAGGAAAAACCCAGCATAATTAGGTTATTAAGTGCAATAACAAAATACCAGATTAGAATGAAATGTAGGAGAGTAAGATAGTATCTAATATAATGAACATTAGAGGCTTTAGTCAAGAACAGATACACTAGCTTTTCTACTATATATAGAAGTAACACCTAATCTTCATTAAGAAACACCAAAGGTAGCATCAGGCTCACGTTGTCGTATTACCTGTACATTATTTGCATATTTCTGAACATACTCACCTATAGTCTTTATACAATGTCCAGTTGAAGAATAGCTTTAGGAACTGAAAAGAAATAAAATAAAATGAAAAAAAAAAAACAAAAAAGGATAGATTTATGTATTTTTATAAAGAGCTTTTTAAATGGATAGAATAAACTGATCCTGAGAACTCTTCTTCAAGTGAGCAGAATACTATCAATGCAAAAATTAATGCAATTTGCTGTCACCTTTTTTATGAATTCAAGGATACTGGCAAGATGTGAACAGAAAAAACACAAAAGCATGAGACATTGTTTTCAACCTCTGTGTTTATTATTCTTATGAATAAGAAGGTTGGTTATGGAGTTCTTTATTCATTCCAGAAACTACTGTGTACCAGGCTTTGTGCTAGTTGGACTATACCAAGGAATGGGGGCAAAGAAGAGGGATCTTTAATAACATTGATTAAAGAAAACTTTTTCATGGAGGTGACAAGATAAATCTTCCTGAAAAACAGTAGTAATCTAAGCAAAGAAAGCATGGTCTTCATTTTCAGTGGCACTGTGCTTGGAAGTCTCCTTGGCAAGCCTCAATGAACCATGCCATCCTTTATTCACACCGTTGTGGAGTCCTGCCACATTGATCTGACCTTAGGTATGTGACTTCTCATTGGCTGCAACCTTGATCTTGGACTTCTAGCCTCCAAAACCATAAGAAATAAATTTCTTTTGTTTAAGCCACATTGTCTATGCTATTTAGTTATGGTAGTCCAAACTGGCAAAAACTTGCCTTATCACATAATTTGGAACGTAAAATCTGGTACCCAACCAGACTATTATTGAAGTGCAGACTCTCCTCCTGTATAGAAAGGCTTCCTAGAGAAGTGTGAGTGTGAGACCCCAAATGAAGAGAGAGGGACATGTGGGAAAAAAACTGAGAACTCAGCTCTTCTCTCTCCCATTTACATGTGGCCAGATGAATGATCCAGAGACACATGGAGCAAAGGACCCATCACATTTACACAAAAGAAGTGTAACAAATATTAAACCATTGCTGTTTCAAACCACTGAGTTTTATGATCGTTTGTTTGGCATCAGTTATTAACTGAAATAGGCAATTAGCTTAAAAAGGGTGCCATGTTGGAAACACACTAAACAAAGGGCTCAATAGTGGTGAAAACATAAGGTGTCAGGTACAAGAGATTCTGTTCATAGGAATACTGTCAAGGTGACAATTTACAATAGAATTAATAGAATATTTAGTATAATAATGTGTTATTAAACAAATAAATATATCTTCCTAAATAAAAACATGGCTCTGTCAATCTGCTATGTTAGATTACAGTGAGAAACCAGATATACATAGCCTCTGACTTTGAAGGAAGCTTGAAGGAAATTTGATTGAAACAATGTGACTCCAGAACTTCCTAACATCCCTCTATGTAGAAAGCTAAAAAGAGTATCTCTTGCACTCTAAGAGGAAGAGGTTGGATAACATACATGATCATATGTCACAGAGCAACCAGGTAGCATGAAATCTTAAGGAGAGACAGGTGCTTCAGAGAGGAGGACAAATATGAGCACTGGCTCACCTATA
Source organism: Mustela nigripes (assembly GCF_022355385.1). Lineage (NCBI taxonomy): Eukaryota > Metazoa > Chordata > Mammalia > Carnivora > Mustelidae > Mustela > Mustela nigripes. The sequence continues at coordinate 170,852,680 of NC_081559.1, forward strand.
GCCACAGGAGAATAATGGGGCAGGAAGGAAGATTTCAGCTTTAAAATTTAACCAACAGCCCAAGGCCAAATGTGGGTTCGAGTATGAATATAGACTCCTAGGACCTGCATACACAATATAAGTACACACATACCTACACCCACACCTACAAGAAAGCCTACGCTGTTTCCTCTATATTAAATTACCTTATCTTGATAAATGTGAACAGAGTCTTTAGTAAGTAGACTCTTAAATTCAGTTTCTATGTTTATAAATCTGAAGTTTTGTACAGATATGATCCCGTATGTTAGACATCTATTTCTCCAGCAAAGCTCGGTATCCTGAGTAGTAAACTGAGCATTTAAGTATATATTCCTCATCCACTTTCTGCAGGTGGTCCAGGATATGGCATCAGCCTAAACACCAGCCTAAACACTTGTGTTTGAAATGGAGAACTGCAGAATCGGTTTCAACTTCACCAAATGTCCTGGGGTGTTGTCCAGACATAAATGGGCATATGCAACAGATCAGTAGTTTGGTGGTATAATGTGTGGTGGGAATATAGGATGGTTGTGGCAGAACTTTGATTCTTTGCTATTTGAGGAGTTTTGCATGTCTAATTCATGAGCTACAACACTCTTAATATACAACAGTTTACGGGCAACCAAACTGGGTGTAGTCTTGTTTCAACATCCCATGGATGGTTTTAATGTTTTAATATAGGCTTTTATGCTTATTATCAGGCACCAGTTTACAGCATTACAACACTAGAGCTCCCTTTCCCAAGCCAGGAACGTTGGCCTGAGGCTATTTATAACAGAAGAAAAAAGTACCTTTTTAATAATTCACACATACAAAAATATTCTCTGTTCTCTTTCTCCCTAAGAAGAGAAAAAATGTATATAACTAAATGAGAATGATGTATATCAAGAGCTCACTAACTACTGCTACTATGCTGCTTCATTGAACATACTATATTTCAAGGAAAAGTCTATTTCATAGAAAAGAAAATCAATGCATAACACATCCCCCTTTTTTCTTTCTTTAGGGCTATTGAAAAATGGATTCTAGGAGTTCTGAAACAAAACCAAATGATTCCTGATACATAATGGTGAAGTCATAAGATATATATTATTATCAAGGTAAGTAAAGTAACTTTGCCTTTAATTTTAGAATATAATCTATGATTAATATAAAGTATACTATTTTTATTTAATTTTTCTATTTTTCTTTTTGCTTTACCAAATTTTTCTTAAAGATTATGAAGCAAGTCTCTGTAAGTATATGACCTAACCAAAACTCAAAACCAGCCCACCATAGGAATTTCATATATCTTCAGATTTAAGACACACATAAGCCTATACCACCAGGCTTTGTTATACTACATAAATAAAATGTTATTAACTAGTAGCAGGAAAACAAAAATGTTCATTACCAAAGAAGTAGTGAAAGTTCATTTTAGAATTGTCAATATAGTTCATTAATGAAACTGTCACACAAAATTCTAGAACAATCAAATATATTCATAGTTGGAATCTGAAATGCATGAATTTAAAATATAAAGCAAGTATAAGATCTTTATGTTAGATTTTTAAAATTTTTTTTTTAATTTAGATTTTCAAGTCTATAATAAATTTATCCTTGAAGGGTATCTCAGTTTTGTTAAGGCAAAAATTCATTGTTCTATTGTTCTATTTACCTTGTGTTTTGAAGAGAGGTTTCATGGCATATGATTTTGACTTGGAATTACTTGAATATTAGATGGTAAATGAGCCCTAAATCTCTTTATTGCAGGAATCATAGTAGAAGAATTATCTACATTGTGTTGAGTTTCCAATTCAGGTTCTCAGATTTGAGCCAAACTATAATATGAGCAGCTGGTAAACAATGTTGGTATCTCTTGTGATTATCAACCTAATGGCAAATCTGTGAAGTAAGAAGATAAATTACCGAAAAGCATTGATACAAATTCTCTCAAAGCACAGATTATGTTGAAGCAATAAGTCAACCCATTTAAGAGGCTTTGTAGTAGCCAATTCACTAAATTCTACTCATCACAAAAAGAGAAAGAGAGAGAGAGAGAAAGGGAAGGAAGGAAGGAAGGAAGGAAGGAAATGAAAATACACATTTAAAATAAGGAAACCAAGGTTTAAATCCTGGCTCAGCAATATATCTCAATTTTTTCATTTACAATAGAGTGTTTTAAAGATGAAATGAAATAAAATGAGTAAAGGTCTTTGCACAGATCCTGAATTATCTAGAGAGCCAGATTATTGTTATCTTGCCTTGTTATTATGAAGGGAAAACTTTTTCCCCCATCTCACTGGAAAAGGTATTTCTCTCTATACCTCTGGCCATTGGACCTATACCTAACTACTACCTATGGAGGTACTTGACAGGGGGAAGACATACTTCAATAAAAAATTCTCAGCTGCGTGCTGCTAATCTACCAGATATCCTAAATCTGTCATAATAATTCTGTTGTCCCTCCTTGTAAACTTAAATTTTACCTCAGGTGGCAAGTTGGGAGCAAGCAATCTTATTCTTACATTTTAGCCACCACAACACTTACTTTCATCTTTATTAGTAAGAAAAGTGATACTACATTTCCTATGTGATCTTTTTTTTCATTTTCTGTTTCAGTTAGCTTAGAATCATATTTGAATAGAGGTGTCATTTTATTTAGTATTAGATTCCATCAGAACCCAATAATTATGACCTGTCTTGTGACACAATTTTGAGGGAAAAGGGATAATCCACATAAGAGTTTAAAACAAAGTATGGCAGATATTAGATGTTGGTTATCATAATTCTTAATATTTTTCAGAAAAGTCAAATTGTTAAGAACTAACTGAAATACAAAGGAAATGAAAAACATGTTATGGCTCCTGTGTATCATTTTTACTAATAACACATTATGTAAGTGTAAATAATTTTCCCAAATCAAGGCATGTGTTAGAGTGCATTTCAACACATTTTTTCTTAAAAAATACTAAAAAGATTGCAGATGTTTAGACATCACATCCTCTCAAAATCAGCTCAATTAGGCACACTCTACTAGAAAATATGCTAGTGGATCAAAAAACTTCATGATAGGATTGAAATATATATGATTTCAGTATTAAAATAAAGTGAGGATTATACTTTCAGTGCTTGAATATGTAAGTAGATTCTAACAAATAATACATTTTTTGTCTTTTGAAGAACACAAAAGTATTTTAATAACCATTGAGATCCCCACCTCGTTTATTAAATTTTCTAAAGTATTAGGAGATTGGCATAAGCATTTGGATACTAAGTAAGCAAGAGAAAGCAGGTTGTATTTGGGACAGTTTCATCATTGATTTTGCCACACAGCTAGACATTTTGATGACTCTAGACCATGATTCAAAAATGGGTATCATATAAATTATACTAAATCTTGAATGTGTCCTAAATTAATGGAATATATTAGAGCATGTTAGTAAAGTCATTCATATCTAATCTGAGATCTCTCAAAATGTATAATATCAAGTGGAATATTACGCCCTTGAAGTACTTTGACATCAGTAAAGTAGAATTTTCATCATACAAATTCTTCAGGTAATTATAAATATTATTATTAGTAAAAAGACCAAGGTGTTCCCAAGGCAGCAGCTACCAGCACTGGGCCACTTGCTATCCTAGCCCAGCCCTTCCAAATGGGGAGGATTTCAATAACCAGCTTTATAATAAAGTAGTGCAATATTGAATAACTATTAGAAAGCTTCAATAGTATTTTGTATCTAGATTTCCTGGTGATGTCAAGATTATTAATTATGCATTCCTATTTAATAACTTTAGCTTGTTATTATATAGCATGTATAAATCATCTCAGACATAGTGAGAACTCTTTTTTTTTTTTTAAGATATTTTTATTTATTTGACAGACAGAGATCACAAGTAGGCAGAGGCAGGCAGAGAGAGAGGAGGAAGCAGGCTCCCTGCTTAGCAGAGAGCCCGATGTGGGACTCGATCCCAGGACCCCGAGATCATGACCTGAGCCGAAGCCAGCGGCTTAACCCACTGAGCCATCCAGGCGCCCCCATAGTGAGAACTCTTTAAGTTGTCTTGTAGTATGCCTTAGTGAAAAGAAAAACACCTTTATTCATAGTAATATTAAAAAACAAATACCTTTTCAGTAACTCTTCAGTTTTTGTTAACTCTTCAGTTTGTTAACATAAGCATAAGAATGCATTTTGGATTACCACCATCATTCATTTTTACTTTAAATGAAACATTCAGTCAGAATTTTAAGGTATATCAAACAGCAGTTCATGAGCTATTAGATCAAACAGAATACTTATTCCTGATTTTTCAGGATACATATAATAGTAGAAACACTGATCAGAAACAGAAAGAGAGTAAACATGTAGCTGTATGTGGCATCACATATATTTAAAAGTAGAAAAACAAAGACCATACTTTCTTTTTTTTTTTTTTTAAGATTTTATTTATTTATTTAGTTGGCATTGAGAGAGAGAGAGAGAGAGAGAGAGAGAAAGTAAGAGAGGGAACACAAGCAGGGGGAGTAGAAGAGGGAGAAGCAGGTTTCCCGCCAAGCAGGGAGCCCAATGCCAGGTTCAATCCCAGGACTCTGAGCCAAAGGCAGACACTTAATGACTGAGACACCCAGGCATCCCCAGACTACATTTTCTTATTCTAGATGCATTCTTACCCTGAGGCTGGCTTTTGTAAATTATTCTACACTAAAGCACATAAATCATATATTTGACTTTCCGAACTTTCATAGAAAAAAATAGTACAAAAAAAGTGGCTTCAGAGCAAAAGGTTTATAAGACGGTGAAATGTTGGCTGTAACACTATGGAGTGTGAATTGATAGTAGAGACACTAGCTCTAAAGGAAAGATTTGGATAAGAAATTAATATTCTCTACTGGTATATAAGGAGATAGTATTTATATATATATATATATATATATATATATATATATACTCAAAATATTTACATAAAATTTTACTGTCATTTCATTCAATTATGAAATTAATAGGAGCATATCACATGTATTTTACCTTTTATAAACCATTCAAATCCATCATGCTTAAAGGTATTTTTATTTAAAGGACATTACATCAACTATTATTCTAATTATACATTTAAAGAAGAGAGTCTTTCCACTTAAGGAAGCCAAATATAAAAACTGGAAAATAGAAATAGGGTGTCACTTTAGGTATACTTTATATACTTTAGCTATTTATCAATGAAATTATTGACTTTAAGAAAACACTAATGGATATGTGTATACTCATTCTTGTCCTAAGAACAAAAACATCATTTAGAGTCATGTAATATTAGAGATTGCAAGGCTTGACCCATGCAATTTGTCAAAATGTGTTAAAACTGCTCACTAAAAGTAGTGGACCCAGAAATTCAAAAACATCATGGTGTATGTGAGATATGCCTTAAAATCAAAATGATTTCAAATTCTAAAGAATAAGTGAAAGCAGCTTAATTGTGTTTCTGTATTAGAAAATTCCTCTTAGATAAAGAAGATGTGGTATATACATACAATGGAATACTATGCAGCCATCAAAAGAAATGAAATCTTGCCATTTGCAATGACATGGACAGAACAAGAGGATATTAGGCTAAGCAAAATAAGTCATTCAGAGAAAGACAACCATCATATGATCTCCCTGATATGAGGAATGTGAGAGGCACAGTGGGGGGTTTGAAGGATAGGGAAGGAAAAAATGAAACAAGATGGGATCAGGAGGGAGACAATCCATAAGAGACTCTTAATCTCACAAAACAACTGAGGGTTGCTGTGGTAGGGGAGTATGGAGAGGATGGTTGGGTTATGGACATTGGAGAGGGTATGTGCTATGGTGAGTGCTGTGAATTGTGTAAGCCTGATGATTCACAGACCTGTAACCCTGGGGCAAATAACACATTATATGTTAATAAAAATAATTAATAAATTAAAAACATTTAAGAAAGAAAATTCCTTTTAGAGAAGATCAGAATAAATCTACAGTATTGATGAGAAAAAGTTAATATTTTGTTACCCAAGCAAACCAAATTTGGTCAGTAATCTTTGCTTAATGTCTTCAATATACTTTTCATTACATTTTACATGCCATGTTTCTATTTTTCTAAATACATCTGAGGAAAGCTATTAAATCATAACATTTAGCAAATATTCTCATTCACAACTCTATAACAAAATTGTATCATTCATTTCTGAATCTTAATGGCATTACATTTTATTGTGAATCATATTATGAAGAGTTTAGGTAAGATTTTATGAATCTCAGAAGAAAAATTAAAGCATCTATTATCCACATTCTTATATTTTATTGTACAAGATGTGCAATCTTAAAAAAAAAAGTCCTTATTCCCTTAAATAAAAATATTTTTTGAAAAAGCCAAGAATTCAGGTATTAGAGGAATCATAAATATAAGCCCAATCTGGATACTTAGAGAATAAAGAAATTTCCCAAGGTTATTTTAAAGTAGTACAATATTTTAAAGAAATATTACTTTTACCAAATAAAGCAGAAGGAACAGTTGTCTCCTGACAGTTATGTTCACATGGCTCTAGTCAGCAGGAATGTTATGAGTCCCTAATGCCCATGCAAATCATCAAAACATGTTTTCATTGAGAAGAGAGTAATTAGGGAACTATTTTCACAAAATAAGTCATGTTCTGGTGAAAAGGCATCACGAACTAGACATTTTTGCAATCTAGCTTATGTTTATTTTTCTTTTACCTTCACTTGAAGTCAGAAATGAATTTGCCTTATTCTGACATTTAATGAATATAAATTCTATAGAAGTGTCTACCAAGCATGCTATATTTTATACGGAAACTTATTGCAGGAAGTCGATGTACCGATGCACAGAACTGCAATCAAAGACCTAGGTGTTTTGTTGTTGTTGTTTGCTGTTGTTGCTGCTGTTGTTTTCCTTCCAAATATCTCCTTACCATCCCCTGTGTGTTGGCTTCATCACCACAGTGGTATTAGGGTGACTTTAGCAAAAAATGGCCTTATCATACCCAGGTGAAGAAGTTAGACTATGTTTTCCTATGTCAAATTTCCCCTCATATTTCATTTCGTAGAATGAAATGTGCCAATTTCTGAAATGATCCCCGACAACATAAATGGGATTATCCTGAGGCCTGATATGACAGTCACTAGATTTTCAGCCTATCCCCCATACAAGGCTGCAGAGGGGAGAGATGTAGACATGAATAGTTTAGATTCTGTAAGGAAGAGAAAAGGAAAGAATACCAAGTAGGAAACTAACAGTTCTATCATACGAGCTATACAAAATAGATGAAAAATATTTATATAAACTAATTGCTGTAAAAGCATAATGATAAGTCTCCAAATATGTGGTATAATTGTGGTCATTAAAACCAATGTCAACCTCTTACCACCCATGGTTTAGGGTCTTAATATCTATAATAAAGTCTTCATTTGGCCCAATGAAAACAGCCATGTAGACAGGGTGTTCTGGTCACAGAGGTTACCTTCCTGGTATTCTTAATTTTTTTCAGTGCTTTAATTGTTTAAAATTAATAATTTTTCCAGAATATTATCTAAATAACTATTTATGTAATCATTCACCAACTGCTGACTAAACATTCTTTAAAGTATGTGCATGCTATAATGGAATGAAAACAACGTTATCATTGAACTTATAGGCTAATAGTTCGTTTAGGCATTACTAATAACACCTAATAAACCACAAATAACACCTGCTAGAGATTTCTTTTTTAAGATTTTATTTATTTATTTGACACAGAGAGAGAGAGAGGATCACAAGTAGGCAGAGAGGCAGGCAGAGAGAGAGGAAGGGAAGCAGACTCCCTGCTGAGCAGAGACCCTGAGACCAGGACCCTGAGATCATGAACTGAGCCATCCAAGTGCCCCTGCTAGATTTTTCAAAGTGGGCAGGGAAATTTGGATTTGATTTAAGATGCAATGTGAATAGTCAAATAACTTTTGGAAGAATACTGAAATTTGGTAAAGACGTCTAGAAGCAATTATCAAGTAGTTTAAACAGACAATATAAGAACATGGGTAAGTTCTATGAGTGAGCAACTGTACTCGAAAAGTCCACTAAAAAAGTACAGACCCTTTAAGAAATGGACATGTTTTTTTTTTCCTAGTCACTGATAGGCTGCATTTCTTTTTCTGATTTTTTTAACAAGTCATATTTCCATCTTCACTGTCCCTCTGTCTGCTTTGCTTTATCATTTATCTCAAGCATGTTTCCTCCATATATGTAGTGGGGTGACGCTGATTGTTTAAGATTTTGTAACTTTTAGCACCAGTGCTTACTTCTAGAGAAAGAAAGATTAAGTCTCTCTCCTCCAGCATCCATACCAATGTCTAAAAATGATTTCTGTTAGCTCAACTATAATCATAACTGTAGCAAGGAAAGTGGAACAAGTTTACGTGTGGTGGGAAAGCCGTTTTCAAAAGGAAGAGATGCTAAGCTAATGAAAGTAGATGTCTATTGCATGATTTCCAGAAAGAAAAAGAAAAACACCTTTATTCATAGCTTAAGTACAAATAGTAAAGGAGATGGAACTTCCCTCAATGTTAAGACTTATACTATGGCAATGAGAATGATAGAGATTTCACTAATAAAGATCAGAAGATATATTCTTTGTTGATAATCCAAAGCATTAATTAGGTGCCTGGCAAAGGGTCAAAGATAGGACTTGAGTGAATGAGTGGTTGTATAGATAAGTGAATAAAAAAGGTAAACTTGAACAGATGATTCAAATAGTTGCTGTGTCAAGTCTTATATTGAAAATGCAAGGAAGTGCACTTGGCTGGCTCAGTTGGTTAAGCTTCTGCCTTCAGCTTAGGTCATGATCCCAGGGTTTTTGGATCAAACCTTACCTTGGGCTCCCTGATCATCGGGAGTCCTTTTCCCTCTGCCCCTCCCCCTGCTCCTGCTCTCTCTCACTCTCTCTCAAACAAATAAAATCTTAAAAAAAAAGAGAGAGAGAAAGAAAGAAAATGCAAGGAATAAAATGGTTTCATGTCTATATTCAAGGATTTAAACTCCACTGGAAAAGATGCTATATATATACATAGAATTATTATAAAAATCTAATAGATTTTTATATGAAACATACCACCAAAGTACTCTAGAGGTAAAGGCAAGATGATTAATCTCAGGTGGTCTGGAAGAGTTGAAAAAGAATCAAAAATTGCTTTCTTAAATGAAATTATATTTGCTTTAGAGAGAATACTCATTAAGTATTGTTATAGAGACAATATTCAAGAATGGGGTATATTCCATGTATGACAATACAGGTCAATACAAAAAAATCATGGCATTCTTTTATGTAACAAATATTAATGAGTCCCTATGATATCATCCAAAATGTTCTCATAACCAGGGTAATAGGGATGAATCAAATATTTCTCATTTCACTTACATTTTAGTAGAAAGAGTCAAACAAATAGGGGAAGAATAAGAAAGTAGAAAAGAATACATATCAAGAAATGAAGAAACATTACAAATATTCATTATCTACTATCTCCACACATACAAACTTAATATTAAAATTAGTGTTTTCTTTGAAGCATAGATAATCAGTGTCATAAAGTAACATAACATAAACAATAGGAGCAATATAATAACATTTTATAACCAGAGACTCAATAAAACTGTGATATTGTAAGTCCTGGAGCAAATCAAACTGGCCAGAGAAATTTAACCTGACAATTCATCTTCCTTCTGTAAATCAGGATATTAAAAATAATGCCAGGAGAATTGACTGAAATAATTCTTAATTTATGGATGTTAGCTTCATACATTTTTTATTATCCACATTATTGTCAATAATATCACTTGGGATTTCAAATAAATTATGTCATGAAACTAAATACATTATGTGAGGCTCTGTAGTGGGTTGAGAATATATAAATAGTTATTTATAGTAGCTACACTTTTAGAAAAATTTTATGTTACTGTTGAATATACGAATATATGTGAACATATGTAGTTAAATTTATTGTACTAGTAAACCCAATATATCATATTAAATTTGTATACATTTAAGCCTAGATGATGTGAAATATTTTAATGAGAAATTAGAAATTAAGATATTTCACTGCAAAAGTAGCAAAGAAATATTTTGTCATCTTTTGAAACAGCGATTCCAATATTGCAATGTCGAAGTAAGTCTTTCTCTTTACTTAGAAAGTGGCTTTTGGGATTTAAGAGATAATAGTCACTAATTTTACATAGTGTTTTAAATATTGGCTTAAATATAGATATATTTTATTCATAATCAAGGTTATCCATTACTATTCTATCTAATGTAATGAATCTAGTGCAATGAATCAATTTATCTAACTACTTATTTTAAATTTTTCAAATAAATCTCTTTAAAAAAAAATCTCTTAAGAAGAAATCTTCGAATAGCTATAATTTTCAGGTTTTTTCCCCCCTCAACACTGTGATTGTTCTGATGGTGCTCAAATACATGTAGAGTGAGATTTATCAGGAACCAGCTGGGCTCCTTCTGCGGTGGTCCACAGTGGCTTAGGAAACTCTCCTGGTGTGAATTGGCAGTTTGTTTTTCAGGGTTTTACTGTGGCTAATTGATGTCCCTGAAGCTATAAGGAAGGGAAGAAATGAGACAGAAACAATCCACTTCCCCAGATTCATTCATTCTAGAAAATTGCTGAAACAAACAAATAATAAATATATATAATCTCCAAAATTCTTTGCCCTCTATTCCCCATCAATTTTACATTCACTTTAGTAACAAGGATTCTGCTCATGGATTCATGAACAGAGCCTGGATTCACAATTTTATACCCAGTTAAATCTGTTTATAAACAAGCATTTTTCTCTTTTAGAAAGATGACATTGACATCCTGCTGTAATAGTATGGGAAAATGAATATCCTATTCTGAAAGAGAGACATTGTTACATTAGGAAAACTGATACGTACTTATTCATTGTCAAGGTTACAGATATTATTCTAATGGGAACACAGCTTCAGTCTAAATTCCCACCTATATTTAAAAAACCTACCACATATTTTGTTTGACTCAGAAGATTAATTTGACCTTCTAAGAGTATCACCCCACCCCCATTCCCTCTCCATCTATATAGTTACTTTAAAAATATCTTCTATAGAAACTTTTACTGATTTGTGTTTTAGTTAATATTTTACTATTTCTTCTGAAAATACCTTGATGTAATGGGGTGCTTTGAAGTAATGGGGTGCTTTCATTTCTGTTTTAAGGGAAACCATTCAGGCCAAATGTAATATAATCAGTTGAAGATACGGGAATGTGTGGTCTCTTTTTACTTGCCATTTTCGGTCCATTCTTTTTCTCTACTTGGTCAAGGGCGTGGAATAATAACTAGACCATTTCGCTGGGTAATTTTGCCCACCAGCTTCTCTTTGGGTTTGGTTAATGATAAACACTAGCAAGTTTTCAAGAGTGGGGAGACTGAAACTGGGCTATTTATTCCTTTGGCTCCTTCTCTGTAATCTGGACTTAAATTGTATTATAAAGCTGTAGTCATCAAAAATAGTATGGTACTGACACAAAAACAAACACATAGATCAATGGAATAGAGTAGAGAACCTAGGTATGGACCCAAAACTGTATGGTCAACTAATCTTTGACAGAACAGGAAAGAATATCCACTGAAGAGAAGACAGTCTCTTCAAAAAATCCAGTTTTCGGACTGCAACATGCAGAAGAATGAAGCTGGACCACTTTCTCACCCCATATGCAAAAATAAATTCAAAATTCAAATTAGGATTAAATTCAAAATTAAAATTCAAAATTTAGGATGAAAGACCTAAATGTGATATAGGAAAAAATCCTAGAGGAGAAAACAGGCAACAACCTCTTTGACCTTGACTGCAGAAACTTCTTGCTAGCCACATCTCCAGAGGCAAGGGAAACTGTAGATTCCTTTCAGTGACTCACAAGAAGAAAGCTAATATCATATATCCTGTATAGATGTATGGCTATTCTCAACAGTTTATTTCTTAGCCATTCTAATTCTTACACTTTTATATTTCATCTAATCTACTTCCAACTTCTATCTTGCATATTGATAACAGCCATAGCAACAACTTCAGCTCCATCAATCTCCGGAATTCCAGAATATCCCTATTATTTGTGGCATCATAAACAGTTGTCCAAGATAGTAAGCTTCACATTTTCAAAACTTCTTGACTTTTCTACATCAGTGTTGTTTCCTGCTTTAAATATTGGCATCACTAACTATCAATTTCTATAGTTACTCAACTGAAATATTGCTTTTTATCACAAAATTCTATTGTTTCTAAATCTGAAATGTTTCCTGAGTAACTATTGTTTTCCATTTTTCCATGTTCACTATTATTCATTTTAGTTCTTTTTTGTACAAATGAAATAAACTCTTTCCTGTTTCTGTTGTCCACTCATTATTAATACACCTCAATTTTGAACTCCACAATGCTGTCTTATTAACCTGAAAACACACACATACACACACACACACACACCTGCTCATGTCATATTCCATATATAAATGTTTGGTTACCTATTTGGTACTAAGTGAAGTTCCAACTCTATAACTTGATATTTAAGCCCTTCAGATACTGGTATTTTCAAACTCGTCCCCCTACTATGCCATCTCTAATATTTTGTGTTCTGAATTCACTAACATTCTTGATGAACCTATAATATTTTACATACTCTTACACGTGAGAAAACTTACTCAACATCTTCCGTATACTAAGAATGTTCATTCAAATTAACTAATGTATTAAAGTTCCACTCATCTGGACACCTAGGTGGCTCAGTCATTAAGCATCTGCCTTTGGCTCAGGTCATGAACCCAGAATTCTGGGATTGAGGCCCACATTTGGCTCTCCACTCAGCAGGAAGCTGCTTCTCCCTCTCCCACTCCCCGTGCTTATGTTCCCTCTCTCTCTGGGCCTCTTTCTTTCAAATATATAAATAAAATCTTTTTTAAGAATCCACTCATCTTTTAAAGTCAAAATTAATTCTTTCCTGATCTGTGGAGCTTTTCCACTGTCTACATAGAAAAAAAAATTCTAAAACCATGTTGTGTTGATATTGTATATAGTACATTAATATTAATTAATTAATGTAACATTGCAGTAGTGGCTTTCCACCTTTTTCTAACCCCAAACATATGGATATACTTGTTATTATTTAGTTGCTCACTATGGCAGTGATTTCTTCTTCTTCTTATTATTATTATTATTAGTTTCAGAGATAGAGTTTCATCAGTTGCCTTTAACACCCAGTGCTCATTACATAAAGTGGACTCCTTAATGCGCATCACCCAGTTACCCCACGCTCTCACCCTTGTTTCTTATAGTTAAGAAACCCTCCGTTTCTTATAGTTAAGAGTCTCTTATGCTTTGTCTCCCTCTCTGATTTCATCTTATTTTATTTTGTGACAGTGTTTCTTAATTGTATGTGTGTGTATTGTATATCTTTGTGTATGTGTATCAGAGTTGGTCTCTTTGGGGAAAGTTAACAGTTGGAAAGAAGCCTCATAAAGTATTTTTGGGGGTGCCTGGGTGGATCAGTGGGTTAAGCCTCTGCCTTCCGCTTAGGTCATGATCTCAGGGTCCTGGGATCAAGGCCTGCATCAGGCTCTCTGCTCGGCAGGGAGCCTGCTTCCCCTCTCTGTCTCTGCCTGCCTCTCTGCCTACTTGTGGCCTCTGTCTCTGTCAAATAAATAAATAAAATCTTGAAAAAAAAATAAATAAAATATTTTTTGTTTTGATTTTTTTCAGATTTGAATTTCTTAAGCAGATTTCTTATTTTGTTGAGTAAATCGAATTGGTATTTGCCAATTTTTGTTGAGTGCAGATTAAATGAGTAATTTATTACCTTAGAGCAGCAGTTCTTGATGGGGTTTGATTTCTCTCTAGGGGACATTTGGCAATATCTGGCGACAATTTTGGCTGTCAGACTGGGTGAAGAGAGCTACTGGCATCTTACAGGCAGAGGCTGTGAATACTGCTAAACAACCTATAAATAAGACAGCCCTACCAAAAAAAAAAAAAAAAAAAAAAATCTGGTCCAAAATGTCAGTAGTGCCAAATTTTAGAAACAGTGTTAAATCTTATAGTTAGTGTAGTTTAGCATAATTGAAATTCAATAGATATTTATGGAATTGGATTAAAAATTAGCATCATGGTCAATCTTCACAGCAGGAACTGGCAGTATTAAGAAATAACACATTCTTCCAAAGGAAAGAAAATGTTTCATTTCTGGTGAAAATTAACACACAACAATCATTCCATAATTATACTGTTTTTTTGTATGTAACATCTCACCTCATTATGTTTGAATTTACTTTTCCAGGTTGCATGTGCATACATACTTACAGAAACACACATACCTATTGGACAAATTATTCTTTTAGGTTATGATTTTAGAGGAACCATCAAAATAACAGAACTCTTTAAGTATAGTTTTGTTGGTCACAAGTTATGTTAATTTTGTAAATGATAATAGCATCTTAGTGTTATCAATCATTAACTTTGTTACTTCATAATTTATCTAATTTATTCAATTAAATAATAAAATTGTATAATCCATCATGTAACAATTCTGTCTTGCTTGCTCAAGTATGGCACCATAGAACTAAAGAAATTATTATTAAATTGATATTGTGTAGCACAATATTTATTACATCTCCAAGGTTTTAATATAAAAGTTTCTTTGTAAATCAAAAATAACTTTTCTTACTCTATCAGATCAATTTAATTAAAATTTGCAAATAAACTCTTGTCTCATAACACTTTTTTGCTCTCAAAAGCAATGAAATTCCGGAATTACTGAATGAGTTCAACTCGTTTTATATCTCATTCAGCTGGCCAACTAATTACCATTACCACAATGATATCAGAAAATGACTTCTTAGGTGTTACTATTTACATTCATGGATCATACTCGAAGTAAAACATATATTATTGAATTACAACAACTATATGTTTTAAATTTTAAAGGAAAATGGTTTTTTTTATGGGTTGGATTTAGAGATGGTGCTGTCTCTTTACAGAGATCTGTCTGTTTACCCATAGATCTTGACCTTGTGTGAGGCAGGGCTATCAGGAATCTAATTACCTGAGATAGAAGGAGTGAGGAAAGAAGTATACTTTAAAGAAAATGGGACAGTACAGAAAGAATTTTGCGCACATAATGGTGGCTCCCACTCAAATTGACCTATGGTACAGCCTTGAAGGAGGCTAGACTGGAAGAATTAGAAAAGTATTATTTTTCACTCAAATCTCTGAATTGCAATGAGAATCCAAGGCAACACAGTTTGACAGATTCAGGGATTTGCCTGAATGGCGATTATCCTAATGGAATTACTGCGAATGGTATAGAGCATGGAATGAATAGAGTGGTCTAACTATAAAAGTGGACTAAATTCCATTTAAGGTTGAGGAAGAAGTTGTCCAGTTCTCAAGAATAAGAACTAAAACTAGACAGGAAGAATGAGAGATGTCACATTATGTCTGATATTTACATTAGGAACTTAAATGTGCAACTGAATAGAATACATATTCAGAATGTGAGAGAAAACCTAACCAATGATGCTTGATGAATGCTGAATATCAACAATTTTAGTTATAATTTTGTTACTAATACAAAAATGTTGTTTTGTTATGGGAATTTATTCCCTAATCCTATTGCTTAAGCTGCATTACACATTTTGAGGGTCCACTAAATAAAAATTAAATTTGTCACTTCTTTAGATAGATAGATTTGTTATATAAATGGTAAATTTCTTTTATTAAAAAAATTTTATTTATTTGTGAGAGAGTGAGAGAGAGCAGAGGCAGGGGGAGAAGCAGGCAGAAGAAGTATGTATGCTGCTGAGCAAGAGGCCAATGAGGGACCTGATCCTGTATAAGAGCGCATGTATTCATATAAATGAAATTTGATTTTCTTTATATAAACATTTTTTTCTATCACTGGGATAGTTACATTCTTCCTGTGGTGTTTTCTCTCCTAATATGCATTTTATAGTGAATAAATTATAATTATTTATCTATTTTTTTCAAAAATTGTGTATGGAAATAGTCTGGAAATCAGAGCTATAAGTAATTATACATATTTCCCAGATTTTTCTCTTTCTGTAAACAAAACATTTGAAATCAACTAAATATCTTCAAAAACTATATGAAAATTTTAAGAACATTTTTCCATCTTCAGGGTATTCCAACTTCTATTGACATTCCAGTTCAACATTTTACTGTAAAATAGCATTTTCTCCACTTTGAGAAAACTATTGCATTTGCTATCTTGTCCATACTTTAAATTTTTTTTTAAAGATTTTATTTATTTGACAGAGAGAGATCACAGTAGGCAGAGAGGCAGGCAGAGAGAGAGAGAGAGGGAAGCAGGCTCCCCGCTGAGCAGGGAGCCCGATGCAGGACTCGATTCCAGGACCCTGAGATCATGACCCGAGCCGAAGGGAGCAGCCTAACCCACTGAGCCACCCATGCACCCCTATCTTGTCCATACTTTAAAGGTGACTGAATCTATCACTGTGGCATCTGTAAGATAAGCATTAACATAGTTTAGTAGTGAACAAATTATTTGGTCATGAAAAATTATATTCATGATAATTTTTGTCTTTGAAAATAAAAATACATTTATATAGTTCATGAAGAAAATAAAAAAAAATACTTTAAGCTAGGGTGCCTATTTTGTAAAAGATTCCAAAAGAAAAATTTTTTTAGAATCATTAAAACATTAATATTTGAAGCTATAATATTTTGCCTATTATTTCTATTATATCTGCATAGTATTTTAGAATCCACCAGTTATAGTCATATATATCATGTGTATACATACTCAAAAAATAAACAGAAGAGTTGGGTTTGGAAGAAATCTTTTTTTTTTTTTTTTTTTGGTCATTATAAAAAATTAAATATTCAACTCAACTCAGAATTATCACATGGTTTTAAAGAAGGCACTAGTTTAGGAGTATGAGGAGATTCAGGAAATAACTGGTACCCAATTATCTAGATACCAGCAACAACAAGAAGCCAATCTGGCCTGTAGAGCCCACAAGGGAAATAGGGGTGAGTTCTATGTTCACAGACCAGTGAGAAATGAAAGCCTGGAGAGAAGATCCCCTTTGACAAGAGCTATGATCATTGAGGAATTCAGTCACTTCTGGAAAGGTCACTCAGGAAGGGAAAAAGCAGAGAGTAAATGCCTGGACATTCTCCCATTTAAGAAAGCTCTGATTTTTAGTTTGGTCCATTGCCATCAGAAATAAAAATGAAATAGTCCCACCTCCCTTGCAATGAAGTGGTCATGTAACTAAGTTCTGACCAATGTGACAGAAGTAGAAGTGTTGAAGACAATTTCTGAGACGTGTCCTTGAAGGAGATGAGCCATGTGTTCTTTCATTTCTGAAATATTTCCTGCTCAATAGAATGTAAATATATGGCTACAACTTGAGGGTTCCCTTAGTGGCAGCATTAAGTTGAGGATGGCTCAGCTAGTATCTTTCCTTTCCCCACCACATTGATTCTCCATCTTTCTATGTCTTGTTTGCTGCCCTAGAAGGCTGATATGTATGGGATTCTTCATTAACCCTAACTTGCTCACTTGCCCTCTCATTTGCAATTGGATTTAGGCAAAGGGAAACCTAGTCAGAATATTACAGAAAGAAAGAAGAGTGAGCTCAGGCTGTTTCCAGCTGCTTCCTCCCATTGCATCATTTGTACAAACAGTGCCCCCGATTAAGTATCTCAAGTCCTCTCCAGGTGGCCTACACCACCTGGAGGTCCCTTCTGACCTATGGTTATTAATGATTCTGTTGCTACTAGCCTTGGGTTTTTAGTATATCTCAACCATACCTCTTAATGTAATCATTTTATAAATGAACTGTTCACATGTTATCCTAATTCTAATTATCCTTATGTTTCCTCTTGGAACTCTCAAGAGAGTGGTAAAATGACAAGATAGAAGGATCCTGGGATGCATGAAAGACCAGACCTCTACAGCATTCCCTACATATTGATTTATTTTATATGAGAGAGATCAGATACTTCTAATTTTTAGTGTCTGGTATAGTTTTGGGTTTATTTTATCTGACCAACAATTTAATATTAACACAATGAGTATTGTATAATTATATTGTATAATTTTAAGACAGTCCAGTTGAAATTTAGAAAGGGAAATGATTGATCAATGGGTATATATTGATAGAAATGAGTCTACGATCAGCTTGTTTTATTAAAATCATTTACGGAGTATCTGTTATGATCCACATACTCTGTTACATACTGAAAATATAGACAACAATAAAGGTGACTTTCTAACTTCCTATTTTAGACCTCCCTCTGCAGTGATTGTAGGTAGGACTTTCTACTTGAGAGAATTGTAGGATGATCCCTGTGGATGGAAGAGCCTCTTACTGTCCATTTTCTGGAAGGGGCGATGGTTTGGACATTCAGTGAATCTAGTTTGAAAAGACATTCTGTAACAGGCATCATCACATCCCTCTTGTTCTTCCCCATATTCCCACTGTTTTGTTTCTTGTTCAGTTTTTTGGTTTCTTGCACTTCCCAAATATATTGCTTATACTCGAGTTTTTGTCTCAGGGTCTGCTTCTAGGAGAACAAAATTCTAAGGTATTTTATTTATTTCTAGATTTCTTTTCCATTCGCTTCAACAGAATGATTTTCTGCTTTCTTTCAGAGCCACAATATCTCAATTATAATAAACTTGAAAGAAGCCATGAGTATGGATAGGAGGCTCTGCTGCTTTTTTGTTCTTCAAGATTTTATTGGCTCTTCTTGGCCTATGGTACTTCCATATAAACTTTGCAACTATCTTATTTACTTAAAATAAAAACTTGCTAATATTCTGAATGAATAGCATTACATCTATGGATTAATTTTGGAGAATTTGTGATATACTATTTGTCAAAAACAGGATATGGTATAATCCTTCATTTATTAAGCTCTTTACAGGTAGTTTATTTGATAAAGTTCTTATACATTATTTATTACAAATTTTTGATGTTGTTTAAATGACATTATTTCTTCAATTTTACTTTGTTCACCATCTATAGAAATAAAATTGATCGATCCCACACAGTCACTCATTAATTCTCATATTTTATCTGCACTCTCACATGGTATAACCATGGAAGAAAGAAGAGGAATATTCCAACAGTCTCATAAAACACACACACACACCTATTCCTGTATGAATCTTCATTACATGCAATTGATTTCCTATTCCTATTCCTATTTCCTCCTATTCCTATAATATTCCTATTCCCTATGCTATTTTAGGAATAGCAGTGGCATGTTTGTTGTTGTCTTTGTGTTCTAGAATCTATGTTGTCCTACTTGTACTCCTCGTATGAACTTCTGGAAGTTACTTAAATCTTGGATTGCTTCTGATTATCTCTTTTACTTTTATTTGGTAGATAACCCTTTATAAACCTTGCTTGAGCTTTTATGAATACTGCATATCAACTCTTATTTTAAAATATTGGTAGATTAATTCCATAACTTCATTCATATATTTATCCATTCCTTCAGCAGATATTTACGGAGTGCCTATTCTGTGAGGCCCTGTACTGGCCACTGGACTATAGGAAGGAACAAAATTCAGTCTTGCTCTTTAGGGGTTTAATTTTACTGAGGAAAGACAAAGAACACATTAATTCTCACTCTCATTGTGTCATCATAACTGACTCAACATATTTTGTGCATTTTCAGACTTACAGTCAATGCCAAGCTGTTATTAGAGGTCTGACATTCTCTAGGGTTGACTTATTCTACAGCTTTCCTACCCCTGTATGGACAGTTAGGCATTAGATATGCTATTCTGTACCTCTTTATGTAAAAGTTGAGCTATTGAACTACTTAAGCAACCAGTTCCTATATTTGTTTTCTGTAA
The DNA here is from genome assembly GCF_022355385.1 of Mustela nigripes. Taxonomy (NCBI): domain Eukaryota; kingdom Metazoa; phylum Chordata; class Mammalia; order Carnivora; family Mustelidae; genus Mustela; species Mustela nigripes. The sequence goes on from NC_081559.1 coordinate 170,872,614, forward strand.
TAAACTGTGAAATGAGCTGGTTCATTGTTCATTTTTCACATATTCAAACATAAAATGAGAAGGCATTCTTATGACAGCATTTGTTCATTTTTCTATATGGGAAAATGAACTGTTTCGTTACTTATCATTAGCAGCCTATTTATATAATAGGGTGGTGAAAAAATAATGTCAAAACCAATTGAAGTTGTAGGACAATTTTGGATTTATAGAGTGCAATTAATCAAATTTGTGATGACACTATGGTAATAATCCTACTTGGTGAAAAGTACTGAAGAATCTGTAAAGGGTCAGAGGTGTGGTTTTGTATTTTCTTCTAAAGAAGATTGTCTATCCAGCAAAATGAAATTGAATTTCTAATTACTTAGTTGGAATAAAAATTAACTCCTAAAACAAACTACTGTTAAACAACTTGTAATCTTACCCACAAAGCATGCTAAAAATTTCTTTGAAATGTTCGTGACGACTACTTAGTAATCAAATATATCTTCTGTATTCTAATTTGAGATAATTCATGATGTTTAAGAAACCTTCAACGTTTTAGAAAAGGACTTTACAATCAAAGACAATTATCATATGCTCTTTCTGATATGAGGAATTTGAGGGGCAGAGCAGGGTGGGGCCGTGGGGGGAAGGGAGGGAGAAAAGCGAAACAAGATGGGACTGGGGAGGGAGACAAACCACAAGAGACTCTTAATCTCAGGAAACAAACTGAGGGTTCCTTGGGTTGGGGAGGAGGGTTAGGGAGGCTGGGTTATGGACAGTAGGGAGGGTCTGCACTATCGTGAGTGCTGTGAATTGTTTAAGACTGATGATTCACAGACCTGTACCCCTGAAACAAATAATACGTTATATGTTAATAAAAAAGGTTGTTTTTAGAAATAAAGTTGTTTTGATAAAAGAAAAAAAATAAAAAATCAAGAATCAAAAATATACCTATATCTAAAAAGAAAAGGAAAGGGACCTTACTTCACTATACCTTTCTGTATTTTTAATAAGTCTATAATATTTTACCTGTACTTTTACAGTTTATAATTAGAAGTTATTGGGAATCTGGGTCTTCAGTTTTTCAAATAAAATTTTGTGAAATGTCAAGTCTGAAGATATCATAAGAACATTAATTACATGTAATACCTTAGTATTGCCCCTTTCCTGTTGTTACTTTCTCAGTGATAGGGACATCAAAGTAAATCAGGTTTCTTCATTATGCAGGACTATGTGAACTCCCCTTAACATATTATCATCTTCAAAGACATCATGGTTTTTAAACATGCTGCACTCATTATTTACCAGTTTTATTTAGGCTCTCACTTTTGCTTCTTCTAAAGTACTCTTAAGTATATAGAAGATTTGAACAAGCTGATTAACTAAAGTGATCTAACATATCTATCTATCAATCATTTATCTATCTATATCTATCTCACTATCATAAATAAACTAAATTGACTTATGTAGAACACTAAATCAAATAAATACACAAAGAAAACATTGGGTGGTATCATCTAATGACTGGAACATAAAGCACTTAGGAAAGGAATTAAAGGAAAGAAGGAAAATGGTGTGGAAGCAGAAACCAGGAGTTGGGAGCAAAGATAATACCTACCCAGTTGCACAGGGTGGCCCAGTGAGATGAGCAGTGTGTGAGAGTAACAGCCACCATATGAGAGGGCTAAGGACAAAGGATATCCTCAGTAAGGAACGCATATTCCTAAGAACAAGAAGGAAATCGTTAAATAGAAAAGAAGTTGAGGGGAAGGGGAATTTGGCTTATGAGGGTTAGAAAGTTACAAAAGACACAGTAGGAGTATCACAGGGGTTAAGAAATGGAGTCAGATGAGAGGTTCATAGAACAGAGTGGGGGAAGGGCCTGTGTGCTAAGGAATGATTGGGATCTCAGGATCCTTGAGTTCCTTGGATACTGAGGTAAATGAAGTTAGATGATAAATCAGAACTTTCCAAGATGAGGACAAAATGAGGAAACTTAGAGGTTGATAGGCAGTAAGGGTGGAGGTGTTGTTATGAATATGCAGAACTCCTAAGTTTTGTCTCAAACTTTTGGTTTTATTTATTTGGAGCAATCTCTGGTAAAGCAAACTCCCTTTTCTGTGATGTTGCCTTCTGAACATTCACCCCAAAATTTTTAGAGTATAAAACCTTCGTTCATTGTTCACTAAACTTTATCGACTTCTTTTGAGAGAAAACTCTCACCACGGCACCACTAAGGAACGTCTGTTAGCAAATGGGTTTCTTTCTTTTTTCTTTTCTTTTCTGTTTTTTTTTTTTTTTTTTTCTTTCTGATGATCGGACCTGGTCTTAAATTACTCTGATTATCATCAGGATGAACAAATTATATACTCATTAAGGAACTGGGATCTGCATTTTCTTGATCCTCATCTTTTGCCACAAATATCATTTCTCAGTAATGCTGCCTTAATTTCCCAGCCTCTAACATATGTGGTTACCTCTCTCCAGAACTTCCCTTATAATTCCATCTTTGCCTCTCTAATGCCTTTTCAGTTGAAAAGACTCCGTCAATCTCACCTCCAGATGCCTGACCCTAAATCTCAAAAGTGATTCAAAGCTTAAAGGCTCCAGAGGCAATTGCCTTTATGGCTACAAACTACTATAGACTAGAATCAACTGCTATACTTACTATATGTTCCTTCTTTATTTTGCATCAAATTATATTTAGGGTTGGGTATTATTGATAAGGAGGAGGAAATATTGTGTTAAAGGGGGAATACACATGCTAAGGATAAGTCCACAAAATTTATGTGAAGGATTTGTACAATAACAACCATATGGTTGTCCTTAGAAATACTTGATAGGGAGTGCTATTACAAATAGAATTTCAGTTTAGAATAATTCTAAAATGGAGTCAGTGGCTACCAATTTTTTTTTCTTGTGACTACATGATATATTACAAGACCAAAATTAGAATAAGGTGATGTAAGGTCCAGCCAAGGCTAGTGTCAGCAGCACTGACACTGAGTTGTAAAAGTCCTTTTTTTTTAGATAATTAAAAAAAATTAAGAAAGGAGGATTTTTTTTATTAATAAGTATTATAAATGCATGAGGTAATTAAATAAATCAGAGAGAAGGTAGTACATTGAACATATGATACATATTCTTACACAGTTACCAAAATGTAAACTGTCTGTAAAGATAGACTAACTTTAAATCATTAAATCATTAAATTGGCAAGTATCATTTAAAACAATGTGAGGTTATTGTCTATAAAATTTTGTATTATTTCTTCATAAAATTTAGTTTATGCTCTTTACTCCAGAATTATAAATGCATATTGTCATAGGAAGTGTTGAAATCAACTTAATAGGGTAAATATGAGAATCTTTTAATTGATTCATAAAAGATCTGTAGTTAACATTATTAATTAGTCTAGTTGACTGATAACATGTTTACAGTAATTTCAGAATCATTTTTCTGGGTATGTTTAACACCTGGTAAAGATTTCAGTTAAGAACATCTTTAAAAAAATGCAATTTAGAAACAATAAATTGTTGAAGAACTGCTACTTAATAGGAAACATTGGTGAGTCAGATTTTTTCAAAGCTGATTTTTCACTTGGTGTTGGCATTTTTATTTTTAAAAATTTAATACATTCGAGAAAAGAGAGATTAAGGAAAAGCAGTACTTAATTTTATATGAAAAGAATACAGTTTTAGAAGATTCATTGCAAACCCAGATAATTCACATTTTGTTGTGTAATTCAAATTGTTCAATTCATTAATATTTAGCAGGATGTCTATGTATTCCCTTTTTTGCTCTGGCCATTGAAATATGGCTACATGTGAAGATAATTAAACTTTAAGTGGTAACAGTTTTCTTCAATTTTATTTCATTTTATTTCTTTTCAGTGTTCCAGAATTAATTGTTTATGCACCACACCCAGTGCTCCATGCAATACATGACCTCCATAATGACTAATATCAAAAAGAATACATATTAAAATAGCCACGTATTTTTAAGATATTCATACAAATTTAAATTAGGTAGATATACATTTTAATAGAAGATTCAGTAACTTGATGGTATGGTTTTAATTATTTCTAAGAATGATAGATACATTTTCAACGTTTATTCTAAATTGAGAAAGCAAAACACGTTTTTCTTTTCACATGCAACCTGTTTGTTTAATCACATCTCTTTTAGCAAAAAAAAATTGTCGATTTTTTATTGAGATGCAATTAATTGGCGAATTTAGTAATAATTATTCATGTGTATATATATATATTTTATATATGCATGTATATATATATACAAACACACGCATATATATTATATAAAATATATAAAAGATGTACATTTTAATTTCTTGAGGAATCTCCATACTGTTCTCCAAAGTGGCTGCACCAGCTTGCATTCCCACAGTGTTAAAGGGTTCCCCTTTCTCCACATACCCTCCAACACATGTTGTTTCCTGTCTTGCTAATTTTGGCCATTCTAAGTGGTGTAAGGTGGTATCTCAATGTGGTTTTAATTTCAATCTCCCTGATGGTTAGTGATGATGAACATTTTTTCATGTGTCTGATAGCCATTTGTATGTCTTCATTGGAGAAGTGTCTGTTCATATCTTCTGCTCATTTTTTGATATGATTATCTGTTTTGTTTGTGTTGAGTTTGAGAAGTTCTTTATAGATCCTGGATATCAACCTTTTGTCTATACTGTCATTTGCAAATATCTTCTCCCATTCTGTGGGTTGCCTCTTTGTTTTGTTGACTGTTTCCTTTGCTGTGCAGAAGCTTTTGATTTTGATGAAGTCCCAAAAGTTTATTTTCACTTTTGTTTCCTTTGCCTTTGGAGACATACCTTGAAAGAAGTTGCTGTGGCTGATATCGAAGATTACTGCCTATGTTCTCCTCTAGGATTCTGATGGATTCCTGTCTCACGTTGAGGTCTTTTATCCATTTTGAGTTTATCTTTGTGAATGGTATAAGAGAATGGTCGAGTTTCATTCTTCTACATATAGCTGTACAGTTTTCCCAGCACCGTTTATTGAAGAGACTGTCTTTTTTCCACTGTCTATTTTTTCCTGTTTTGTCGAAGATTATTTGACCATAGAGTTGAGGGTTCATATCTGGGCTCTCTACTCTGCTCCACTGGTCTATGTGTCTGTTTTTATGCCAGTACCATGCTGTCTTGGTGATCACAGCTTTGTAGTAAAGCTTGAAATCAGGTAACGTGATGCCCCCAGTTTTATTTTTGTTTTTTCAGCATTTCCTTAGCGATTCGGGGTCTCTTAGAGCTTCCCTATGACCCTGCAATTGCACTACTGTGTATTTACCTCAAAGATACAGATATAGTGAAAAGAAGGGCCATCAGTACCCCAATGTTTATAGTAACAATGGCCACAGTTGCCAAACTGTGAAAAAAATCAAGATGCCCTTCAACGGATGAATGGATAAGGAAGATGTGGTCCATATACACTATGGAGTATTATGCCTCCATCAGAAAGGATGAATACCCAACTTTTGTAGCAACATGGACGGGACTAGAAGAGATTATGCTGAGTGAAATAAGTCAAGCAGAGAGAGTCAATTATCATATGGTTTCACTTATTTGTGGAGCATAACAAATAGCATGGAGGACAAGGAAAGTTAGAGGGGAGAAGGGAGTTGGGGTAAATTGGAAGGAGAGGTGAACCATGAGAGACTATGGACTCTGAAAAACAATCTGAGGGGTTTGAAGTGGCAGGGGGTGGGAGGTTGGGGGAACCAGGTGGTGGGTATTATAGAGGGCACGGATTGCATGGAGCACTGGGTGTGGTACAAAAACAATGAATACTGTTATGCTGAAAATAAATTAAAAATATATATGTATATTTTAATATACATTATATTATACATGTGATACATAAAATATTATATTATAATAATATAATATAATATATAATAAATATTATACATATAATATACATTATGTATAAATATATAAAATGTGTAAACCATAGTTATATATATATAGTTATATATAGTTATATATATATAGTTATATATATAACTATGGTTTACACATTTTATTTATTTAGTTATATATATAACTAATGGTTTACATATTTTAATCAGACAAAACCTTATGTTAGCTAATAACCCATTTCAGAGTGATAGATGAAGCACAAAGAGATTAATTAGATTAATATGTGTCTTTTTATTTCACAGGGGAGAACTCTGACACATAATTTGAACACTTCAATACTTTAGAGTTATATAACTATAAATTTTATCTGCTGTATTTTGAATAAATTATTGTATCAACATTATACAAATAACCTCTCATGATGTGCTTTCTGCTTTTATCTGTGCATTATTTTGACCATAATATTAACAAGAACCCTATCACACTTATCTAGAATCTAGTCCAGCCCCCATCATGGATTTCAAACACAGAAGAAACAGAGGCCAAGTTGCTCACGATGTCAGTAGTTTAACGACCCAGCTTTGTCACTGGAGTCTTAACTTAGTTCCAGGACTTTTTTTATGATTTGCATTAGATTGAACATTACATCATAAACACCACTAAGCTGAATCTTTGTCTTTGTTCCTAAAATGGCTTTCTGGCCATGAAATTTGTCCTTTGTCTTTACATCTTTATCCTTAAAATTGCTGAATCCCTGTTTCTTTGACTGTATTTTACTGAAAAGTCCATACTGTGTTTCTATTTATCTAGGACTCTCAAAATTCTTTGACACGTTTTATATTTATAAGACTATATTTATATAGAGCAGTTTTAGGGTCACAGCAAAATTGAAAGAAATGTACAGAGATTTCCCATATACCCTCTGCCCCCATGCTTATAGAACCTCCTCAGTTATCAACATCTCTCAGAGGGGACCATTTGTTACAATTGATGATCTTCCAATGGCACACGGTAATCACCCCAAATTCATAGTTTACATTACATTCACATGTGCTGTTGTACATTATATGGGTTTGGACTTATGGATAGTGGTATTTATCCATATCATTATAGTATCATACAGAGTATTGTCACTGCCTGAAAACTCCTCTGTGTTCCTCCTATTCATCCCTTGCCCAACCCTCATCCTGGCAACCAGTGATCTTTTTACCTACTCCCTAGTTCTGACTTTTCCAGAATGTCCTGTTGTTGGAGTCATATAGTATTATAGCTTTTCTAGATTGGTTCCTTTCACTTAGCAGTACACACTTAAGGTTCCTCCATATCTTTCCATGGCGTGGTAGCTCATTTATTTTTAATGTTGAATAAAATTCCATTGTCTAGATGTTCCAAATCTATTTATCCACTCACCTGCTGAAGGACATTTTGGTTGCTTCCAAGATTTGATGATTATGAATATAGCTGCTATAGACATCTGTGTGTAGGTTTTTGTGTTACATAAATTTTCAACTCCCTCGGGTAAATACAAAACAATACAATTGCTGAATCATATGGCAGAGTATGTTAATTTTGTTAAAAAAACCCATCAAACTGTCCTCCAAAATGGCTGTACTATCTTGCATTCCTACAGCAATGAGTGAGAACAGAGTTCCTGTTGCTATACGTCCCTGCCAGCACTTGGATGTTTTCAGTGTTCTTTTTTTTTTTTTTTAAAGATTTTATTTATTTATTTGACAGACAGAGATCGTAAGTAGGCAGAGAGGCAGGCAGAGAGAGAGAGGAGGAAGCAGGCTCCCTGCTGAGCAGAGAGCCCGATGCGGGGCTCGATCCCAGGACCCTGGGATCATGACCTGAGCCGAAGGCAGCGGCTTAACCACTGAGCCACCCAGGCGCCCTTCAGTGTTCTTGATATTGACCAATCTAATAGGTGTACAGTGGCACCACATTGCTGTTTTAATTTGCATTTCTTCGATGATTTAGAATATGGAGCGTTTTATTTGTCATCTGTATCTGTCATCTGTTAAGACTTTTGGCCTGTTTTTTAATTCTTTTTTTTTCTTCTTCTTCTTGAGTTTTAAGTGTTCTTTGTTTATTTTCAATAACAGTCTTTTACCAGATGTGTTTTTTTTTGCAAATATTTATTCTAATCCATGGCTGTCCTCTTGTTTTCTTAACTTTGTTTTTCACAGAGTAGAATTTTTAAATTTTATTGAAGTCCATCTTATCAACTATTCTTTTCATGATTGATTTTTCTAAGAACTTCTTCTAACATTAAAAAAAAAGATTTTATGTATTTACTTGAGAGAGAGAGGGAGAGAACACAAGCAAGGGGGAGGAGCAGAACGAGAGGAAGAAGCAGACTCCCTGTGAGCAGGAAGCCCAAAGCAGGCTTCAGTCCCAGGACCCCCAGGATCATAACCAGATGCTTAACCAACTTAATCAGATGCTTAACCAACGGAGCCACCCAGGTGCCCCCCTTTCATTTTTAAAGGATAATTTTGCAGCGTAGAAAACTCTTTTTTGTTTTTCTCTTAACATTAAATACTTCACTCCAATATCTTGTAGGCATGGTTTCTGAGGGGTTGGATGTCAATCTAATCTTTACTTCTCTGTAGTTAAGGTTTATTTTCCTCTTGCACCTTTTAAGATTTGTTCTTTACATTTTAATTAATGGAGTTTGAAAATAACGTGTCTTGCTGTTGTTTTTCTAGGCAGTTTTTCTGCTTAGTGTTCTCTGTTCTTTCTGAAACTGTGGTTTGGTGTTTAACATGAATTTTAGAAAACTCTATCATTATTATTTCAAATATTTCTTCTGTTCTTTTCTCCCCTTTCAGGATTCCCATTAAGCATATGTGGTTGCTTCTTTTGTAGTTGTCTCACACAGGGACAGGATCTGATTTTATTTTTGTTTTTCAGTCTTTGTTTTATATGCTTTGTAGTTTTGAAGGTTTCTAAGGAGACATTCTGAAGCTCAGAGACTCATTCCTCAGCTGTGTTCAGCCTACTAAGCTCACTAAAATCAATCTTCATTCTCATTATGATTTTTATCTCTAGTATCTTTTTGTTTTTTTCTTAGATTTTCCATTTCTTATGCTTTCATTGCTCATTTGTTCTTGCATACTGTTTATCAGAGCCCGTGCATTGTAAATCATAGTTGTTTTAAATTCCCTGGTCTGATAATTGTGCCTTCCCCCCGGTTCTGGTTTAGATGCTTGCAGTCTCTTCAAATCTGTTTTGTTGTTTGGGATGCCTTGCAGTTTTTTTTCTTTCTTTTTTTTTTTTCTTTCTTTCTTTTTTTTTTTTTTTTTAAGATTTTATTTATTTATTTGTCAGAGAGAGAGCGAAAGCGAGCACAGGCAGACAGAGTGGAAGGCAGAGTCAGAGGGAGCAGCAGGCTCCCTGCGGAGCAAGGAGGCGGATGTGGGACTGGATCCCAGGACGCTGGGATCATGACCTGAGCCGAAGGCAGCTGCTTAACCAACTGAGCCACCCAGGCGTCCCCAGTTTTTTTTCTTGATAGGCAGAAATGATATATCGGGTAAAAGGAATGTTATAATAGTATTTTAGTAATGTGGTGGTGAGGTGTGAGTAGAGGGGAAGCATTCGGTAGCGCAAGGGTTATGTCATATTACAGGATTTTAGTGAGCCCTTGTCTCTGTTCTGTGAACTTCGCAAATGTCCAAGTGTTTCTCAGTTTTTGTTTTGTTTTGTTTTGTTTTTAAACAACTGATAATTTATGAAAAAGGTTAATTTAAGCATCTGTGTTGGTGACTTCAACCTCCACTCCTGGTTCAGTACTGATGGAAGTAATCTGTTTAACAATCTCAGAAGGATGGCGCAGGTCATCGGGTGGCTTGTGAAGCGTCCTCTGGAAACAACCCCAAGTCTTAGATCCTTCTCACCTAGATCTTGCAGTGGTTCTCAGAGTCCTATAGGCATGAAACTGGTCCTTTCACTTTCAGATTCTTCTTTCTTTTTCTTTTTTTTTTTTTTTTCAATATTTTATTTATTTAGTCATCAGAGAGAGCACAAGTAGGGGGATCAGGAGACAGAGGGAGAGAGAAACAGGCTCTCCTCTGAGCAGGGAGCCCACTGTGGGGCTCCATCGCAGGACTCTGATCATGACCTAGCTGAAGGCAGCAGCTTAAACAACGGAGCCACCTAGGCTTCTCATCGCATTGAGAATTTATTTTGTTTTATTTTATTTATTTATTTGAGAGAGAGAGAGAGAGAGAGAGAGACAGTGAGAGGCGAGAAGGTCAGAGGGAGAAGCAGACTCCCCATGGAGCTGGGAGCCTGATGCGGACTCGATCCCAGGACTCCGGGAACTGTGACCTGAGCGGAAGGCAGTTGCTTAACCAGCTGAGCCACCCACGCCCCCACACTTTGAGAATCTTATTCCTCCTTTCCACATGCCCACCCCTCCACACCCTGCCTCGCCCCCCCCCCCTCCCGCCACAAGGGGAGGTGAGCAGGGACTTCCCAGGTCAATTAGGCTCTGATAAAACACAGCTGCGGGGGAGCCTCCGATTAACTAGATTCTCCGCTGGACAGGCCCTGTTAAGAAGAGAATGCTCTGGTATATTTCAAAATAGTTTCTTTTCCTCTCCCCCTACCCAAAGCACCTGGTGAGGGTAGGGCAGATTTTTCTCTAGTATATATTGTGAGAACCTGGTGGGGTTCCTGGAGGAAAAGCTCACAGAACTGTGGAGTGTCTTCTCTGACTGAGTTCCCCCTACAGGTTTATCTCTGAGAGCTGTTTACTTTGAGCTTGCAATAATTCCTGGATTGCAGTTCAAGTTTTCAGGCGCTGGTTCCCACGGAGGTGTCTGCTGGTGAGTCCGAGCTCTAGTAAGGTAAGACTTGACTCCCTAGATTTGTGAAAGGGATCTGTTTTGGAGCTTCCCCTGCTCAGACCTACTTGCAGGCAAAACTGATGGGGGCATTGGGCGGGGGCGTCTGCAGTGGGCCGTTTCTCTAGTCACCGTGCCCCACATTCTTGGAAAGTAGACCCCAACTACAAAACATAATTGTTCTTGTCGACCCCCTCCCCTCACCCCCAGCATAGGCGCAGCTGCAACCCTCTCACGGCCTGCAAAACCTTTTAAAAGGCCCAGCCTGACAAAACCTTGGGGCAACATCTCACTTCATGTCTGGTCCCCCTCCTCCCTTGGAGAGTGAATATCTCTGCCCTGCTTGTTGCTCTAACTCTCTGAAATTCTTTTGCTGCCCAGCCCACCAGCCACCCTAACAATATGCCTGTCTTTTCAGTGTGGGGGGGGGGCAAGAATTTGCCTCATGTCCTCCCCTCCTTTATGGATCCTACGTTGTGGACTTTTCAGTCTTTAGAGCTTTTTATTTGTTTGGGTAGGTGGTAGCTCCTTCTATGCAGATTGGAAACTGGAAATCCCTTGAAATGCTTTATTCGCTTCTGGGCTATTTGCATCCATGTACTGTTAAGCTTTCCTTGTACTGAATGCCTTGCTTACCAGCACAGCACACGTTTGTTCTTTCTCCATCACTGCAATATTCCACTTGGCGCTTTGGAATTTTTATATCTCCTGTGATGACAACATTACTTGGGCAGACTTTTTCATTACTGAGTACCAACTGACAGGTACATGTCTATTGCTAACTGAAATATTGCACCCTGTGCCGCAGGGTTTATGAGCAGCTTTGCTAATTTGAAGATTGTAAAAGGAGATTAGGTGCTTGCTTTTAAATTTCCATAGTCATACTACAGACATTTTATCAAATAGGAGCACATGAGTTTGAAAATGAACCTGGTTTAAAATAATAAATTAAGCTAAATTAACCATGAAATATAAACCGTACAGAAATTAAAAATCCTTTCAAATGGTTACTTAATTTAAGGCTCATTGAGTATTGTTTTCTTCTGTGTGCAGATTAATTTTATTGGCCATATCAACAACATGTTTCATTTTTAGTTGGTTACAGATTTACAGTGTTCTAGGCATTTGGTAGGTCAATTTGCTTAGTTTTAATTAGGTAATTATACTACAGTCAATAGTGTTGATATCAACAGAGCATTTTTTACAAATAAATTTCAAAACAAGGAAATTTTAGTATTCCTGGAAAAATTTCACTGAATGCTCTTCAGAAATCATGCAAAGGTTTATTTCAATGGTTTCTGACATGTACAAGTAGATTTAAAGAGTTGAGTGCTTTTTTGGTAATACTAATTAGTGACAGCAATTAGGTGAATTGAAGACTCAACTTGGTTTTGTTTTGTTTTGGTATTAACTATTAGTTGGCTTCATCTGGTTAATTGCCATAGAATTTTTGCTAACTTTACCATGTTTGTGTGTATTATTTTAAAAATAAGGACAAATACAAATTCAAAGTAATCTTAATTCTTGCTGAAAATAAGAAAGGAGATTTCCTTTCCTTAGAGCATTTACTGTAGAAAACTTGTAATTTTTAATTTTTCAGCTCTTTGAAATGTATTACATCTATTTTTAAAAATTTTTTTAAAAGATTTTATTTATTTATTTGAGAGAGAGACAGTGAGAGAGAGCATGAGCGAGGAGAAGGTCAGAAAGAGTAGCAGACTCCCCATGGAGCTGGGAGCCTGATGCAGGACTGGATCCCGAGACTCCAGGATCATGACCTGAGCCAAAGGCAGTCACCCAGCCAACTGAGCCACCCAGGCATCCCTGTCTTACATCTTTTTAAAAAGTGAGTTAAACCTCTTACCAGCTTTAAGACCCAGAAGAACCATCTCTTTGAAATAGCACCTCTGTCTCCCAGTTTTTGTGGGAGAGTAGGAGCCTAATATCCTTGGGTGCTAAGTTGGAGAACTCCCTCTTATATTAGATATGAGAAATTTAAAGCCAATTAAGGGAGACAAATGGTTACCCCAGTTACCAGGTACATTTAGAGTAAGTTGTTTTGACAAATGGCGCTGTTGAGTCCTCTGACTTGAGGATTAGTTATTGTTTATTTTGTGAATGCATGTGTAATGGGTTGTACCTTATTGACCATATAAAAGGGTGAGACTTCTTTTTGTCTTTAAAATCTCTTAGCAGATTACCTGTGATGCAAATCACGACCTGGTTTAATGTTTACTCAGTAATAAAATTGTTTTTTTATATTCGTGGGGAGATTTTGTGAGATGAAAGGAAATTTTAATTATATTTCCAGACAAATAAAACTACTGCATTATTCTCAGCACTTGCAATCAAAAAGAAATTGAGCATGACTAGGAGAGAGCCCTTAAAGTCAACCAATGAAATCAAATGCTACTTTTTTAAAACAATGATAATATGAATCTTAAGATATCAACACCTATGCAACTAGTTATTTCATGTTTTTGAAGTGTCAGAACTTCAAAGAATCATAACCCACAGAAGTATGAATTTTTAAAAATACCTTCAAACATAGCCTGTGGTAGCTTTTAGGTTTTTATATTTTCCAAAATGTTAAGTTGCATTTTTTTAAAAATAGTTCTTGATCTTGAGCTTATAATTTAAGTGCTTTCCAATGTTTTTTTAATACAAAGCTTAAATTTTCAAATACACCACTGAGGATGAGGAGATGGAGACATTCTGCCACATTTTTGTATTAGTATTTGCATTTCTCATACATTTATACATTAGTATCTGGGAATTAGCTTGATAGCAAATATAATATCAAGGTGGTAATTACTGAAAAGATCTATATAATAATTGCATTGTAGCCAATTCTTTAAACGTTAGCCATTAGTAGTTCTATCTCTTTGTAAATCATTTTAATTTTGTATCTTTTTAAATATTATTCTGTATTTAGAAATAAAATGTAAGTTAGTAAACTCCTATTAAACACCTGATGTATACTGATATATATACCCTCATGATTTTAGTGTATTTTTTTCATTTAAGATTTGGACATTTGTGTTTAAAGTTATCCTTTTAAAATGCCATTTTAATGATTGTCCTATATCTCTTTCTGTACTAATGTAATTCTTCTAGTATGGGACATATTTGTTTTTAAATTCTTACTTTTTTTGTTAATATTGAAATAGACTTGAATATACATTGAAGTGACAGATATTGCAGAACTAAGAAATCAGAGGGCATTTCTTTACTGTTATTCTTGGGTAGAATATGTTACATTTCTAAGACTCCATTTCCTTGCCTGTGAAATTAGGATAATAAGATTGCATGCATCATCATTTTGTTTAGAACATTAAATGTGTTAGTGTACATGGTGCAGTCCCTGGAAATGTAAGTAAATGTTAACTACTTTGATTGTTTCATGTATAAATAGTGAAGAATCTGGATTAAGTAGCCCTGCAATAAATATAACCTTCAAATAACATATGCTGCATATGTAGATGAATGATGAATTACAATAACATCTTATTAAGTGAAATAATAGTAAAATATACAAATTAATATCTGAAGGTGCAGAAAAAAACTACCAAATTAGAAGAGTCAAATAAAACTTTTAGTTAGAAGTAACACATTTTGGGTCTTAGGTCTTAGAAGATAAATAAGAAAGTCTTATTTAAAAGTTGCCAGAATGAAGAGAAGTAAGGAATTACATTTTTAAAGGTTATAGTAAGTGTTGAAAAATGGATGACCCAGAAAGCTATGTCTAATCACTACATAGACACAGAAACAAACTCCTACTCGATGACTTCCTTAATTATAAACATAGTAATACTCGAGCTCCAGTTGCAAACTAAATTTAACCCCTCCCCCATTTTCTTGGGTGCTAATTGAGAATGTTGTAGGAACCATGGAAGAGAGAGGCAAGGAATCCTATTCTATTTCAGGATCACATCTGCTTATTTGGAGGGTACAACTATAGAAATATAAAGTTATTGTCCCCCAGATTATTTTGTCTATGTCTGTGAAGTTGTCCTAGGTAAGGATTAGAATCTCAAGGTTGGAGAGTGATAGAGGTTCGTTAGCAAATTTGTATATGGAAACAAAATCTCTTATATACATACACTCTGACTTGAAATATTCTTCAACTCTAAGAAATCAGTTTCATTATCAGCCCTGACACCAAGTACCTCAACTGATACATATTGTTAAGCTCATTACTTATTTCAATCAGCATCTCCTGTCTGCCTCAAAAAATGATGGCTAGGAGAGCAGATGATGACAATGTACTAGCTGGTTTCAGATGGCAAGGCTGGAAAACACTGGTGTAGCATTGTGACAGTATGAGCACTGTATTTTTTTAATGTGGCAGAAAATAAAATTTTGAGAATCAGAGTTTTCTGTAGTTGTGTTGAGAGAAACACATTTTTCAATAGGAGCTAGATGATCTATTTCAATAGTGAAGCAAGAAAATATTAGTATTAAATCAGAAGTTTAGAATGAATTAAAAAAAAATTTCAAGGTGTTGTCCTAAGGCAGTCCTTTGGCTACTTTCTTGCCCATGGGGTTAGCTGTACAAAGAAGTCAAACCATGGACAGGTTAGAGGTGTGAGTCATAACAACTGAAAGAAAATAATTACAAATTATTTATATATTATTATATAATTAAAATTATAAATCATCACAAGACAAAATCAGTTTTACTAAACCATTATCTATAAATTCAAGTCTTTTATATAGTAGAGGAAAATATGTAGTAATAAATATGTAATATGACTCTGATATAGCAAAATACCCCTAGTAAGGGCTTTGGGATTGACTCAGTAGGTGTCCAGGTTTGAGAACTTTTTCAAGAGGTCTTCAGAAATCTGGCATAAACTATGGAAAAAGAATGCCAAGAAAAAGAGGAAATGGCCTTATAAACCCGCATATATGTGTGGGTTTATGTCTGCATTGATACATGATGGGAAAACATGGGGCATACGAGATGTCACTCATTCATTCATTTAATAATTTTAGTTTTCTTGATATAATTCTTCATATTGTGGTAATATTTGCATGAATAAATACTAGAATAAGAATGAAAGTTGGGTTAGAATAAGGCACAACAGTACCAAATAAAACTTCATATTTATGACCTTCTTTAAGCACTTTGGTGAAACAATGGAAAAGGAAGATTATAAACATGTAAATGTTATGGTAAAATCATTTCATATGAATTATTATATTCCTGCCCAACTAATGCTGTATCTTGAAACATGGACATAATTCATTGGCTTTGAAAATATAATATTCAGACTTATAAATTCTTCAAAGAAGTCTCTATTTAGATATTCTAGATTTGTCCTATTCTTAATAAACATGTTATAGATGTCATTGGGGATTTCCAAATCTGGGGAAAACTGAGGGTACAAACAGATTTCTTTAGAAATCTCCCTCTTGCCACTTTTCCCCCTAGCATGTTACGAAAATTTTCAAACCTAACAAAAAGCTGAAAGAAACGTGGACCCATGTAACACCACCCAGATTTTATAATTAATATCTTTTTATGCTTGTTTTATCCATAATTATCCATCTATTTGTCCCTCTTAGCTCTGGTCCATTTCAAAGTAGGTTATAGACAGTACATTCCTCCCCCAATACTTTATTATGCATATCATTAAACTGAATCGAGAACTTTTTGAAAATAGGGGCACACTGTTACCCTCATAAGGCTTGGCACTTTTTCAATAACTGCTTATTTTGTTAATGGTTGAAGTGTTCACTCAAGTGGGAGTTAGGTGTTTTGTTTTTGAGTGCCCACTGGGAACTGGGTACTTGTATATGTCTGAGGATATAAGGGTTGACAAAACTGATAAAGTTATGGTCTTTTTGGCTGCTTTAGAGGTTTTTCTAAGTACTCCTGAGCCAAAATGGTTTTGTAAAATATAAGTGGTAAGCTAGTAGCAATTTTAAGCATTAGAGAAGACTCGCCTTGTATAAACAGAACTTTTAACTGGATAAATTCTAAATGATTTTAAACATGTAATCTTAGACTTCAGAGAAATACATACGCTTTTTGAGAAGGGATGTGAGATAACCTTTTAGCAAATCATTTCTTTCTTTATTTTTCTCTCTCCTCTTTTTTCCTCCTTCCCTCTCTCTCTCTCTCTCATTCTTTCTTTCTCTGTTGAAAGTGTAATTTTATACTGCTTCATGGATGGTGTTATTTATTGCAAGGCAAATGAATGGGAAGAGAAAATCCAAAGACCACTAAGACATTATCTTTATGTCTACATGGGTGCTTTCAACACAGTGATTTCAGCAAATTTAACACCAGTTGATTTTGAATACAATTTCATGATCAGTCTTTAGAAGGGAGTAGATATGCCCTATGTGGGAGAAGGTTTTAATAAATACGACCCCCTCAAGAGGAATATCGAATGACTTAGGAGTCCTGAAATTGTTTCCTTTATGGAGTAATTCATACTGTACTAGCTAACCTTAAAATTGCTGAAGAGACCCAATTTTTTTTATATCATGGTAGTGATATATAAGCAGAAATGTTTTCCAAAAATTTTTATGGTTTTTTATGTAGAATATAGAAAACAAATGCTTGAAAGGAAGGATACAATTCTAGTAGCAATAGTTCAATCATAAAAGCCTAGCTATCTGCACTAGAACATGATAATAAGCATAGAAAGGAATAAATGTGAATGGTATTAAAAGTGGAAAAGATGAGATAGGACTTAGTAAAATTAATAGAGAACAAGACAGGTAAGCCAGTGATTTTTCTTGTGCAAGACAGAATGTCTAGGAAAGTAAAGCTACTGCTGTTTTTAGAAAGAAAACTGATTAAAGGGGGAGATGACGAAAAACTCCTAAATGTGAGTTCAATATATTCACACAATTCTCATTAGCAGTCACATTATAGAATCCCAATCTATTTTTTGCACAAATATCTTATTAGCTCTATTTTTTTAGGAATAAATCCTATTTCCTTATTTTAATTTTCCTGTATTTAAAGTGTGATATCTGAATCTCTGTAACCAGATACCTAGAAATGAGAGATCATTAGGAGAGCTGTCAGGGAGACCTCATGGCAATGATACTTAAAACCAAGAGGAAAATGAAAGAAAGTTCTCCACCATATAAGTCTTCAGAAAAAGATCAATCCTGTATCTCACTCCAAACGTCATAGAGGCTTAGCTTCTAATTTTTCTCCTCACAAAAGAGGCTGAGATGAGAACATGAATACACATTGTTCAGAAGATCCCAGTTAAAAGAAATGAAGGAGCAATAAGAGCGAGAGAGGAAGGAGGGAAAGCCGTTATAATTGTGTGTTTATTGTAGAACACTCCAACGTAGGAAATGGAAGCTCAATTCAAAATTTGAGAACTTCTGAGAAGCTTTCAAAATGCTATCCAGAACTGTCTCCAGAAAGTGAAAGCATATCATTAACTTCATTGTGTTTCCAAATCTTGCTTCCATGTGCCAAGAAGATTCTTAGACTGTCAAATTAAATGTTGGCAAAAAAGTAGAAAAACAGAAGTGCATGCATTTTGAAAAGAGGATGCTGCCTGCCCAGGTTGAGTTGGAGCTCACATGGAGCTGCCTGTCACCCACTAAAATAAAAAATAAATTTGGCTGGCTGGAATGTGGAGCAGCACTTTTCATTTCCTCCTGTATGTCAGGGATTGACATAGAAACTAGGCTAGGAAGTCATGTTCATATAATTTAGACATTTAATGTGAAGGTAAACATGGAAATTATCAAGGACCATGTAAAATAGAAAGTATTAGTGAAGGCAGTGATAAAAACCTGGCAGAATTACTTTCTTTTTAATGGTTGAACGATATTTGTGTGTGTGTGTGTGTGTATGTGCGCACACGTGTGTGTGTATACACATTCTCTTTATCCATTCATCCATCAAAGGCTATTGTGAATAAGAAGTATGAAGGCAGCTATCTCTTTGAGATACTGATTTCAGTTGCTTCCAATACGTACCAGAGAATGAAATTGCTGGATCATATGGTAGTTTATCTTTTTAATTTTTTTGAGGCACCTCTATACTGTTTTCCATATGGCGATACTCATATTCCCACCCACAGTGCATAAAGGAGCACTTTCCTCCACATCCTTGCCAGTATTTATTATCTCTTTTTGAGAATAGTTATCCCAGCCCATGTGAAGTGCGATCTCATTGTGGTTTTGATTTTCATTTCCCTGATAATTAGTAAGATTGAGCACCTTTTCATGGATCTTCTGGGTATTTGTATGTTTCCTTTGGAAACATGTTTACTCAGGTCCTTTGCCCATTTTTGTAATTGGATTATTTGCTTTTCTGCTATTGAGTTGTATGGGTTCTTCATGTATTTTGGATATTAGCCCCCAATCAGATACATGATTTGCAAATATTTCCTCCCATTGTGCCGGCTGCATTTTCAATTTGATTTCCATGCTGTGCAGAAGCTTTTTAATTTGATGTAGCTCCACTTGTTTATTTTAGCTTTTGTTGTCTGTGCTTTTGGTGTTATCAGAGAAATCCTTGCCAAGGCCACTGACAAGGATCTTTTCCCGTTTTGTTTTTTTTTTCCTAGAAGTCTTATGGTTTTAAAGACTTATATTTAAGTCTTTACAAGTTAATTAACCTTAAAAATAAATTTTTTGTGAGTTGTATAAGGTAGGGGTCCAGTTTCATTCTTTTGTTTACAGATACCCAATTTTCCCAACACCACTTATTGAAGACACTGTCCTTTCCCCATTTTGCATTCTTGATATGGTTATCAAAAATAATTGACCATATATGTGCGGGTTTATGTCTGAGTTCTCTATTTTGTTTCAGTAGTGTATGTGCCCCTCTTTATGTCTATACTATGATGTCTTGATTAATATAGCTTTGTAATATATCTTGAAATCAAGAAGCTGGATACCTTCAAATTTGTTCCCTTTCTCAGGGAAAACTTGAAGGGATTTGGAAGGGCTATACATTACTATTTTAACATGAAATTCTATAGTAGAATACCCAACTTTTAAACATTATATCTTACAAATAATTATTTCCTTAATGGCACTTCAGGTGACATTAGCTTTTATCAAGGAGTCAATATGTGTTTCAAAGATCTAGATACATTTGGAAAACTCTGTTCCTCTAATTAGGAAGTTTGGGATTCTGAATGCACATCAGCATGCTTGCCACTGAAAGAATCCTACGGCAAAGAATTTATTAGAATTTAATTTTTAAATCATGATTATCCAAGTCTTCTTGCCAAAATTAGCTTCTTTAGAAATAATTTAGTTTTGACCAAGATAATTAAGAAACTATTATTTTGACTGCTGTCACCTCTTCTTCCTTACCTTCCTCATAGTATCATAAACACAACTAATTTGTATATTTGACTGATAAGCAGAAGAATTATTAAACTCCTATTTTCTTAGAATGTTTTTTCAGAATCTTCATATTCTGACATTTTCTAAGTCTATAATTTTCTCTATTTCTAAAACAGTTTCATTTCTTTAGAAAAAGCAGTAATTGTAGAACTTTAAAGGTATTAGGTGCTCTTGATATTGTTATTGAACTGTTGTCAAGGACAATATTAAATCAAAGTAGTAATCTTTATAAGAATTTTCTTTTCACAAATCTGGAGTATGATATTGGCTGTCAAGTTATTTTGAGGTAGGGTTTCCATTTTTTTTTTCTTTTTTGGGGGTAGGATCAAAAAAACCTGTTTTGTTTTGAGGTACAGCTTCCATTTTTTTTGGGGGGGGACAAAAAACCCACAAGTTTTGTTTTACATATTTAGGTTTTTTAATTTTTTTAAAGATTTTATTTATTTGTTTGACAGCTAGCTAGAGAGGGAACACAAGCAGGGAGAGTGGGAGAAGGAGAAGCAGGTTCCTTACTCAGCAGGGAGCCAGACATAGCTCTGGATCCCAGGACCCCAGGATCATGACTTGAACCAAAGGCAGATACTTAATGACTGAGCCACCCGCAGTCACTCAGACCCAGGCGTCCTATATTTAGTGTTATTGAGACCAGTAGAAAATCTGGAGATACATTTACATGTTCCATCTTGAAATTTTCTCACATAATAGATGCATTATTCTAGAAATATTAGTGATGAAAATTAAGCAATAAATGACTTATACTAATTACTCACATTTCATTGTGAATACTAGGAACAGTTTACAGTTCACCAAGGACAACTGCAGGAAGGAACCAGAGAACTGGAATAATTGATTAAGGATGACAACATTCTGACATAGGTATATTAGTGTTTCTACAATACAACCTATAATCTGGGGAAAAAAAAATCTGTTCTTCTCATTGGAGATGCAATGGAAAAATTCTGGCTCCCAAGTCTGAGAATAGTACATTTTTCTTTTCTTTTCTTTTCTTTTTTTTTTTTTAAATTTTATTTATTTATTTGACACACAGAGAGAGATCACAAGTAGGCAGAGAGGCAGGCAGAGAGAGAGAGGGGAAGCAGGCTCCTCGCTGAGCAGAGAGCCGGAGAGAGTAGTACCTTTTCCCAGAATGTTCTTTTTAATTTATTTGCAGTTCAGTGAATAGTTCAAGGTCAGCATATATAAAAAATATCAATTTCTGGCTTCAGTTCTAACATTAAAGAACATGGCAGTCATCAGCCTCCTATTTAGGACAAGAAAAAGCAGAACAAAAGTAACCTCAGGAAAATTTTTTGGACTCATCAGAACTGAGTTTGCAAGGCAAACCTTCACTCTGAAATTTGGAGAGGGAAACTAATTCAAAGAGTCACAGCGGAGAAGACCCCCTTACCTGGAGCAGAAGTGTTTGGAGCCATAAATCAGTAGAAACACTTAAATGGACTTTTCGGGATGTAGTCCTTGGGGGTTGGGGCAATACTTCAGTGTGTTTTATCTTGAGGATATCCACCAAATTCTCATGGTGAGCATCTGAGAAAGATCAGCTCATGGTTCCATCAGGAGAAGGAGAATAGTTGTGGTTAAAGTATGTACAGAGGATTTTCCATAACCGAACCCTGTTCTCCACAGAATAACTTTTTTGTCTCACCTAAGCAGGAAAAAAAATAAACCTCAATACCACTGAAGAAACACTTGCGAAGGTCCCACCCAGGAATATAGACCCATTAAAAAATTGCGATATAATGGTATGATTATGGAAAACTGCCTCTTCCCCACACTTCACTAAAACATCAACAGGGCTCCAGTATAATAATTGTGAATTATGGTTGAAAGAGATGAAAGATGCAAAATCTGTGCGGAGGAATACTTAGCAAAATTCAAAATTTAAAGGAGAGGAAAAAGCAAGGACACTTGAAGGCTCAGCACTTCCAACTATAGTAAACATTAAATACAGCCTAACTTCCGATAAAAATAGGTCTCATGTTTAGGCCTTTGATCTAAAACCTAAAACTTCTAGAAGAAAACTTTGACATTTTGTGAGACACAGGTTTCTTTTTTTTATTTTTAAGGTAAGGCTTAAAATTCAAAAGGAAAAATAAATCTTTATCAAAATTGACAATTTTTGTTTGCTAAATACACATTTTTAAAAATATTAAAAGCCATACCACAGATTATTAGAAAGTATTTTTGAAATTTGTATTTAACAAAGGAACTATATCCTAAGTAGGATACTTTTAAAACTTAGATATAAAGATGGATAAGCAGTTTTAATAGTCATTTTACTAAGAATATATTAATAAGAATATAAAATATATTTATTATATATAAAGAGCCAACAAGTTCATAAAGTTGCTAAACACTTTTGGTCATTAGAGTAATGTAAACTAAAATCACATTGTATTATCACAGTATACTAAATAAAGTAGATAATGATACCAACTGTTGTTAAAACTATGGAACATCTAGAACTCTCTCGCTACCTCTTTAGAAACAATCTAAAAATGATGCAGCGTCTTTGGAAAGAATTAAACAATTTCTTAAAATAACACAAACCAGTTACCTTATAACCAGGTCCTGTAATTCCTGTGTGATTATTCAGGAAAACACCTACCCACACAGTTTTTTATGTGAATGTACATGTCAACATTACTCATAATAGCGTAGTAGAAGGAACCCGATTGTGGATCATCTGGGGGATAAACAAATTATAGAACATCCATGCAAAAATAAATAATAAAAAGGAAGAAATTAGTAACACACTCAACAACAGAGATGAAATGAATTCCAGAGATAACTTGCTAGGTGATAGAAACCAGACAGGGACGCCTGGATGGCTCAGTGGGTTAAGCCTATGCCTTCGGCTCGGGTCATGATCTCAGGGTTCTGGAATCGAGTCCCACATCGGGCTCTCTGCTTGCCAGGGAGCCTGCTTCCTCCTCTCTCTCTCTCTCTCTCTCTGCTTGCCTCTCTGCCTACTTGTGATCTCTCTCTGTCAAATAAATAAAATCTTG
>NC_081559.1:170895815-170939874 GCF_022355385.1 Mustela nigripes
GCCTCTCTGCCTACTTGTGATCTCTCTCTGTCAAATAAATAAAATCTTAAAAAAAAAAAAAAAAGAAACCAGACAAAGAGTATATCTGATTCCATTTCTTTGAAATTCTGGAAAAGGCAAAATTATAGCAACAGAAAACATATCAGTAGTTTACTTGGTTGTGTGCTAAGTGGGAACTAAGTGCAAAAAGATAGAGGGAGGCCTTGATATGGAAATATTCTAAAGTCTGTATGTGGTCACTGTTGTGAGACAGGGAAAAGCAACTCCTGACATTCAAATACTGCTAGCTTGGTGCTGTCAGCCAGGAATTGGTGTTAACCATAAGCTGGCATACCTCTTAGCTTACCACAGCTTAGATATTGGTGTACTTCTGTTAAACAGTTTCATAGACCATAACCATTAAATTAAAAAGAAAAAAAAAAGAAAAAAAAAAAAGACTTTGTGATCATGAAGGACCAAGATAAAAAAATAAGACCGCTCTGTAATCCCATCTGAAATATTCAAAACACGAACATTGTTTGAGACCCCAAACTTTCTTCTATCCAAAGACGAGTGACTGCTGTTACTTTGTCAGTCAGTCTAGCCTTCCCTTCTATTGTAAATAGTGAAGGTACCCAAGCTTAGACTTCCCTCTGCTTCTTACCAGTCTCCAACTCACAACAAAGCCTTACTAGTTCCAAACACTACACAAACTAAATTAGCACAAGATCGAATACCTTCTGCCTGAGACACCCTCTCGTTCCCCAGGTGTGTGAAATCTAGTGTGTTCAACTTCCGGCGGCTTTCTGGTACTTTTGGTTTGAAGGCATTTACATAGTTGCCCATCTACAAACATTTACCAAAACTCATCAGACTATGTACTTAAAGATGATGTATATATATTTTAAAGAGCTTATTTATTTATTTGACAGAGACAGTGCAAGAGGGAATACGAGCCGGGGAAGTAGGAGAGGGAAAAGCAGGCTTCCTGCCAAGCAGAGAGCCTGAAGCAGGGCTAGATCCCAGGACCTTGGGATCATGACCTGAACTGAGGGCAGAAGGTTAATGACTGAGCCACTCAGGCCCCCCGAAGATGATAAATTTTCATAAAGCTCAATAAAACCTAAGAATTGAAATCATTCCTTTTGCATAAATTAGCTACAGACGTCGGGAACAAGAATTTTTTGAGTTTGTAGTTAATTTTTCAAGATCCAGAGCCTGATTGTGATTTGGTTTCCTGGAGATAACTCTGTAGAGGGTTCCTCCAATTTGACCCTGTGCTGCCTGCTGAAACAGTGAAAATAGAGTCTAAAAATGTTTACAGTTTGTCTCCAATCATTCTTTGCTTATGTATTTTTTCTTTATACATGGTTTTGATTTGCTGAAGGTCAGCTCCCCAAATATAAGCACAACATGCTGATGAGAAAAATCTGTACATTGCTGACCTTGATGACTCAATAGTGTTTTGGTAATGTAACAGAAAGGAAAACATGAGTCAGAATATATTGGGAATTTGAAGTTTCTTTTTAAGACTGATCTTTTATTAATAAAAAGATCTACAGACTTAATTATCTACCTGCTAGTGTCTATTTGTTAAACTTTGAGAATCTAAAGACTGGTCTTTTAATTCAGAGCCTTCGTTAGGATGAATAAAATTAATGATGTAATGGTTTACCATTAGTGGATACAACAAGGTAAAGATTTTGAGGCATTGGTACAAAGGGAAAATACTATTTTCTAATGCTTTTTATGGAAGAGTTGATACATCTTTTAGGAAATTTCTATAGTAAACAACCAAGTTATTGTCCAGGTAAGTCTCCTAGAATGTGTAAGTTTTGCTAAAGAAGACAAAATAGTGAGGTCATATTACTATAGTTATTAAGTTGGGTTGGGGAGCATGTAATTTCCTTTCTCAAATTCCAAACTGTGGTAGGGAAAGACAAGTACATGGTTTCTCCGATTAGTTTCTGTCTCAGATTAAAATTGGTATGTATCTTTTCCTCCATTAGTCTCTCTCTTTTCCATTCTGTGTTTACTGAAAATAAATTAATGTCTCCTACAGTAACAGTTTACTTAGGACAACAAAGAGGCTGCGGTGACTCTCTATTGCCAACTTAAAGAACAAAAAATGAATTTCTGTCTTATTTCTTTTTTTTTAATTTTTTATTTATTTAATTTAATTTTATTTTTTTAAGGGTTGATTTATTTGACAGACAGAGATCACAAGTAGGCAGAGAGACAGGCAGAGAGAGGAAGGGAAGCATGCTCCCTGCTGAGCAGAGAGCCCAGTGAGGTGCTGGATCCCAGAACCCTAGGATCATGACCTGAGCCGAAGGCAGAGGCTTTAACCCACTGAGCCACCCAGGTGCCCTACTGTCTTGTTTCTAATATTTATCACAAACTAATAATGACTTAGACGTCAATGAAGCCGTACTCCCCAGTGGCTCATTTCCTTTCATTGGTCTCCTTTTCCATGCAGGTTTCCTACTGGCCTTGTATCCCTACTTCATCTTGAATAATTTGTTTTTCATCTCTTTTTTCTATGTTCTGCGTGTGCATATTCAGCACGCACATTTTCATGAATGAGTAAAGTTCTGTGTTCATCCTAGGGAAAATTCTATACACTTGTGGAATTTCTGTAAACATACTAACATACACGTTTTCCCACGTATCCTTCCTTGGTAAAAAAAAAAAAAAAAAAAAAGCGGCCTTAATCAGTGTAAAAGTGTCTTTCCTTTTAATTCATACTTTCTCAAAAGCAAATTATGTAATGTCCCCCCCCCCCCAAGAAATGCAGTTTAATATTCTGCTATTCAAACCTCAGAGAAGTATGAAGCTAGCAGCATTGGCTTAACCCGAGAGCTTATTAGAAAAACAGATTTAGGCTCCACCCTGATCCAAAGTTTAGCAAGCCCTCCTGGTGATTTAGCAAGCCCTCCTGGCACATTCAAGTTTAGGAAGCACTAGCTTAAGTCATTTGCAAGATCTCTGAGGCAGTCTGTGTAATGGTATTAATAGTGAATTGGAATTAAATCCTCTTTGTGAATTAATAATTGGCTTCAGGCACCATAGCTTCTTAAATGATTCTTTCAGGTTCTCAAAATACAGTGTCCACTAGGAATTTTGGTTACTTTAAAGTTAGCAAAGCTCTTTTCTCCCTCAAGCCATACGTGGTAAGGAAATGATTTAGGAAACACGTCAACTCAGGTGGGTTTTGTTAATTTCAAGGCTATATTTATACTGCAGACAAAAAATCTTAATTTGACTGATAGGGATCATGAGAATGCCAGAAATTCCTAAGTTATTTTAATTTTAATAAGCATGATTAAGTAAAGGATAGAATACAATGAAACCTATATGACAGTCTCTGGCAGGGGAGATCTTAAGAAGGGTAATTTCAAATGAGATCTGAACAATAAATGAGAATTATCCATGTGAAATGGAATATAGGAGATGGGAGAAGAACGTGTCAAGCAGAAAAAGAAGCAATGGATGTTGTTGAATGTGCTCAGGAAACAAAATGTTTGAAACATGAATATTGGGAAGAGCGCTTGGTAAAATCTGATAAATTATGGCCCTTTCTTAAACTCATGGGCATTTCTTTGCACTAAAACACAGCAGTCTTTTCTGTTATAATGCTGTTATAGTTGAGCAGAGTAATGACAATTTCTGTCTGGATAATTTGAATGGCAGAAAAATTAAGAAAAGGCCATTAAAGATCAGTTAGAAAGTAGAATTATTGTGACTTACTCTTAAAATTATAAAGGGAGATTGTTTTAGAATAGCCAGCTCTTAACTTGGTTGATCGATCCTTTCTATGTTTTTCCAGTCTCTATTTTCTTATTTCACTCTGATCTTTATTTTTTTCCTTCTGTTAACTTTAGGTTTTGTTTGTTATTTTTTCTGGAGAAGTTCCTTGATGTATAAAGTTGGGTTATTTGAGATTTTCTATTTTCTTAATATATGAGCTTACCGCTATAAATTTCCCTCTCAAAATAGCTTTTGCAGCATCCCATAGGTTTTGGCATTTCCTATTTTCATTTGTTCAAGATATTTTTGGGTTTTGCTTTTAATTTTTTTCTTTGACTCTTTGGTTGTTCAGGAATGGATTTTTAAATTTCCACATATTTGTAGTTTTACCAATTTTTTCTTCTGTTAATTTCTAGTTTTATACCTTTGTGGTAGTTTTTTACCTTTGTGTGCCAAGATCCATGGCACGATTTCAATCATTGTATATTTGCTAAGACTTGTTTTGTGTCCTGTCATGTGGTCTGTCCTGGAGAATGTTTCTGAAGAATATGATTTTGGTGCTACTGAGTGAAATATTCTATATATGTTTGTTAGATCCATTTGGTCAAAAGTATGTTTCAAGTCTAGGGGTTCTTTGTTAATTTTATATTTAATTGCTGTATTTCTCTTTTCATATATATTAGTATTTCCTTCATGTATTAGGTGTCCTGATGTTGGATGCATAGATATATTTATAATTATTATGTATTTCTTCATAAATTGACTCTTTGATCCTTATATAACAAACTTCTTTGTTTCTTGTTACTGTTTTTAGATTAAAGTCCATTTTGTGTCCTATAAGTATAGCTTTTTCTTTTGGTTTCTACTTTCATGGAGTAAGTATCTTTTTTCATCCCTTCCCCCTGAGGTATGCATGTCCTCAAATCTAAAATGAATCTTTTGTCAGCAGGTTATAGTTGAATCTTCTTTTGTCACTTATCCAGACAATTTGTGCCTCTTGATTGTTGAGTTTAATCTATTTAAATTTAGATTAATTATTAAATATAAAATGTTACTAATGCTATCTTATTAATTGCTTTCTGGTTGTTTTATATTTATATTGTTTCCTTTTCCTTCTTTTTTCTCTCCCTACCTTTGTAAATTTGTGGTGTTCTCTATGTCAGGGGAAGTAGAGTAGATTCTTATGTGAATTTACTCTAGGTTTTGCTTTGTGGTTTCCATGAGGATTACATATAGCACTTCATAGATAAAACAGTTCATTTTAAGCCAATAACAATTTAACTTTAATTGCCTGTTTATCCCCTTTTTATATTTTTGATGTCACAATTTACCTCTTTTTATACTATGTATTCATTAAAAAAATTATAGTTGCTCTAGTTATTTTGAATGATCTTTTCCTTTAAAACAATGAATTACTCAACTCTACATCTGAGACTACATCTGATACTATGTTGGCTAATTGGATTTAAATTAAAAAAATAAACTTTATATTGTAGTTATATGGTTAACACACCATCCTTTTACAGATCTTATTTTCTAAATCTGACTGTGTATTTACCTTAACCATTGTGTTGCGTACTTTTGTATGTTCACTTGTCCCTGATTAATATCTTTTCATTTCATCTTGAAGAACTCCTTTCAACATTTCTTACAAAGGAGATATAGCAGTGATGAACTCCATCATGTTTTGCTTGTGTGAGAGTCTTTATAGCTCCTTCATATATGAAAGATAATTCTGCCATATAGAGTATTCTTGGCTGCCAATTTTTATCTTTTAACACTTTGAATATACCATTTCACTCCCTCCTTCTCTATAAAGTTTCTGCTGAGAAATGTGCTGGTAGCCTAATAGGGGTTCCATTATAGGCACTCTTCTTCGCTTACTATCTACCACCCCTCTCCATTTCTTATGTTCTTCAGATTCTTTCTTCATCTTTGATTTGTTACTGTTTCATTGCTGTGTGTTCTACAGAGGTTTTTGGCATCGAAATTATAGGGTGATGGCTTAGCTTTGTGAACTTGGATGTCCAGGTCTCTTCTCAGGTTTGGAAAATTCTCAGCTAGTTCAAATAAATTTTCTGACCTGTCTTATTATTTTTTTTATCTTTCTGGAAACTTATTATTTTAATATTTGTACATTTGGTTAAATCCCATAGATCTCATAGACTTTCTTTGCCTTTTCCACTTTTTCCTTTGTTCTCATCTAATTGGCTTAGTTCAGAGTTCCTATCCTCTTGATCATTTATTTTTTTACTTTGTTTTACTCTATTGCCAATGCTCTTTATTGTATTTTTTAATTGTATTTTTTAATTGTATTCATTGACTCCTTCAACTCCAGAATTTCTGGTTAGTTCTTTTTACGATTTTTGTTAAATTTCTCATTTTGTTCATATATGTATATTTTTCCTAATTCATTGAAGATTCTGTTTTCTTGTTTTAAATGGTTTCTGTCTCCATGAATTCTCCATAAACTTACTATTTTCACTCATTTTTAAATATTACTTTTGAAAAACATGGGAATAAATTTATTCATTTTGATTGCCACTTTTTAAAAAATATTTGACAGAGAGAGACAGTAAGGGAGGGAACACAAGCAGGGGGAGTGGGAGAGGAAGAAACAGGCTTCCCACTGAGCTGGGAGCCCAATGTGGGGCTTGATCCCAGGACTCTGGGATCATGACTGGAGCCTCAGGCAGATGTTTAACAACTTAGCCACCCAGGTGCCCCTTGACTGCTACATTTTTATTTCTGTGCATTAATAAACTAGATATATTTATTAGTGAGATAGTGTTAGATTGCTTCATTTTCTTTTACAAATCAAACTGCATCTAACATGCTTTCACCTGTTTTATGGGACATAACATATTCAAATGTAGGAGATATTTCTGAGTGCTATTCATGGTGTCTGTACCTATGTTTACACATGCCCTGTGCTATACTAATCAAGGTGGAGCACTTAACATGGTCATGGGTTGATTTGGTCAATATCATAGGAATATTTGCTTTAATAAGTTTTATTGATACATTAGATACAATTGGAATAATGTCCCTAAAATATTTTACATGACAAACTATCAAGCCTAGAATTCTTTAGGTAGGGAAAATAACTAAGAAAAGTCAATAAAGGGGGAGGAAAAAGATGGTAGAGGAGTAGAGGACCCTATTTCAACCAGTCCCCTGAATTTAGCTGGATATCTACCAGACCATTCTGCACACCCACAAAATCAGCCTGAGATGTAAGAGGATGCATCTGGATCTCCACAAACAGAATATCTCCAGTTGTTGGTCTTGAGGTATGAAGTAGGTAGCCATGATTCTGTGGGGAGTTAGCAGAAGATAAGTGGAATAGGAGGGAGCTGTCATAAGCACTGGTGCTGGGAAGGTAAAATAGCACAGGAACATACAAAAGCCTCCTGCGGGGGGTTGGAGCACAACTTGCAAACCGGCAGTGGCAGGGAAAGAACTTTGGGGTGGTCCCCAGGACTGAAACCTGGAGCTTGGTGGGGTGCACAACACAGGACACAGTGTTTTTTAGCAGCACAGACAGAAATGGAGACAGTGTGGCCTGGAGAGTTCAGTGAAAATGACTGCCATCTCTCTGTTCTGAGACAGAGGTTTGTATACAGTCACTTCTGCTCTGAGGCTCAGAAGAGACACAGAAAGCTGGCAGAGAAAGCTGGCAGAGAACAAAAGTCCCCCAAACCGGTTTTCACTGAGTCTCCCCACCCCCAACACACACACACACACACACACACACACACACACACACACGCATACATAGGGGGCAGGGCAACTCTGCCCACACAGGGTTGCCTGAGTAACAGCACAGTGGACTCTTACACCAGAAGACAGGCTGGAAGAAAAAGAGGCCAACAACACCAAGGTCCTGATAAAACAGGTGCATCTTGCTTGGGGTGTGTTCAGTAATTTGGACTCTGTACCTTCCCTCAACCACTCCTCAAAAGAATGACTAAGAGGAGGAACCTCCAATAAAGAAAAGAAACAAAGAATGTTGCCTCTACCACAGAGCTACTGGTTATGTGAATATAACCAAGAAGGCAGAAATTGACTTCAGAGTAACAATCATTAAGGTCATATCTAGGCTTGAGAAAAGTATTAATGACAATATAGAATCTATAAGGGCAGAAATGAGATCTAATCAGTTCAAATTTAAAAAATGTAATGAATGAGGGGTGCCTGGGTGGCTCAGTGGGTTAAGCCTCTGCCTTCTGTTCAAGTCATGATCTAAGGGTCCTGGGATCGAGCCCCGTATCGGGCTCTCTGCTCAGCGGTGAGCCTGCTTCCCCCTCTCTGTGCCTGCCTCTCTGCCTACTTGTGATCTCTCTCTCTCTCTGTGTCAAATAAATAAATAGAGTCTTTAAAAAAGGGGAAAAAATTATCAGGGACTCTTGCTCTTTGGTTCTGCTCCAACCCTTAAAAAAAAAAAAAAAATGTAACGAATGAAGCTGGTAAATGAGGCAGAAGAACAAATAAGTGAGATAGAGGATAAGATGATAGTAAAGATGGGAATTGAAGTGTCATGGGAAAAACAAATTAAAACCCAAGGAATTGAACTGAGATTAGTTCCAGTATCAGAATTATTCCAATATCAGAATTATTGAGATCCCTAAGGGGGTGGAGAGAGAGAGAGTGGTATAAAAGATATATTTGAACAAATTATAGCTGAGAACTCCCCTAATCTGGGGAAGGAAAGAAGCATTTATGTCCAAGAGGCAAAGAGGACCCCACCCAAGGTCAATAAGAAGACCAATGCCAGGATATATGATGATACAATGTGCAAGTTTTAGATTAAAAAAAAAAAATCTTGAAGGTGGTGAGAGGGAAAAGATTTCTTACATACAGAGGGAGGAACATCAGAATAGCATCAGACCTGTCCACAGAGACCTGGCAAGCCAGAAAGGACTGGCAAGACATATTCAGGGTACTAAATGAAAAGGACATGCAGCCAAGGATACTTTATCCAGTAAGGCTGTCATTCAGAGTGGATGGAGAGTTAAGGAGCTTCCAAGACTGGCAGAAATTGATAGAATGTTACCACCAAGCTGGCCTGGCAAGAAATATTAAGGGAGTTTCTTTAAAAGGAGAAAGACCCCAAGAGTGATATAGAACAGAAATTTACAGAGAAAAATCTATAGAAACAAGGACTTCATAGGCAACATAATAACAATAAAATGGTAACTTTCAATATTCACTTTCAACGTGAATGGCTTAAATGCTCCCTGAAATGGTACAGGGTTGCAGATTGGATAAAAAGACATGACCCATCCATATGCTGCCTATAAGAGATTCATTTTGAACCTAAAGATACATCCAGACTGAAAGTGAAGGGATGGAGAAAGATTTTTCATACCAGTGCACCTCAAAAGAAAGCAGAGGTAGCAATTCTTAAATCAGACAAATTAGATTTTAAGCTAACGACTGTAGTTAGAGATACAGAAGGATTCTATATCATGCTTAATGGGTCTATCCAACAAGAGGGTTTAACAATCATAAATATCTTTGCCCCCAACATGGGAGCAGCCAACTACATAAGCCAACTGTCTTAAATAAAGAGACATATTAATAATAATATGCCCATAGTAGGAGACCTCAGTACTCCCCTCTCAGCAGTAGATCATCTAAGCAGAAAATCAACAAAGAAACAAGCTCTTTGAATGACACACTGTATCAGATGGACCTCATAGATATATACAGAACATTCTCCCTTAAAACAACAGAATGCTCATTCTTCTTGAGCATGCATGGAACTTTCTCCAGAATGGACCACATATTGGGTCACAAATCAAGTCTCAACTGATACCAAAAAATTGAGATTATTCCCTGCATATTCTCAGACCATAGTGCTTTGAAACTGGAATTCAATCACAAGAAGAAACTTGGAAGAAATTCAAACACTTGGAAGCTAAAGACCATCCTGTTTAAGAAAGTTTTGGTCAACCAGGAAATCAAAGAAGAACTTAAACAACTCATGGAAACAAATAAGAACAAAAACACATTGGTCTGAAACCTATGAGCTACTGCAAAAGTGGTCCTAAGAGGGAAATGCATAGCCATCCAAGCCTCACTTAGAAAAGAAAAAAAAAAAAAAAAAAAGAAGAAGAAGAAGAAGAAAAAATCCCAAATACACAAATTAACTTTATACCTTAAAGAACTGGAGAAAGAACAACAAATAAAGCCTAAGCCACACATTAGAAGAGAAATAATTACAATTAGAGCAGAGTTCAATGAATTAGAAACCAGAAATATAGTAGAGCAGATCAATGAAACTAGAAGCTGGTTTTTTCTAAGGATTAGTAAGATTGATAAACTACTGGCCAGACTTATCCAAAGGAAAAGGAAAGGATCCAAATAAATAAAGTTATGAATGAAAGGGGAGAGATCATGACTAACACCAAGGAAACAAAAAATTATTAGAAATTATTATCAACGACTATATGCCAATAAATTAAGCAACTGGGAAAAAATGGATGCCTTCCTGGAAACCTGTAAACTACAAAGACCGAAATAGGAAGAAATTGACAACCTAAATAGATGAATAACCAATAACGAGATTGAATCAGTGATCCAAAATCTTCCCCAAAAATCCAGGGCCTGATGGATTCCCTGGGGAATTCTACCAAACATTCAAAGAAGAAATAATATCTATTTTCCTGAAGCTATTTCAAAAAATAGAAAAAGAAAAAAACTTCCACACTCTTTTTATGAAGCCAGCATTACCCTAATCCCCAAACCAGGCAAAGACCCCATCAAAAAAGAGAATTTCAGACCAATATTCCTGATGAATATGGATGCCAAAATTCTCAACAAGATCCTAACTAATAGGATCCAACAGTGCATTAAAAGGATTATCTACCATGACCAGGTGGGATTTATCTCTGTGATGCAAGGGTGGCTCAACATTCGCAAATCAATCAATGTGATAGAACAAATCAATAAGAGACAAGAACCACATGGTCCTCTCAATTGATGCAGAAAAAGCATTTGACAAATACAGCATCCTTTCCTGATTAAAAGTCATCAGAGTATAGGGATAAGGAGAACATTCCTCAATTTCATAAAAACCCTCTATGAAAGGCCCACAGTGAATATCATTCTCAATGGGAAAAAGCTGAGAGCCTTTTCCTTAAGATAAGGATGTTCACTCTCACCACTATTGTTTAACATAGTACTAGAAGTCCTAACAACAGCAATCAGACAACAAAAAGAAATAAAACCTATTCAAATTGGCAAAGAAGCCAAACTCTCTCTCTTTGCAAATGACCTGATACTCTATGTGGAAAATCCAAAGGACCCCATCCCTAAATTACTAGAACTCATATAGCAATTCAGTAATGTGGCAGGACACTAAATCAAAGCACAGAAATCAGTTGCTTTCTTATATACTAGCAATACAACTATAGAAAAATTAGAGAATTGATTCAATTTACAATAGCACCAAAAACCATAAGATACCTTGGAATAAACCTAACCAAAGAGGTAAAGGATTCATACTTAAGGAGCTAAAAAAAAACTCATGGAAGAAATTGAAGAAGACAGAAAAAGATGGAGAAACATTCCATGCTCGTGGATCAGAAGACTAAATATTGTTAAAATGTCTATGCTTCCCCGAGCAATCTATACTTTCAATGCAATCCCAATCAAAATAACATCGGCATTTTTCAAAGTCCTGGAACAAACAATCCTAAATTTTTTATGGAACCAGAAAAGATCCTGAATTGTCAAGGAAATGTTGAAAATGAAAAACAAAGCTGGGGCATCATGTTGCCTGATTTCAAGCTATATTACAAAACTGTGATCACCAAGACATCATGGTATTGGCATGAAAACAGACACATGGATCAATGGAACAGAATGGAGAGCTCAGATATGGACCCTCAATTCTATGGTCAAATAATCTTGGATAAAGCAGGAAAAAATATCCAATGGAACAAAAATAAATGGTGCAATAAGTGGTGCTAGGAAAATCGGATGGCTATATACAGAAGAATGAAACGACCATTCTCTTATACCAAGAAAGACTCAAAATGGATGAGAGACCTCAATGTGAGACAGGAATGTATCATAACCCTAGAGGAGAGCATAGGCAGCAATCTCTTCGACACTGGCCACAGCAACTTTTTTCAAGACACGTCTCCAAAGGCAAGGGGGACAAAAGCAAAAATGAACTTTGGGACTTCATCAAGATCAGAAGTTTCTGCACAGCAAAGGAAACAGTCAACAAAACAAAGAGGCAACCCATGGAATGGGAGAAGAGATTCACAAATGACAGTACAGACAAAGGGCTGATATCCAAGATCTATAAAGAACCTCACAAACTCAACACCCAATAAACAAATAATCACATCAAAAAATGAACAGACACTTCTCAAAAAAAGACATACAAATGGCTAACAGACACGTGAAAAAATGTTCATCACCATTAGCTATCAGGGAAATTCAAATCAAAACCACACTGAAACACCTACCACCAGTTAAAATGGCAAAAACTGACAAAGCAAGAAACAACAACTGTTGGAGAGGATGTGGAGAAAGGGGAACCCTCCTCTTACACTGTTGGTGGAAAGGCAAGTTGGTGCAGCCACTTTGGAAAACAGTGTGGAAGTTCCTCAAAAAATTAAAAATAGAGCTACCCTATGGCCCAGCAATTGCACTATGAGGTATTTACCCCAAAGATACAGATGTAGTGAAAAGAAGGGCCATCTGTAACCCAATGTTCATAGCAGCAATGTCCTCAATAGCCGAACTGTGAAAAGAGCCAAGATGCCCTTCAACAGGTGAATGGATAAAGAAGATGTGGTCCATATATACAATGGAATATTACTTAACATAATTCAGCAAATATGGGTCTCACAAATTCTTCTTGAAGTGCAGTTTTCCTGCATAGTCAATTTTTTAGCCACAATTATTTTTCTTGAATTTTTCTATAACTGATGTAGAAAGTAATATAATAAATAATAGATTTTTTTATTTCCCTGGAATACAGGGTATAATTTCAATCTTCACAACAGAATTTTTTTAACTTGGATAAGTTCTTTTCTTGTTTCCTCTTTGAATTTTGTTTCCCTTCAATGAGTTGACATCTCTTCTTTTGTTGTTCTTCCATAGCTAAGGTCTTTGTTTCTCTCTCAATTGGTTTTTCTCAATGTAGCACCCATGTCACATTTTCCTCCCTTTGAGCAGTGTCTGTGAATTTTTGTGTTATTTTATCTTTGCTTTTCATTTCTCTGAAGTATTTACTTTGTATTTCTCATTTTGTCTCTGTCCATAATTTTTCATCTTTGTTATTTCATGAACCTGCCTGAGTCAGTGTATATCTGTGTTGAATTTTGTTTATTTTTAAAATTTTTGTGATTTATGACTAGAGGAACGTGTGTTTTAAAGTTTCAGCCAAAATTTTATCTATTGTAACATTGATTTCTGATGGATGTTCTCATGTGATATTTATTGTTTTATTTCATTCCATTTTGGTTATGATAATCTTGTGTATCACCTATTCTTATTTCTTTTGGATTGTCTATTGCTTTTGAGATAGCAGTGTTGTTCTTGTAGAAATTTTATGTGAAGGAGGGATCAAAGAATCCTCTGTACATCAAGGATTCTTTCCAGTTCAGAATAAATTCCCTGTGATTTGGACTTAACTACAGAATGGCTTACAGTTCCTGGATAGTTACAGGATTTTTGGCAGAAGGCAAGAAGGAGAAGATATATGACCATGACCCAATTTCTGATAAAATGAAATTTTCTGAATCTCACATAAATTCTCGTAAAGGCAAAGACATTTATATTAGTTAAGGTATCATTACTTTCTCTAATAAACGCAACCCAAAGTGGCTAAAATATGAAGTTTATTTTTCCCTTACATTACCTTAAAGTTGGTATAATCGATTCTCCAGAGATTCAAAGACCAAGGTATTAATCTCTGGGCCTCACTGTCATCAGTGTATAGCTTCAGTTCCATCATGCTGTCTCTAACCAACCGGCAGAGGGGGGCATACAGAATTCTAACACAAGGTATTATGTGCTGAGCATTAAGTGATACATACTCACTTCCATCCTTATTCAAAGGAAGTTGCTAATTGCCAGGTGACCCTTTTCTAAGCCATTATTATATCAGTATCTGGGCTCCTTCCATCTTACAACTTTTGCATCTCTAGTATGTGTTGTCCAGTGTGTGCTGTAATTTTATTAAGAAAAATCTTCTTTATTACCACGTATGATGAAAGAGTAAATAGAGAACAGCATATAGGAGGTTTTGTATTGGTAGGTATGATGTGCCATTTATTATTACACACATATTCCACTAGCAGAACTAACTACCCAGTAATACATATTTATAAGAAAAGCTATAAAAGTTATTCTATTCATGTTCCCAGGAGAAGGGGATTTTTCTTCACAGCTAGGCTTCATCTACCACATTTATTAAA
Source organism: Mustela nigripes (assembly GCF_022355385.1). Lineage (NCBI taxonomy): Eukaryota > Metazoa > Chordata > Mammalia > Carnivora > Mustelidae > Mustela > Mustela nigripes. The sequence goes on from NC_081559.1 coordinate 170,909,990, forward strand.
GATAATTAATGTTTAAAGATGTGAAGTATCTAGGCAAGTTTCCTAATAATAGTACATGTCTTTTTTTGAAGATTTTATTTATTTATTTGAGAGAGGGCATGAGAGGGGGGAAGTTCAGAGGGAGAAGCAGACACCCTGCTGAGCAGGGAACCTGATTCAGGACTCGATCCCAGGACTCCAGGACCATGACCTAAGCCGAAGGTGGTCACTTAACCAACTGAGCCATCAAGGTGCTCAAAACTTAAGTGGGTAGGAGAAGAATAAATGAAACAAGATGGGATTGGGAGGGAGACAAACCATAAGTGACTCTTAATCTCACAAAACAAACTGAGGGTTGCTGGGGGGAGGGGGTTTGGGAGAAGGGGGTGGGATTATGGACATTGGGGAGGGTATGTGCTTTGGTGAGAGCTGTGAAGTGTGTAAACCTGGTGATTCACAGACCTGTACCCCTGGGGATAAAAATATATGTTTATAAAAAAAAAGTACATGTCTTTCATTAAGCATAGGCTTAACTCTTTGCATTACTTGAATAGGTAGTAACACTCTGAGACCATATGTGACTCTGTCTAGACACATTGGGCAACCCTACCATCCACCTTCATCCACCTTTTTTTTTTTTTTAAATCTCTATGGCCATGCTATTTTTTGTGATTTCTCCCCAGAATATAAGCTAAAAACAATTCTGTCCTTGGATCCCTTTCTGAACTTTTGACTATTATCCAACCCTAGGGCTGGGACTGGGGAAGGTTACAGCATCAATGTATTAGGAATCTACCTGTCACTGGGTTGCCAGACAGGCTCAGTTGGTAGAGCATGTGACTCTTGATCTCCGGGTCATAAGTTCAAGCCCAATGTTGGGTGTGAAGCTTACTTAAAAAAATAATAATAATAAAGTTATCTACTTGTCACTCACATGCATTTCTCCCATCCAACTCTTACCCCGCACTGAGAAAGCCTTATCTATCCCAGACAGTAGATAATTATCAACTGGTTTCTCATATGTTTTTTGGGTCAAATTCCTTCATATTTTTGATAGGACTGAAATATATTCAAAAATAATAAAAAACAGGAAAAGATAATTTGTCAGTTTTCTTCTGAAACCCACTTTTCTAGAACAAGGATCTGAGACAATTCTAGATTATTAAGACTGAAAAATGAAGACTGAAAGAGAAGCATGAGATTGGCTGAGAGTAGAATTGGGGAATGGGGAAGAGAAAAACATCACTGTTTCAAAAGTTAATTATTTCCTTTCTGTATTATCCATACGCTCAGTTTTGCATTTGGGCAAATTTATGTCTCATTCGGATACCACTTAAAGCTATCCTTCCCTGAAATGTTATAGTTTTTTCTTTTTCTTTTAGTTAGGTATTAGATCATTTCTTCCTGTATTCATAGTGTGTTTGCATATGCTTAAGGTCACCGTATGTATGACTGATCAATAGTTTTATTAGTTCAGTTAAAAAGCAAATCTGTAAGAAGTATTACTGGATATCCCCTTCTTTTTTCAATAAGTTGTTGATTTTTAGATAAATTATGATTTTAATATAACACTTAATAATCATATTCTATGAGCTTGCCTTTCTAGGTGTAATTATGGGACTTAAACATTTTTTATCCACAAATGCTAAGAAACTTATATTTACCTTTGCTTCTTAGTTTCTGCTAAGTATACTTCATCCAAGAAGATTTAATTCAATCTTGAATATAACTATTAAAAACCTTTATCGTATCTGAGCTATAATATTTTACTAGGTAGGTTAATATGATAGGGAAAAAACAATTATGAATCCTATTTCAGAAAGTGAGATAATGTCAAGAAATAATTGCAGGGGAGAAAAATGAATGTTTGTAAATTAAGGTGGGACTGTAAAAACAACCCACTTATACTTAAGGAAAATTCATAAATATGTACAGCAAACACTCACCCATGTATAAAACTATCAGAACTTATACACATGTGTAACTGTGTTCATTTAAACATTATTTAGAATTAATCCAGAAGCAACCTAAGACACAGTGAAATAATCAGCACCAATGAATTATAGATTATCTGTATTAAAATAAATAAAGCCTATAAACTATTGATAAAATAATGAGATACTTAGTACAATATTACTTATATAACCAAACAAACATATATAAACAACACTATTTGACCTTGATAGAAATATCACTATCTTGTCTATGTATCTTTACATTTTCATTTGCATTTTCTGATTCCTAGTGATGCTGAACATCTCTTTGTATGTTGGTCATCTGTCTTTTTTGCATTCATAGCCTACCCTCTCTTTCAGTCCTCATTTTCATCTTTTTCTCATGGCTTTGTAGGAATTTGGGTAAAGTCAGAATATAAATACTTCCTTTGAGAGAGGATATTTCAGTATCCTACAGGATCTATTCCATCTGCAAATTTTATAAATAGTTTTTGTGAAATGCCATTTGTTTTGCTTTCAAGATCACTGTTGTATATCTATAAATAAATTTTAATGGCAAAACTAAATACATCAAAAGAGAGATCTATCCCTCCTATTTAGTTACTGAAACTTTGTTTTTAGCTTATTTTGTTGCCACCCAGAATAAATTATCTGATTTTTCAGCCTCACTTTGGAACAGTGAGAAACTAAATTCAGTACAGCCAAGAAACTAAATTCTAACATGAGATTTAGCAGTAAGTGTTGTATGCTACTTCCTGTAAGGATGTTTAAAGGGAACTGATTCACCTTGGAATTCTTTTTTTTTTTTTAAGATTTTATTGATTTATTTGACAGACAGAGATCATAAGTAGGCTGAGAGGCAGGCAAAGAGAGGGGAAACAGACTCTCTGCTGAGCAGAGAGCCCAATGCGGGACTCGATCCCAGAACCCTGGGATCATGACCTGAGCCGAAGGCAGAGGCTTTAACCCAGTGAGCCACCCAGGGGCCACTCACCGTGGAATTCTTCAATTGGGCCTTTACCCATTTCTTCTTTTTGCAATATGAAAATATGACTTCATGGATAGAATTCTAGCAACTGTCCTGAATCATGCATTTACCCTAACAGTGAATAAAGGATAAGGGTATAGCTGCCTAATGGAAAGGCTAACAAAATAATGTGTAAGTGTGGGCATTGAAATTTCCACAGATAACCAGTAGTACTTACTAAAGTAGGAATTGCTAGCTTTGTTCATACCCCATTACAGAGTCCAAGGACAATATCCATCTTGCTTCTAGGTAATTACCCAACTAATTTGAAAACTTATACTCACACAAAAAGCTAATGTTAATGTTTATAGATGCTTATTTATGATCACCCAAAACAACCAAAATATGTTTTAACAAGTGAGTTGATGAACAAACTGTGGTATATCCATAAGGGAATATTATTTAACAATAAAAATAAATGATTTTTCAAGTCACAAAAAGAAATAAGTTAAATCTCTAATATTGTGAAAGAAGCCAGTCTGAAGAGGCTAGGGACTATACGATTCCAGTTATGTGATAACCTAGAAAAAAGTAAAACTGTAGAGATGATTAAAAAAAGATCAGTGGTTTACAGGTTGTTGGAAGAATTAATTAGGTGAAGCACAAGGGATTTTTTTGTGGGTGAAACTCTTCTATATACTTTAAAAGTTGATACATTATACATTTGTCAAAATCCTTTACAGCACAAAGAGTGAATATTAATGATATGAATTTTAAATCAGTTTAAAAGGTCAGTATTCCAGGATGGAATGCAGAATGGGGCAAAATGATCTAACTGTATTACAAATGTATGAAACAACTTCCTTGAAGGGGATGGGGGTGTAAGTTGGTCTAAGTAACTCTGGAAAAGAGTGGATTCTATAAGACAAATGTAAAATAAGTTACATGTATGAAACAGTAAACTCAAATTGGTAATTATTAATCTATCCCATAGAGGGATAGATTAATAATTATATATATAATTATTAATTATATATATTAGATATATAGATATATTATATATATATATCCTACCACTCACTCTCTCTCTATATATATCTATATATATATCCTACCATTCACTCTTCAATTATTTGTTCAATTCTAGTATATTATATATAAATATACATATAAATATACATATATTTATATACAGTATACTAGAACTGAACAAATTCTATTTGTTTATATATATTATTATATATATTATATATAAATATACATATATTTATATACATATATATGTATATTTATATATAATATACTAGAGTTGAACAAATAATTGAAGAGTGAATGGTAGGAGTCTGGTTTCTCACTATTGGAGTGGGAATTTACACATAAGCAAAAGAAAGAGAGTAGAGTGACCTATGGGCAGTGGATTAGAGTTGAAGGTAGGAGAATGAACTCATATTCAACTTAAATACAGACTTTACATAGGTAAATTATATATTTACATGCATACTTGCAAAATTATAAAATTTATATATGTAAATTATACATACAAGGGCTAGTACACAGACTTATATTTCCTCACGGTATCTGCTGAGAGGACCTACAAGCAACTGTATGGCAACACCAAAGATCACACCTAGCACTGAGAACCTGGATTTTAGTTTCTAATACCATACTTCAATAAAAAGAACCATAATCTTAGGAGGAATATCTGAATCTAGAAATAGGGCAGGAAATGTATGATATGAATCTGAAGCATGTTACAGCACCAGAAAATAATGAAGTATTCAAAAGAAAAAAAGAAAAGCTTAGAAACATTAAAATCCCTCTCCCCCACAATCATGAGTTTGTCAAAGGCTATAGGAGACAACTGGAAAAGGTCCTACTATCCAAATATGGACCAGTTTGATCAAGAAAAAAATTAGCATTAAATTTTAACCATAAAACAAATACCCATGGGTTGATTTCAGTGAAATTAGTGATTGAATAAATGAGGTAAAAGAAACAAATCTTTCATGCAGAAAATTCGAAATTATTTATGTAACTATTCCATCTTCAATGAGGAGAGTGTAATTCTCCATTAAGTGGAGACGGCACATAGTGACATTATTCCTAAAAGTAAATTGTGGAAAGAGGGAAGAATTACTTCACAGTGGAGAAATCTGAGAAACATGTCATGCAGCCCTTAAGTTGTGTGACCAAAGTTAACATTAACAGTGGAAGTTAGATTATTACTGTATACCTTTGATACAGTGAAATAGAATGGAACTGTATTGCTGTGGTCAAGAACCTAGAACTCCAATGTAAATATTAGACACATCCCAAATGAGAGACACTCTGCAAAATACCTGGCTATTAGTCCAACTAAATAACCAAACTTTTAAGGTTATTAGAAATAAGAAAAATTGTCATCAGCTCTAATAGCCAAGAGTAACCTAAAGACAGTGACTATTGCATGTCATGTGATATCCTAATGGGATGCTAAAAAGAAAAATAACATTAAATGAAAACTGAGGAGATTTGAATCCTATATAATTTGGATCAATGTTGACCCATTAGTTCTAATGGATGTACCATTCTAATGTTGATATTAAGAGGGGGAACTGCTATGGGAGATATGTCAGTTTTCTGCATTCATATTTTTTCTATGATTCTAAAACTTCTCCAAAATATTCTGTGTATATGTGTGTGTGTATACATGTGTTTATGTGTGTATATTTGTGTGTATATATACATTCACAGACACACACATACACACACACAGTGTAGGCCATAAAACATTCAAAGAAAACTCTATTTCTGTTTGTCCTTACAAAAACGTTTTTGCAAAAGACCAATACCCATCTTATTCCTAAAACAATTATTTTAAATTCCACAATTACGATTTCACAAATGATCACTTTTTTGGACATGATAATTGTTAACAGTAGATATTATTAGACGGCTCAAATGTTAAGTCTCTTGGTAATGCCTCTAGGTAATTTCTATATTGGACAGGCCATATTGGCAAGAGGAATAATGAGGGCAGGAAGAGCTATCTGGAATTAAGCTACTTAAATAATTCTTAACCCAGTCAAAATGATATTGTGCAGAAGGTCAATAAATTTTAGACTCTCCCAGGCATCAGTTTCCCCCGAGAAATTGTTATTATAGATATAGTAGGTGAAAAGACAGACCTCTATCGTCGTTGTTCGTTAACCACACTCACTTGATCAGATTAGTGGGAAATGCAGTAGACCAACAAAATCCAGAAACTCTTGGGGTCAAAAAAGGCTTAAAAATACATAATATTCTTCTTTTGTCTCTAGCAAAAGGCTTTACCAATTTTCTCCCCAGATCTTTGACCAAATGAAGCAGACTATATCATAATTGTGTTTCTTTATATGTCTAATTCTCACCCCAACCCCACCATAACAATTTCATTTTTCATGAGGTGGGGCAGGGGAAGAGGGATTTGTTCTGTTGACAGGATAATTCAAAATGGGACAGTCCCAGTAAAAACCTCACTCAAAGATTAACTCTACTTGTTCACGTTTCTGGTATATTTTATTTTCCATCAGATCTGTAGCTTAAAGAATGAATGTTTGTTCCTTTATGTATTTATTTATTTTTTGGTACAATTCCTCTTGGCATCCAGAGTCAGTGTATCTATCGATTCTTTTCCTATTTTCCTCTAAATGTACCTCATTGAGCGATAGAAGCAGAGATAAGGGATTCAGAAAATTACATAAAGTAATTATGTTTAATATTTAAGGAAATAAAAGCAAGAATTCTGAAAAAAATGCATACATAGGAAAATACATTTGCAATACATCTAATTGACATACTCCCACAAATAATAAAAGACTGACAACGGCAAAGAAAAATTGGCATGGGACTTGAATAGTAATTTCATATAGGATTGTATCCAGAAGTCATTAATTTGTGGAAAAAAGCTCCCAGCTTTATTAATCATCAGGGAAACGAACATTAAAATAGCAATTAGATACTTCTAAATGCATACTAGAATGTCAAAAATTTTGAAGAGCAACAAATACCAAGTGACAATGGAAAGTGGAGCAGTGGGAACTCTCTTGCAATGCTGATGTATATATAACTTTTTATATGGAAAATACTTTGAAAAAAGCTTTGGCAGTATTTTTCATGGTTAAACAATACGCACACAGTATGACCCAGCAATTTCACTTCTAAATGTATACCCCCAAATATGCATATGCACAAATATATGTATAAGAATTCTTACAGCAGTGTATTCTAAAAGCCAAAACCTGAAAACAACTCACATGGTCATGAACAGTAGAACAAATTGATCATTTGAGATCTCCATATAATCCAGCAGTAAGATACAAAAACTATAGCTCTGATTGGGTTTGGCTCACAAATAAAGTTGTATGAGAGGAGCAGGACACAGAAAAGACACAATGAAGATTCAGTTTATTTAACAAAAACCAAACATATATGGTGTTACGAATTACTAGTGTTGGGATGAGATAAGGCCTGGTAATTGGAGTCCGTATGATGGAGAGTTCTACAATACTGGTAATATTTCAGTGACCTGATTAGTGGTGACACTTCATGCAGAAGAATCGAACTTAAAGAGGAGTCATCTGAAATTAGCCAGTTAGAGGAACAAAACTTAAACAACAACAAAGAAAACCAATAAAGCATGAAGGAAGTATGTGGAACCTAATACAACTCCATTAAGAAGATAAATGTGTAGCAATCACCAAAGGTGGGGGGAATGGCAAAAACCTTGTAAAAGGTATGGATGAAAACTTTCCAAATTGTGGAGGGATATGGACATACAGATTTATGATGATCAAAGGACCCCAAGTGAAATCAGCATAAAGAGGATAATCCAAAGACACATTGTAATCAAACTGTCAAAACTCCAAGAATTTTGATAGCAAGAGAATGGCTGGAAATGGCAACATGTAAGATAATAGGCCTAAGGCTATGAGTGGATATCAATGCAGAATCTTTCATGTCAGGAGGGAGTGGGATGACCTATTCAAAGTGCTGGGAAAAAAAAAAAAATCTGTATCAAGATTACTGTATCAGAAAAGCTGTTATTCAGAAATAAAGGGGAGAGAAAGATATTCCCAGATAACATTAAAGAGTTCATTCCCTCTAGACACTTGCTTTACAAGAAATGCTAAATGAAATTCAAGTTGAAATAATGTTAAGCGAAAACATAAAAATTATGAGAGTAATCAACTCACTGGTAAAGGTAAATATATAGTCAAAACTGAAATGTTCGGGCGCCTGGGTGGCTCAGTAGGTTAAGCCGCTGCCTTCGGCTGAGGTCATGATCTCAGGGTCCTGGGATCGAGTCCCGCATCGGGCTCTCTGCTCCGGGGGGGAGCCTGCTTCCTCCTCTCTCTCTGCCTGCCTCTCTGCCTACTTGTGATCTCTCTCTGTCAAATAAATAAATAAAATCTTTTAATAAAAAAAAAAACCTGAAATGTTCTAATACTGGAATAGTGATGCGTAAGTCATTTAATTTAGTATAAAAGTTAAGACAAAAGGATTAAAGATAACTACAACTACAATAAATCAATACATGACTATATAACAGTGTGATATCAATAGCAAAAAAAAATGAGGAAGAGGAGTAAAAAGGTAGAATTTTTAAATTCAATTGAAGTTATCAGCTTAAAATAGACTATTGTGATATTAGATGTTTTATGTAAGTCTTGGACTTCAAAAAGAAGGAAATCCTGACATTTTCAACAACATGGATGAACCTGGAGGACATTAGACTAAGTAAAATGAGGCACAGAGAAACACAAACTGCAGGATACATTTATATGTGATCTAAAGGGGATCTAAAAAAAGTGAAACTTCTAGAAACAATAAAATGAATATATAGTTTCTATTTGTCTTTACCTCAGTAGGAGAAATTAAAATAAACTGAAAACAAATCTAAAAATAAAATTGTCCTGATAGTGTATCCAATGCAGGGTAGATTTATTTTCTTCATCATTTTGTTCTTGTCCAAGTTTAAGAAGTCTTTTCTTCACTCTTGGTGTTTATTGTTTAATGCAAAATAGCTTAGGAATAGAACAAAGTGCCAGACAATAGTTCTAATAAATGATCAATTTGTTTTCTCATACTTATCGGATTTTTTAAAGGAATTAAAACTACATATGACAACTTACTTTAAGAAACCCCTATTATTTGGGATGCCTGGGTGGCTCAGTTGGTTAAGCGGCTGCCTTCAGCTCAGGTCATGATCCCAGCGTCCTGGGATCAAGTCCCACATCGGCTCCTTGCTTGGCGGGGAGCCTGCTTCTCCCTCCGCCTCTGCTGCCTCTGCTGCCACTCTGTCTGCCTGTGCTCGCTCTCTCTCTCTCTCTCTGGCAAATAAATAAATAAAATCTTTAAAAAAATAAAAGAAAGAGACCCCTGTAATTTAATTTTCCTCTTTTCTAGAGGTAATGATAAAAATTTTATAGTTTTTATAGTTTTCCCCAACCAATACATATTTAGTTCAAATACATACACATTTTTACTTTTGAATTTAATGTTTTGTAGTTTAAAACATTATATAAATACTTTCTATTTTTCTATTTTCTTTCCTTTTTTTTTTTTTTTTTTTTGCTATTTTCTCTTAATGTGAAGATTTTGAGGTTTATTGATACTGGAGCAGATAACTCATTTATTTTATCATGCATGTGATATTTTATGCTATAAATGTATATTTTATGCTATAAATGTACCACAGCTTATTTGTTTCCCACCTGATGAAATGTGTTTCTTTCAGTATTTTTGTTGTTGTAAAGAATGGTTCAATCTGTGTACTTGTTCCTCTCTCTTTTTGGATGTGTCTGGGAAATTATCCAGCATACTTACTTAGAAACAGGATTCCCATGGTAATTATGAAAAATTTCATATTGTCAAATAAACTTATAAATATTTGTGATTAAGGTGCATCTTGATAGTGTGAAATGTGTTTCAGTATAATGCATATAATTACCAAGACTGATTATTGTTAGAATCTCTAATGTTTTCTAGTATAATGAGTGAAATAGAATTTTCTCATTTTAATTAGTATTATCTACATCACTGTGGTAGTTGAGACTCTTCATGTTTTATAGTCTATGTGGTTTTTTTCTAATTTCCAGTTTCAAACTCTTCAGCATTTTTCTAATGATTCTTAGTCTTGTTCTTTTTGGTTTTAGAATATGTGTACGTGTCTGGATAGGATAGAAATGTGTGTGTGTGTGTGTGTATATATATATATATATGTATATATATATATATAATTATAGATAATTATATGGGATAGAAATTATATAATTTTTGCTGAGGGAATTAGTTAGGGAGGGAAAATTAGTTGTCTACCCTTAAGAGGAAAGGTTAGTAAAATGTAGTGGATAAACAAAATAAAATACTCTGGTCCAGTTATAGCCAATGACCTAGATATGTATTTAGAGATAATGATAGACTTCACCAAAAATTTGTTGATTAGAAAAAGAATGAGATAATAATATATTCACATTTGTCAGTTAAAATAAACACACAAGCTACATTGTATGTTTTCAAGAATGGGAATGAGAGCGTGAAGAAGAAAATTATAAAACAACGTATGTCAACAGAGAGATTGTCATTAAGTATTATTTGTAAATTCTAATATCTGTTTTAAGAGTCCTCCTCACTGAGAAAGCCCCAAGTTACACCTGAGCACATTGCCATTCAGTATTCAATACAGCATTTCTTTGTAAATGTATTTGCTGTGTAACTAAGTGCTAACACTAAGATATTAACAGAAGACTTGTGTAGAACCTCAAGAAATTGTAGAACTGATTTACCTGAGAGGAGCCCCTTTTTATACTTAAGCCATTCATTTGTTAGCTATTTGCAAACTGATCATGCCCAAGGGAGTAGCTAATTGGGCTCTGATGCAACCTTGAGGAAGGAAGTGATTGTCTAGTCTCTCTGTACCTAAGGACAAAATTGGGGTTTGGGGGTTGAAGAGGGAAGAAGTAGGTCTAGGGACGGTATGATGATACTTACACACTCACTGATGGAGTTGCCAAAGTGATAATTATACCCCAAATTTGGTCTAATACCCAAACACAGAAAGAATGTGAAAGTATCTGTGCTAGTCAGTAAATAACATTTTAAGTACATTTTTCCTTTAGCACATTCTGTATCTTGAAGATAAAAAACAAACTAATATGAACCTGTTTTTAGAGCAAACATTTTGAAGCAATAAAACTACAGTGATAAGGGATGGGGCAGAGTCAAAAGAAAGTAATCTGTAAATTAAGAATCATGAGTTGAGGGGCGCCTGGGTGGCTCAGTGGGTTAACGCTTCTGCCTTCGGCTCAGGTCATGATCTCAGGGTCCTGGGATCGAGCCCCGCATCGGGCTCTCTGCTCAGCGGGGAGCCTGCTTCCTCCTCTCTCTCTGCCTGTTTGTGATCTCTCTCTCTCTGTCGAATAAATAAATAAAATCTTTAAAAAAAAAAAAGAATCATGAGTTGAGTATGTAACACTTCTGTCAGAATAAAGACTTTAGAATATTAATATATATTTGCCCAAATGAATCCAGTATCTCTACTGGAGATAATCTAATATCTCTATTTTTACTTGGCCAAATGAACAAATCCTTAAATAGATCCTGATTAAGACTTAACACAGCTTGAATAAAAGAGGCATTTTCTTTTCACTATTCTTGAAATTAAGCCAAACCAGTCTTTACATCCTTCATTATAGAATGGGGCTCAAGTCAACTCTACCAGTGAAATGTGAATCATGTCTCTCCATGTAGAACCTGGGACATTTCTAATCTAGTGAGAGTGTTAATGAAATAGACATTTAAAATAAGATCACCCAGGTGCATTAATAGTCCTATTTTCCTCTTTGTGCTATTTTAGATTATCATTAATTTTTTAAAATTCACTTTCAGGGGCTGCTGGATGGCTCAGTGGCTTAAGGCCTCTGCCCTCAGCTCAGGTCATGATCCCAGGGTCCTGGGAACGAGCCCCGCATCGGGCTCTCTGCTCAGCAGGGAGCCTGCTTCCTCCTCTCTCTCTGCCTGCCTCTCTGCCTATTTGTGATCTCTGTCTGTCAAATAAATAAGTAAAGTCTTAAAAAAAAAAAAATCCACTTTCAACTTGTGCACATTTTTTTTTTTGCAAGCTGGGATTGCATTTATATTCAATTAAATAATTCTTATCTAGTAATTCTAGATAATTCCTCACCTAAAATAAAACTTTTCTGGTAATTTACATTAGTAACTAGATACTACTTTCTTTCTACTTTCCCTTTCAACTACCGGAATAAAATTACCTACTCTCATTGTCTTCATTTCCTGACTGCCCAGTTATCTTCAGCCTCCTGTATAATTTTTCTGTTATCTTTAACACTCAATTGATTCAGCTCTCACCAAAGTTCATCAAAATATCTAGGTTTACCAAACTTAATGGACTCTAGTGGAACAATTTACCTTTTTTTTTTTTTTTTAAAGATTTTATTTATTTAGTTGACAGAGAGAGATCACAAGTAGGCAGAGAGGCAGGCAAAGAGAGAGAGAGAGGAGGAAGCAGGCTCCCTGCTGAGCAGAGAGCCTGATGCGGGACTTGATCCCAGGACCCTGAGATCATGACCTGAGCCGAAGGCAGCGGCTTAACCCACTGAGCCACCCAGGCGCCCTGGAACAATTTACCTTTGTACTGACTAAGATAAAATCTTTATATCAGAAATAGAAATGTCATCAAAGGTCATTAATGGAACTTACATAGTTATGAAACTGAGGCTCAGAAATATTCAGATCCAAGCATCATGAATCCCATTTTTTATGGTTAATTAAACCTTGAAGAGCTAGGTGCTGAAGTGAGGAAGTATTACAGATTTAGTTCAGGTCTCCAAAGGTACTTACTATGCTTTAGTCTGGAAAGAAAATAGCCAATGGGGGATCAGAGTAAATCGGATGCAGCAGCTAAGATATGGGTACACTAAATTATTTCTACTTTCTCTGACCTCAGAGATTCAAATCTATCCCATTTATTGATTAGCAACCTTGAAGGGATTCCTAAGTATAGGAAGCAGACAAGGAAGCAAAAAGTTAAGCTGAAACACTTACACTTTGTAAATGTTGTTCTATCTTGTGGATAATTATTTGAAAATATATTCATATATTTTAATTTTGTTTTAATATTGCATATTTTACAATGGGAATTCTTTTTACAATGTTTTCTAATTTTTATTTTTTATATTTAATTTTTTATTTTTTGCTCTTAGGCAATCCACCATCTTCTTGAACAAAATTAAGACTTCAAAGCACTCTGGACTATGAGGACTCTAAGGTGGTCAAATTTTATAGAAAGCAAGAGTGGGATGATGGTTTTCAGGGGTTGGGGCATGTAAGAATGAGGAGTTGTTCAGTGGGTACAGAGTTTGTTTTCAAAATGAAAAAGTTTCGGAGATCTGTTGCACAAAACTATGAATAATGGGGGCACTTAGGTGGCTCAGTCGGTTAAGCATCCAACTCTTGATTTTAGCTTAGGTCAAGATCTCACAGTTGTGAGATCCAGCTCTGCATTAGGCTTGGTGCTGAGCCTGGAGCCTGCTTAAGATTCTCATTCTCCCTCTCCCTCTGCACCTCCCTCCCTCTAAAAGTGTAGGTAATGTTTAATTGAGCATTTAAAATGGTTAAGATGCTTTTTATTTATTGTTTTATTCTTAATTTCTTTCTTTTTTTTAGAGAGAGTGAGCACAGGCAGACAGTGACAGGCAGAGGCAGAGGGAGAAGCAGGCTTCCTGCTGAGCAAGGAGCCCGATGTGGGACTTGATCATAGGATGCTGGGATCATGACGTGAGCCAAAGGCAGCTGCTTAACCAACTGAGCCACTCAGGCATCCCAAGATGCTTTTTAAAAAGTGCCTCCTTCAAGGAAAATTTAAATCCAATGAATGGGGAATCCATTGAAAAAGTTACCACTGGGCGCCTGGGTGGCTCAGTGGGTTAAGCCGCTGCCTTCGGTTCAGGTCATGATCTCAGAGTCCTGGGATTGAGTCCCGCATCGAGCTCTCTGCTCAACAGAGAGCCTGCTTCCCTCTCTCTCTCTCTGCCTGCCTCTCCATCTACTTGTGATTTCTCTCTGTCAAATAAATAAATAAAATCTTTAAAAAAAAGTTACCACTATAATTTATAATAAAAAATATCTGGATATTAAACTAATATTTTGTGAATAAAATTGTTTTTTTGTAACACATTAAAAAGTCTCTGGAAAGTCAGTATTTATCTGGATCTGAAGACTGGAGCCAGAGGGTATAATCAAGAAAGAAAAATATCTGGGGAATAGGCAGAGAGAATGTAGCATCCAGGAAAAAGCTGTTACTATAGAATCTTCCCTACTGCACCTGCATAGACGCCTTTCAGGAGACAGCCTGTGTGACACAAAGGACCAGGTCTCTAATTCACTGGGTCTGGATTCGAATTCTGCTCTGCCACTTTTTTCCTTTATGACCTGGAACACAGTGTTTAATCTTAGATCAAGAATGTGTCGGGACGCCTGGGTGGCTCAGTTGGTTAGGCAGCTGCCTTCGGCTCAGGTCATGATCCCAGCATCCTGGGATCGAGTCCCACATCGGGCTCCTTGCTGGGCTGGGAGCCAGCTTCCCCCTCTGCCTCTGCCTGCCATTCTGTCTGCCTGTGTTTGCTCTCTGTCCCGCTCTCTCTGATTAAAAAAAAAAAAAAAAAAAAAAAGAATGTGTTACTATTACTTACCTTAGAAGACAGTTTTGTGGGTTAGACAAAATATGTCCTTTGTTTCCATTTTCTCAGGAGCTAGCCCAGTTGGTATATCTGGCAGATGCTTAATAGTTAAACAATGGTGAGTTTCATTATTCACTAAAATACATGTCCCTACTGCCAAAGCCATTCTCTCTTAAGAATGCATTTTATATATAAATTCTGACACATCTTCTTTCTTACACTGATTGCAATTGTGACTCAATGTATTATTTAATATATTCCTTTCTTCTAAAGTATAAGTGCTCTGTAAGGGTGGAATCCGTATCTGACTTCTGTGAACTCCTTCTCTGGTACTTGGCATTGTACTCAGTAGGTAATATGATAGATCTAAATGACTAAATACAGAGCCCAGAGCTTGCTCTTATGAGCTTACTATTTATATGGGGGAAAATCAAAAGCAAGAAATTATGAACCAGGCTGTGGCAGAAATACATTAAATTGAGCTATGATTGTTAGATAAGACTTTCTGGAAGATTTAAGACACAAAGTCTTCAATTATGAGCAGATTTATCCAGGAAATAAACGTTTGAAAAAGTATAATAGACCTGAAGCCTAAACAGAGGGGATGGAACAGTATATAAAGGCTAAGTTCAAGAATTGTGACTTTGTCTTTTTAGATTCTGAAAATCCACTAAAAAAGCTTAAGCATTTAATATACACAACTACCTATTTAACAGTGTCCCAAGTTAATAATTCCCCAGATTTACTTAAGTGTAAATACCCGTAACATTTAAGGATAAACAAGAATTTGCTAGTTAAATGTTTTTTATAGAAAGAGTGTTATAAAAAAAAAAAGTGTTATGTGAAAGAACATACAGTTAATGAGGCAAATAAACATGAATCAGAAAACATCAACATGTCTGGCATAAGGGAAATTTTAGTAGTATAATTTATGCCTTTTGAAAAATATATTTTAATGGGAAAAGATAATGTAGTCTTTATAATTTTCAGAAAAAACTCCATATTTTTATATATAATTATCTACTACTTATTTTGGCAAATTAGTCTTTGAATAAAAAACATACTCTGTTTATAAGCCATGATAATTTATCAGGCTTCTCCACAGATAATTTAAACATCCTAATGACCTTGCGATTTATCTTAACAAATCCTACCACCTTCACACAATTGTCTAATTACTTCTAGAGATTCCTTAAGGCTCCTTCCACTGAGACAGAAAACATTGAGGATTTTTAAGTCAGGGATGTTCATCAGGCATATTGGCCTGGAATTTTCTTCTCTTGTACTGTCCTTGTCTGACTTCAGATTGGGGTAATGCTGGCCCTGTAAAATGAATTTGAAAATATTCCTTTCTCTCTCTCTCTCTTTTTTTTTTGGGGGGGGGCAGAATTAAAAGGAATTGACATTGATTTTTTCAATGTATGTAGGATTCACCAGTAGAGCCATCAGAGCTTGGACTTCTCTCTATTGAGAGGATGATTTTTACCCTTTCAGACTCCTTTGGAGTAATAGGTCTGTTCGTATTTCCTATTTCTTTACGATTTAAGGATAAACAAGAATTTTCTAGTTGAAGGGGAGGGGGAGGGGCAGGAGAGGTAAATGGCACCTGCCAGCTCTTTTGTTTTTGGAGAACTCTCCTAAAGATCCCTGTCCTTCTAGCATGTGTTCTGAAACTACTAAATAAATCTCCTTCCTCTTCCTATACCCCAGGGTTTTTTCAAAGTACAACTTTTTTTTTTTTTTAATTTCTTTTCAGCGTTAACAGTATTCATTGTTCTTGCACCACACCCAGTACTCCATGCAATCCGTGCCCTCCCTAATACCCACCACCTTGTTCCCCCAACCTCCCACCCCCTGCCCCTTCTTTTATGCTATTTTTTATGCTGTTATTTTTATGCTGTCTCTTTAAGGGAGGGAACTCCTTTCCTATTGCTCCCTGGCTTTGCCCATTGATTTTTTTTTTAAATTAATTTTTTTCCAGTGTTCCAAAATTCATTGTATAGGCACCACACCCAGAGCTCCATGCAATGTGTGCCTTCCATAATACCCACCACCAGTCTTACTCCGCAAAACCTCAGTTTGTTTCTCAGAGTCCACAGTCTCTCATGGCTTGGCTCCCCTTCCAATTTCCCCCAACTCACTTCTCTTCTCCATCTCCCAATGTCTTCCATGTTATTCCTTATACTCTACAAGTATGTGAAACCATATGATAATTGACACTCTCTGCTTGATTTCTTTCTTTTTTTTGTATTATTATTATTATTATTATTTATAAACATATAATGTATTTTTATTCCCAGGGGTGCAGGTCTGTGAATGGCCAGGTTTACACACTTCACAGCACTCACCATGGCACATACCTTCCCCAATGTCCATAACCCCACCCCCCTTCTCCCACCCCCCCCCCCAAGCAATCCTCAGTTTGTTTTGTGAGATTAAGAGTCACTTATGGTTTGTCTCCCTCCCAATCCCATCTTATTTCATTCATTCCTCTCCTACTCCCTTAACTCCCCATGTTGCATCTCCACTTCCTAATATCAGGGAGATCATATGATAGTTGTCTTTCTCCGATTGACTTATCTCGCTAAGCATGATACCCTCTAGTTCCGTCCTCGTCATCACAAATGGCAAGATTTCATTTCTTTTGATGGCTGCATAGTATTCCATTGTGTATATATACCACATCTTCTTTATCCATTCATCTGTTGATGGACATCTAGGTTCTTTCCATAGTTTGTCTATTGTAGACATTGCTGCTAAAAACACTCAGGTGCACGTGCCCCTTTGGATCACTATGTTTGTATCTTTAGGGTAAATACCCAGTAGTGCAATGATTTATTTCACTCAGCATAATCTCTTCCAGTCCTGTGCATGTTGATACAAAAGTTGGGTATCCATCCTTTCTGATGGAGGTGTAATATTCCATTTATATATGGACCATATCTTCTTTATCCATTTGTCTATTGGATGATTTCCACAGTTTGGTAACTGTGGCCATTGCTGCTATGAACATCGCGGTACAGATGGCCCTTCTTTTCACTACATCTGTATTTTGGGGGTAAATACCCAGTAGTTCAATTGCAGGGTCATAGGATAGTTCTATTTTTAATTTCTTAAAGGATCTCCACACTGTTTTCCAATGTGGCTGCACCAACTTGCATTCCTACAAAGAGTGTAAGAAGCTTCCCCTTTCTCCACATCCTCTCCAATACTTATTGTTTACTGTCTTTTTGATTTTGGCCATTCTAACTGGTGTAAGGTGGTATCTCAATGTGCTTTTGATTTGAATCTCCCTGATGGCTAATGATGATGAACATTTTTTCATGTGTCTGTTAGTCATTTGTATGTCTTTTTTGGAGAAGTGTCTGTTCATGTTTTCTGCCCATTTTTTTAATGTGATTATCTGTTTTGCATGTGTTGAGTTTGAGCAGTTCTTTATAGATCTTAGATATCAGTCCTTTGTCTGTAATGTCATTTGCAAATATCTTCTCCCATTCCATGGGTTGCCTCTTTGTTTTGTTGACTGTTTCCTTTGCTGTGCAGAAGCTTTTGATCTTGATGAAGTCCCAAAAGTTATTTTTTGCTTTTGTTTCCTTTGCCTTTAGAGACATATCTTGAAAGAAGTTTCTGTGGCCAGTGTTGAAGAGGTTACTGCCTATGTTCTCCTCTAGTATTTTGATAGATTCCTGCCTCATTTTGAGGTCTTTTATCCATTTCGAGTTTATCTTTGTGTATGTAGGAGAATGGTCGAGCTTCATTCTTCTACACATCCTGATCAAAATTCCACCAACATTTTTCAAAGAGCTGGAACAAACAATCCTAACATTTGTATGGAATCAGAAGAGACCCTGAATTGCTAAGGAAATGTTGAAAAAGAACAACAAAATGGGGAGCATCACGTTGCCTGATTTCAGGCTTTATTATAAAGTTGTGATCACCAAGACACAAAAATAGACACATAGACCAGTGGAACAGAGTAGAGAGCCCAGATATGGACCTACAACTCTATAGTCAAATAATTTTCAACAAAGCAGGAAAAAAATATACAATGGAAAAAAGACTCTTCAATAGATGGTGCTGGGAAAATTGGATAGCTACATGTAGAAAAATGAAATTTGACCATTTTCTTACACCATATACAAAGATAAACCTGAAAAGACCATTGATGATTAAAGTTTAAGTGTTAAGCCCCGCTGATTGTAAGAACTTGCCAAGTGAAGCCCCTCTGGCTTGCAGAGCTAAATATCATGGGCATTTGTCTTTCCAGTGCAGGTCCTCCATGCCTAGGGTGCCTAATGTGGTGTCTCCTCAGCTCCCTTCCCTGGCCTGCAGTGCCCTTTCTTGCCTGGAACAGTCTGGCTGGGGGCTGGATCATTTCAGTTCCTAACCACATCTCTGCTCTTCCTTTTCCTTTTTGATGTGGCCTCTTCTCTATATTTAGCAGTGCAAAGTCTGTTCTGCCAGTTGTCATGGTATTTTCTGGGTTATTTCTACTGATGTCCATTTTATCTAGGTGTATTCATGGGATAGGTGAGCTTAGGATCCTCCTCCTCCACCATCTTCCCTGGAAGTTCCCCTTAAATAATCCAGTCTTGGTGGGTTTTATGTTTCTAGGAATTTGCTCATTTCTTCTAGGTTGTTCAATTTGTTGATACATAACTGTTCATGGTAGTCTCATGAGCCTTTTTATTTCTATTATATCAATTGTAATGTCTCCTTCATTCACAATTTCACTTATTGAAGTCCTGTCTCTTTTTCTTGGTAAATCTAGATAAAAATTGTCTTCTGTATTTCAAAAAATCAGTTTTTAGTTTCATTCATCTTTTCTTTTTTTGTCTTGAGTTTCTATTTCATTTATTTCTTCTGTGATCTTATTTCCTTCCTTCTGCTAAAATTGGACTTTTTTTTTCCCCCTTCCCCTAGTTCCTTAAGTTGTAGGGTTAGATTGTTTACTTGAGATCTCTCTTTTCTTAATATAGCTGTTTTTCATTGCAACTTTTCCTCTTTTGCTGCATCCCACAAGTTTGGGTATGCCATGGTTCCATTTTTATTTGTCTTATTATTTTATTTCTCTTTTGATTTCTTTAGCCTATTGGTTATTTAGGCACATGCTAAAGCTTCACATATTTGTAAAAATTTACAGATTTCTTTTTGTAATTGATTTTTAGTTTCATACCATTGTGGTTGGAGAAGATGCTTGATAGGATTTCAGTCTTCTGAAATTTATTAGGATATGTTTTTTTGGCCTAATATATAAAATATGCTGGGGCATGTTCTGTGTGTGCTTGAGAAGAATGTCTATTTTGCTGCTTTTGAATGGAATGTTCTATAAATATGTTAGGTCCGTATAGTCCAAGCCCCATGTTTCCTTATTAGTTTTCTGTGTGTTGTTCAAAGTGGAGATTTGAAGCATCTTGCTAGTATTGCATTGCTGTCTATTTCTCCCTTCAGATCTTTACTGTTTGCTCTATATGTTTAGTTGTATCTATTCTTTCTGGGTACATAACTATTCACATATGTTATACCTCTTGATGAATTACCTCCTCTCATTATGCAGTTACTTTTTTTTTTTCTGTTGGCTTAAGGTCTATCTTAACTAATATAACCATAGCTACCTCTCTTTCTTTGGTTTCTTTTGAATAGAGTATCTTTTTCCTTCTCTTCACTTTCTGTATACATTTATCCTTAAAACAGAAGGGAGTCTCTTATGAGCAGCACATAATTGTGTCTTATTTTTAATCTATTTAGCCCTCTGTCATTCATTGGTATAATTCAGTCCACTTATACTTAATTATTGATAGATACAAAATAATATTGGTATTTTTTTCTTGTAATTTTTTAATTCCTTTGTTTCTGTTTGCTCTCTGTGATTTAGTGGACCCCCCCCCCACCAGTGCATGTGCACACACATGAATTTTTTGATTCCTTTCTCTTTATCTTTTGTGTATCTACTACAGGTGTTTTGCTTTGTGGTCATCATTAGGCTTACGTAAAATATCTTATAATTATGGTGGTCTCTTTTAAGCTGATAACAACTTAACTTTAAACACACAATGAAGTACTTCACAATTACACCCCTGCTTCACATTTTGTTTTTGATGTCACAAGTTACATCTTTTTATATTGCATATCTATTAACCAATTAGTTATTTTAATACTTTTGTTTTTTAGGATTCATACTAGAATTATAAGTGATTTACCTAAGACTATTGCAACATTTGAATATATTGAATTTAACTGTATATCTTCCTTTACCAATGAGTCATATAATTACATATGTTTTCCTTTTGTTAGCAACCTTTTATTTCCACTTGAAGAATTCCTTTTTACTGACTCTGTAGTGATAATTGACACTTTTAGGGTTGTTGTTTTTTTTTTTTTTTCTTTTGTCTGGAAAACCCCTTTTTTTCTCTTTAGTTTTGAAGGACAGATTTGCCAGGTAGAGTATTCTTTTCTTTTCTGGCAGCTTTTCTCTTTCTTTGCTTTGAATATATCATACCACTCCTGTTTGGTCTTCAAGCCTGCTGAAAAATCTGCTTATAGTTCAGTGAGGTTTCATTTGCACGTATCAATTTGCTTTTCTCTTCTCTAAGGCTTGCTCCATGTCTTTAGCATTTGAGAAGTTAATTGTAATGTGTCTCAACGTGGTCTCTTTGAATTTATTTTATTTGGCATTGTCTAGGCTTCCTGGATCTATATGTTTGTCAACCCAGGTCAGGGGCATTTTCAGCTATTATTCCTCTGAATAAGCTTCTTCCCCTTTCTCAGTCTTCCCTTTGGGGCCCCTGAAATACTTATATTGGCCCTATTGATGGTGTCTCCTATGTCCTGTAAGCTCTCTTCACTCTTTTTCATTCTTTGATTGGATATATTCTACTGCCCTGTGTTTGAGTTTTTGATCTTTTCTTCACTTCATCTAGTCCATTATTGAATCTATTGATTTTTTTTTTTCAGTTCAATTACCGTATTCTTTAGCTCTGAGATTTGTTTGCTACTTTTTTCTATGTTCTGTTGAAATTCTCACTTTGTTCATGCATTGTTCTCTTGTGATCAGTGACTATCTCGATGTCTGTTATTCTGGACTCTCTATCAGGTAAATCACTTACCTTTCTTTCACCAAATATTTTGTGAAGTTATCATGTAACGAGTTCTCATGTTATTTTGTTAGGAACATATTCCTGTTTCTTTTTCCATGACTGTGTTGGTTTGCACATTAGAAAAAACAGCCTCCTTTCCCAGTCTTGACAGAATGGATTCATGCAGGGTATAAACATCATTCAGCCTGGCCCAAGCTGTTACTTATCTTACAAACTATTTAGGTGTCCAAGGCTCTTCTTTTTTCTTTCTCTCGCTCTTTCTTTCTTCCTTCTTCTTCTTCTTCTTTTTTTTTTTTTTTTTCCCTTGACTCCCAGCAGTGGAAAAGAGTGTGCCAAAAACCTGTTAATGTAGGCTAATTAGAATCTGCACCTTCAGACAGCAGCTTGGAAAGTATGTAATTAAGCTCTTTCCAGGAAGAAACAGAGATGGGTATTTTTTGCCTGCTCTCTCTGCGCTGAACCCTGGGGAATAGCTGGTTAAGAACAGTTTCTTTTTTTGCTACAATTTTGTGAGAACTCGTGAATAGAAGGCCCTTAGCTTATGAGAGCCGCAATTCAGGGACCATAGCCCTTGAATGGCTGCCATAATAGCAGAGGTCCAGTGTGTGCACAAGCTCTTTCCAGGGAGGGCAACTTGGAGTGGGCTGGAGAGAGAAGGAGGGAGAGCGCTCTAGCAGGCTTCCCCAATCTCTAAGGAGTTTCAAAGCCAGGACCTAGATGGCTGCTAAATTAGAAGCCTGGGCCTCTATCAGGAGCTTTTAAAGGATGCAGATTAATCCCTTTCAGGGAAAGACTGGGAGATTGGTTGTTTTTGCCTGCTCCTTTTGCACAAAGCCATGGGGAAGTAGGTATGGTGAATGTTCATGAGCTCATGGATAAGGACTGTTTTGTTCTGTTTGTGGGTCTCATGGATACAAACCCCACTGACTTTCAAAAATAGGTATTTGGGGGACTTGGCTTCAAGTTTTCAAGTTTTGGATGCTAGATGTAGGGTCTAAATCTTTTGCTTCTCAGGAAGAAGCTAAGACTTGGGGGTTCCTGCCTGATTATATAGCTCTGTGCCAGGGTTGGGGTTTATGGCTAGAATGTATCTCAGCCTTTCTTACTGTTTCAGTAGGTATATTCTCATTCACCCAATGCGAAGAAATCATTCCTCTAGTTTCTGTCTCTTTCAGAGGAATTGGCTCAGCATACAGCTGTATACTCAGTGTATCAGTGGCAGGAGAAGTGCTTAGGAGGCTCCTGTATTTCCATCTTGTCAGCTACCCCAAGCTTTAGTTCACTAATTAAAAATATGATATATGGAGCACCTGGGTGGCTTAGTCAGTTGAGTAACCAACTTTTGATCCTCAGCTCAGGTCTTGATCTCAAGGTCCTGAGTTCAGAGCCCCATAGTGGGCTCCATGCTGGGTATGGAGTCTGCTTAAACAAAAGAAGATATACTCTGTTGTATACATAAGCATAAGTTACAGCTTCTTGGATAAGCGGTTTGTCTCTTCTTTTTCAGCTATTAAAAATAATTTTCATGTAGACATCATTGTATATATTTGCACCATTAACTGAGTTTATTTGTAGGATACTTTTCTGGAAATAGAATTACTGGAAAACTACATTCAAATTTTGATATATGTAATCAAATTGACAAAGAAAATTTTAGTACCTTATGTGCTTCCCTTTATAATATGGGAGTATTTGTTTTTCAACACTCCTACTGACATTATGTATATATAAGTTAACATTTATTCTTTAATGATGGCTTAATGCAATAAATTATTTATTTATTTATTTACTTACTTACTTATTTATTTTTAAAGATTTTATTTATTTATTTGACAGACAGAGATCACAAGTAGGCAGAGAGGCAGGTAGAGAGAGGAAGGGAAGCAGGCTCCCTGCTGAACAGAGAGCCCGACGTGGGGCTCTATCCCAGGACCCTGGGATCATGACCTGGGCCAAAGGCAGAGGCTTAACCCCCTGAGCCACCCAGGTGCCCCCAACCAATTATTTAGATCATAGTTTTTTAAGTTAGTGATTTGAGCCAGGCTCAATTGGGCAGTTCTATAGCAAGCTTTAGTGCATAAAGTACTTTTCAGGTCTCTGCTTATGTACGTTTGCTAGCATCCCATCAACCAAGTGAATCACACAGTCAAGTCCAGATTTTGCAGAGGGAACTACAGACTTCACATTTTAATGAGAGAAGCTGAAAATTCACAGACTCCACCTTTTGGTAAAAGAACCTGCAAATTCACCTTACAAATGTATATGAGAGATGGAAAGAATCTGTAGCCATCTGTGCAACTTTTTACATTCATTACATTATCAATAAATAATGTTAAGTTAGAGTCATTATCTAAGGACATTGTATTTAATCTTTACAATAACCCTATGAAGGAATGACAAAACATTATTACCCATTTTGTAGAGGGATTATTGGGGCAGGTTGAAAAATAACTAATTTATCCCAGATTATTTAATCTCTATCTCTTACCTCCACTTAACCTCAGTCTTCTGTGGCATCTTAGTTTATGAGTTTGTTTTGTGTGGTTTTAAGGCACCAAAATATTTAGCAATATTTTCTTTCCAAACATGTATACATTCATATTTCTTAAAACTTTTCTTTTTCAAATTTATCTCTAACACTAGCCTAAAAAACTCCTGTACTCCAGCTAATAAAGTCTGACTTCAAAAATGACCTCAAGTTTTAAATATCCTGAAAAGCTTTGCTTGGATTTCCCTGTTCCATTGCCACCATGTTATTTGTCACTTATATCTCTTCTTGCATTTGTCATTTCATGGCCACAAATTGTATTTTTTTCTTCATTTATTCTCTATTAAATTGTGACTTCCTTGAAGGCATTCCTGGCTTTGGAATCCCAATAAAGCACTAGGTGTTTCTTTGTTGTTGCTGAATGAAAGAGACTACTTCCCCTTGAACAGCTCATTGATAATTTGTGATAATAGATAGGCAAATATTAATTCATGTGGACCTATTAAAATTCTACCTATTATCCTAGGCCACAAGATGTCCTTTCTTGATCTTTCTGGAACTTATTTTAGATTAATTTCTTTTACCACTTATTCCCCTGGGATGGTATTTGAACAATGATCATAATACTTACTACTTTTGAATATCTCTCTAGATCCCCAATCCTCCAGTACATACATATCAGACTAAAAAAACAGAAGAAACAGAACAGGCTGTATCCCTCTACAAGACAGTTTCTCAGCCTTTCTTTAGCAATTTCTCAGGAATTCTTAGCAAATTCTCAGCAATTTCCTCTGAAAAGTTATGATCATTTTATTACTATTACTATTTTATTCAAAATAATAAAATAGTATAGTTTAGTTTCTCTGTACTAAATCCCCCTATAGATTGTCACCAGATTATTTACTTACAACATACATTTGTGTTTCTCATCTCATAATATACACTCATAGGATTCCTCATTTCTCCTTGGCCGTACTTCTAGCCATTAGTATGCCTAATTCATGTGGACTCCCAAGTTCTAAGGATTCTGTGATAGTTGTTGTCATCTTGTTTGTTTGTTTATTAAGGATATAGTTCTTCTCTGGAAACTTTGAGGTAAGTGACTCATTTGTCTGAGAATATTCTAGAACTGGGCCTGATGGTAAAATAGATTATAAACCCACATCCTGCGCCAGCTGCTCAGGATTGTAGACCTACCTCATGCCTTTCAGTCTGGATGTCCTCTGCTTCCTTGTATGAGAGCTGAGGTCAAGATAGAGAATGCAGCCACTTCTCACAGGAACCCAAGCTCCATGATTTTCCCCAAACGTTCCAGGAAGCTGAAATAAGGCAGACCTGAACTGAAGGGCTGGTTCAGGTGGCAACCATGAGTCTATCAAGGCTTCCCTGGAGCAGGTCAGTGGGACATGGTTGCTCTGGCCTCTTCCCTGTACTTTACCTGTATCTTTGATGCTGGAGTTTTCTTTTTCTGGCCAGTATGGACATACTCATAGCTTGTTTTAGTGTCCACTTTATTGCCCTTTGTAGGTATTGCATCTCTTTCTCCCTCTCTCTTTCTCTCTCTCTCTTTTTGAAGATCTTATTTATTTATTTGACAGAGATCACAAGTAGGCAGAAAGGCAGGCAGAGAGAGAAAGAGGGGGAAGCAGGCTCCCTGCTGAGCAGAAAGCCGGAT
Source organism: Mustela nigripes (assembly GCF_022355385.1). Taxonomy (NCBI): domain Eukaryota; kingdom Metazoa; phylum Chordata; class Mammalia; order Carnivora; family Mustelidae; genus Mustela; species Mustela nigripes. The sequence goes on from NC_081559.1 coordinate 170,935,868, forward strand.
GCGGGGCTCGATCCCAGGACCCTGGGATCATGACCTGACCTGAAGGCAGAGGCTTAACCACTGAGCCACCCAGGGGTCCCTCTTTTTTTTTTTTTTTTTTTTTTTTTTTTAACAAACTTAAGGTTTGTGGCTACTCTGTATCAAGCAAGTCCATTGGCACCAGTTTTCCAAAAGTGTTCATTCACTTTTTATCTCTGTGACCCATTAATTCTCACATTATTTTAAACTTTTGCAGTGTTATTATATTTGTTATGGTGATCTGTCATTAGATTATAATTTGCTGAAATCTCAGATGATAGATAGCATTTTTAATAATACATTATTTTTTATTAAGGTATATACATTGTATTTTTAGACATAAGGCCATTGTATACTTAATTGACTGCAAGACTGCAATATAGTGTAAACATTTTTAGCCACTGGGAAACCAAAAAAAAAAAAAAAAAAAAATTCACTTGATTTGCTTTATTGTAATATTCACTTTATTGTGGTGGTCTGGAAATGAACCTGCAGGTTCTCCAAGGTATGACTGTACTTGCTTGGCAAGTACAGCTTAGAATTAAGTGTTATCATCTAGATGATTAAATCAAACGTCTAAGATCTAATCTGATCTTTGAGGAATGAAGACACTATCTGGGATGGGTGTTCTGCAAAGTTTCTGGGAACGTCCAGAGAAGCTCTGGGGCCTTAGGCTGGCTAAACTGTAGGACCTAATACCACCATCACAAAGCTAATAGGAATGCCTTATCTGATATTTGTAAAACAAAATCATGAACATTAAAAATAAAATTAAAAAACAAGCAAAGTGGCTATATCAGCAGTTTAATATGCTAGTGTGTTCAAGATTATAAAAACAGGCCATGATGCTTCAGTTAAGGGGTTATAGTTCCATTAAAGCAAGTATTTCATGGGTCAATATGTAACTTAATAATTTTAAGAAACTTCATACTTCTGGAAGTTTGAAGTTTAAGGCAGAATATGTGAGATATTAAGAAGTAAAGAAAGGTCAAGCTGAATATATGAGATATTAAGAAGAAAGGTCAAGCTACAAAGCTTATGAAGCAAAGGCATCTGTTAATTGGGATTTACATACAAGTGAGGAGACAGGCCTGATTAGGAAATAGGTAGAGATCAGAATATTAGAGCAAGAGACCACTAAGCATGGTGTGATTTCTGTTATACCCTAGAGCGTAGATATGTTTATAAAGATTCTGGAAAAATTTGAGGAGACGTTCATGCATGGGAAAGATGACCCATAGCTATTTTTCCATTGTTTCGATTTTCCAATGTTTCCATTGTTATTTTTCCATTGTTTGCTTATCAAATAAATTCCATTGTCCAATTTATTAAATTATCATATTCTATTGAATAAAATTTCATAAACCGATCTTTTCTTGAGCATTTAAACTTTGTACATTTGATTAAACTGTCTTCGAACATTTTAAACTGGAATTATAAACTGAAATATCTAATAAGATAATGAATAATAGTTTTCATGTTCTCTTAGAATTATTGTGATGGCCTTGTGGCTGAAAATAACAGGGACTCAAACCCCAATATACCAAAGATAAATATTAAGAAAATAAACCTGGCAGACACAACACATCTACACTTGCTATTTTTTCACACACCGCTATCATTACTTTCCTAGGTCTGTGTGGTTGTGCCTGTGTGCACGCATTGCACACACACATAGAAAAGTAAGAGTTTAAGAAGTCCTAGAAACAGGGCTTCATCTTCTTAGTGGGAGACTGACTTGATCTTTCTCCCCTCCTTCTCCCCTTAACCCTCCAATCCTGCTCCAGGCAAGGTATGCAAGGCTTTGCCTCTCCCCACTGCTGTAGAAGTAAACAAGAGTTTCAAAGTAATCCCTGGGGCACCTGGATAGCTCAGTCTGTTAAATGTCTGCCTCTGACTCAGGTCATGATCTCAGGCTCCTGGGATGGATCCCCAGGTTGGGCTCCCAACTCAGGAAAAGATTCTGCTTCTGCCTGTCTTTCTGCCACTTTGTGTTCTCTCTCAATCTCTCTGTCAAATTAGTCAATAAAATCTTAAAATAAAAAAATGAAACAACAACAAAAAAGTAATCATCCCTGATAAGTTAGAGTACCCAGAAGATGGATAAAGTACTGTCTTACTTCATAGACTTTTAATAGATTTGGGCTATCCCTTGTGCCAGCCAGGGACTTATTGACGTAGATAGAAATGTCAGAAGGAAGACATGGGACCCCAGGGCACTGCAAATCCTTTCACTGTATGGTCTAAGTCAGTGTTTTGAGAAGTAGCTGGCTTTGCTTTTCCTTTGGGTACTCTAGCCGGGAAAGCTATCTGGTACAAAATGTGAATCCAGCTACAGGAAGCTATAGGGAGGAGAAGATGAGCTGGGGGGTGATGGCAGGAGGTCAGATTGGAGCAGGACTCACTTACCAGGCAACAGAGAAGTGGGGAGTAGAAGGGAAGGTACAGGATACAGAGCCCTGACTTCAAGTTGCTCACACATAGACAGATGCAAAAAGCTCTCTTTCTCTCTCTCTCTTTTTATCCCCCCAGGAGTTATGTGGGAAAAGAAAATAACTTTAATATATGATACATATTGTAAGGAAATTGAGCATATAAGAGCTAGGTCTGTCCTCGTATGCCTATCTTTCTTGAGGTTCCAAAACCTGCAGAGTGTAAATTCTATGGTAGACTTAACTTGGAAAAAAAAAGAAAGAAAAGGACTTACAAGGGTAGATGGTTCTAGCAGTTAGCTATTGCTGTATTATAAGATATCTTGAAACCAGACCCTTAACATTTGGATTCATTCTGATGACTATAGGAAGTCCTAAGGAGATTTAATCTGTTGAGACAGAGCCCCCAAACAATGGAAGTCCTATATATTCCTCCAAGTGCCATGGCAGATAGATGAGAGAAAGTTTATCCATGCTTAAGTGAGTCAGCTATGAGCTGTTGGGGTTCAATATTTAAGAAGGATAGGAGATTTCAAGATTGGGATTCCCAGATGCTGAAGTTCTGAACAGGAAAACATCAAAAAGTTCAAGAAAAATGAAATCAAATAGGCCAACATTATCAACTAAACCATTATTAACTCTACATTATTTTCAGGATTACAGGGTGATGACATATCATGTCACAAAGTCAAAACACAGGAAAATTGACGCTTGCTTTTGAAAGAACTACAGCTTAGCATTGTGATACAATTTATCTTTGTGGGGTTATGTAACTGTCAGAAATATCACTAAAAAATATCTCTAAACTTGACAGTCTCCTTTGTCTTTTAGTGGTCTTTATTCAAAACTTTATCATCTGAACTATTATGTCAACCATATCGTTATTGGTATCCCAGAATTTAGTTTCTTTCTACTTCAAATTTCTTGCCTTAACCAATTGAGCCACCCAGGCGTCCCAAATTTCTTGCCTTAGGTACTTCCTGAGAATCTTAAAATGTTTTTCTCCTATTGACTCAAAAAGCTGGAACAGTATTCTGTTTCATAATTAAATCCCAAATCTAATACCTTACTTCAAAATCAATTCCATGCCTATACCTGTACACAAGCCAATTGAGAACCATCCTTCTTTTGTCTTTCAAATACAGATCTAGTCATCTAAGTTTCTATCTTAATTTCAAGTTTGTGACAACTTTAGAGATGCTTAACTATTTTCAACTTCAGTTCATAAGTTTGTAAATAATGAGCTTGGCGGGGCGCCTGGGTGGCTCAGTGGGTTAAGCCTATGCCTCCAGCTCAGGTCATGATCTCAGGGTCCTGGGATCGGGTCCTACATCGGGCTCTCTGCTCAGCAGGGAACCTGCTTCCCTGCCTGCCTCAGCCTGTCTCTCTGTCAACTTGTGATCTTTCTTTGTGTGTCAAATAAATAAATAAAATCTTAAAAAAAAAAAATAATGAGCTTGGCAGCTTCTTACAACCATGAACCACCTATTGTACAACTTAAACTCTGAAGTTTCTTTAGGTTCATTGTTTGTTTTTGTTGCTTAGTTGATTTCCTTC
>NC_081559.1:170939884-171017362 GCF_022355385.1 Mustela nigripes
CTTTCTTTCTTTCTTTCTTTCTTTCTTTCTTTCTTTCTTTCTTTCTTTCTTTCTTTCTTTCTTTCTTCTTCTTCTTCTTTTAACATGGATTTATTTCTGCTAGACTTAAAATGGCTTGCTCTCTCTCCAGAGATTGATTTGTGGACAGACTAGGTGAAAACATTAGATTTGGTTCAAGTGTACATTCCATGGCATTTTCTAGAAAGTCTTTCAGGAAGTTATGCACCACAGCCCATACTAAGGCTGTTTTCTTCTTAGTCAGTAGCATTTCTGCTTCCTTAGAAAGGAGCCAGAAATTGGACCTCAAATGAAAACCATTTCACAGTAATTTTTAATGAACAAAGACATTCCCATCACCCCACCTTCCCATTTTTCTAGAACTCAGTTTATCAGTCATCCTCATTCTTTCTTTAACCATGCCTCTCTATGATTGGTGTTTAAGAGTGCATTCATATATTTCCCATAATATATTTCTTCCCTTGTATCTTTCTTTAGCTATTTATTTAGCTCACTGATGCCCTCCTTACCTGTGTTTCTCAAGTACTTTCATCTTGACTTCTTTTTACTGTCTACATTTACTGTAATGCCTGTTCATTCACTTCTACATGCGTAGTCTATCAATACCACCATTAGTAGGAGTTTCTTTTGATCAACTTGTTTACACTCATATATGGTAATCTCCTTTCAGTGTATTCTAAAATACTGGCTAAAGTCAAGTTTGCCAAAAATTCTTTCCTTCCCTCTTAAGCATCATTGAACAATGCAATAATATTAAATAGCTTTTAATTGTTATCTTTATGAGATAGAAATAGATATAACAGTAATTCTCAAAGGAATTATGGGAACTAAATGACTCTTACTCCTTAGAAAAACATCATCTTGAAATTTTCCAAAGGGCTTTGAGTGAGTATCCAGCAAGTAATTTGGCTTGTAATCTTTGTACATATCCCCTTGAAAATATGGAATATGCTTCATATTTTTGCCCATTTGAGCTAATTATATATGTGAGTTAGATTCCATAATTGTTTGGTAAAGACTAATGCCAACTATTCAAAAATAATTAGACTATTAAGAATAATTAAAAGGCAAGTATTCTTTCCCAGGGCTTTTTACTGTTGTCATGATCAGATATTTAAACATAAATAGAGTTATTTAATTCCAAGTGAGGAAACTCTTGAAATATGCAAACAGAAATCATCATAGGATAAAGTTAGAGTAGAAATGCAATGCTTTAAGTCATTAAAACATGATAGCTCAAAAAACTGTCACATTCTTGCATTTGATTAGCCTACCTTTAAGATTGTTAATGAGAAAGTATCATTTTACGCACGAACAGATTAAAGTTTCAAACTAAGATTTTTTTCCAAGTTTCATGATTAAAAAGTGGCCAGTCTGCATTGCCCTGATGCTTACTGTGTAAATATTTTCGTGTACCTGTTGACCATTTATTTGTTGCATTTGGAGAAATGTTCATTCAAGTTTGTTGCCCATTTTTGATCACGTTGTTTTCTTACTACCAAGTTGTAGGAGTCCTTGTATATTTTGAGTAATAATCTGTTATCAGATAAATGGTTTGGAAATATTTTCTCCAATTTTGTAAGTTATCTTTTCACACTGTTAATTTGTTTTGAGGGATGGTGGTCTCTGCAGAGCTTTTTAGTTTGATGTAGTCTCCCTGCTGATTTTTGCTTTTGTGCTTTTGTTTTCTGAGCTGGTGGTGTCTTATCTAGGAAATTATTATTTAGACTGGTATCACAAAGATGTTCTGTTGTTTCCTTCTGTAGTTTAATAGATTCAGGTTTTACATTTAGATCTGTAATCCACTGAGTTGATTGGTATGTATATGGTGTAGAATACAGTCCAGCTGCATTATTTTCTATGTGCCTATTAAGATTTTCCAGGATCATTTCTTGAAGAAATTACCCTTTTCCCCAAGAGAGTAGAATAATGGTTGTCAGGGAATTAGGGAAGAGGGAAATGCAGGGCTGCTATTCAATAGATATAAAGTTTCAGTTGTACAATATATAAGTTCTTGAGATCTGCTGTATAACATTATACCTACAGTTAATATTATAGTGTCCAATTAAAATTTGAGAGAGTAGACTTCATGTTAAGTATTCTTAGTATAGTAAAATAAAAAGTGACTGAGGCAGTTTCAAAGCCACAGTCCTTGGAGTCTAAATTTCAGGTTGTTCTTAAATTAGAGGTTACAAATCAAAATATAGTAGGGTTAAGTGTAATCTTAGCTGTTAACCTGAAGTTCTTATGGATGATTTAGTTATACACTTCAGATCACATCATATTATCATATTGCAATTTTAAAATGCTACTCATTTTTTTATTTTCTTTTATCCATGTACCCCACTTTTATTCCAACTCTTTTCTATAGACAGCCACTCAAAATTGTTTAATGTCATTTTTCTGTTTTCTTGTAAAAATAAATATCTTCTCTGCATTTTTATTTTATATAATAATGTGTCACATACATTAAATTTTATTTTTTCCAAAAACTCCCATGTTGCTAAGACCTATCCTTATTTCTGTATGCAAATAGAGTGCATTGTTTCCAAATTGGATTGTGTACATGCTTCGTACCATTATCCATTCTCTCAGTGATGCATGCCTCGTTTACCAACAATTTTCAACTGCTACAAAAAATATGCTACACAGAATATCCTAGTATACATTTGTTATAGACCTGTTTGAGACTTTGGGGAATATTTATTTAAGAACATAATTGCTGGCCATGGATTATGCAGATACTGTTGTCACGAAGAATGGCTCAATTAATTTACAAAAGGGGTATATTAGTCTCTATTGCCCTTAGCAGAGCAAAAATGTTTCCATAGATTCCCACCAATATCTGGCTGTGATAAGTATTTCCTTACTCATATATGTGTCTATACAGTTCTACCTTAGGTATGATTTCCTTGTGAGTAAGGAAGCAAGAGACCATGACACAGTATATAGTTTTTAGTAAATGTAAACAAATATACTTAAACCTCAAGAAAAAATTAAATTAAAAAATTAAATTTAATTTAATTTAAAAAATTAAGAATTTTTTTAATTAAAAATTAAAAAATAAAAATTAAAAAATAAATGCTAAAATTAGATTTATTGAGTTTTTATCTCTCTGATTTCTATTGGAGAGAGAGACTAGACTCCATTACAGACAAATAAATTGGATCAAAGCTGCTTCTACATTGGTAACCAGCAGATGGCCAGTAATGCTCTCCCCTAATGCCCCCAAAACAGGGCTTATGGAAAATGTTTTGGAAATATTTATTTTTATTTTTTAAAGATTTTATTTTTTTATTTGACAGAGAGAGAGAGATCACAAGTAGGCAGAGAGGCAGGCAGAGAGAGGGGGGAGCAGGCTCCCTGCAGAGCAGAGAGCCCAATGCAGGGTTCGATCCCAGGACCGTGAGATCACGACCTGAGCAGAAGGCAGAGGCTTAACCCACTGAGCTACCCAGGTGCCCCTGGAAATATTTATTTTAACGTGAAAAAGATCTTCCTATTCAGCACCTCAAATATTTCATGTAACACTTCACATCAACTTCACCAAGATTTGTTCTTGAAAATCTTTCATGGATAAGGGAGTAGGCAAAATTTCTACCTTCAAAGATATATTCTGATAGGAATATATAGATAATCAATATATATGTTGTATATATGTAAATTGATATTTACATTTATATAGATAGACATACTTCATATACACATATATACTTGGACACACATATATATGCATTTCACATAAGGAGATGTATGAAGATCTATATAGATACATATATCTATGAGAAGCCAACATATACACGTGTCTATATATATGTAAATGTACATATATAAAGGTATATACATATATGTATACATTCACATAGATATGATATATGATGTCATGCTAGGTAGTAGTAACTATTACAATGAAAAAAATCAGGATAAAAGGATAAAGGTGGCCAGAGCGAAATAGATCTGATCTTAGATTGTATTGCACAGAGATGAAATTGAGCAAAAAAAAAAAAAAATCTCAAAGTGAGGAAGGGATTCATTCAGAATCCGGATCTAGAATGTTCCAGGAAAAGGCAACAGTAAAAACAAATCTCTTCAAGATTGAAGAGGTATCATATGTGAAATGTTCTACAAATCATAAGGCCAGTACTAAGAGAATACAATAAGTTTCATTTTACTTTGTGTAAAAAGGGAAGCCACTGAAGGGGTTTGAGAAGGGAAGGGATATCATCTGATCTATATTTTATAAGAATCACTCTGACTGTGATATGAAAGAAAAACAGACACTAAGGTAGGTAAAATAGAAACTTGGATATCCTCAGGAAACCACGTTAATATTTCAAGTGAATCATGGTATTTGGCTTGAGCTAATGTGGTGGTGGAGATGATAAACATTTGAATTTGGGGTATATTGGGAAGGCGGCACCATTGTGATTTCCTGATAAACTGTAAATGAGGTAAAAGTGCAAAAGAGAAGTCAGAGATGAGTGCAGTCATTTGGCCTGAAAAACTTTAAGAAGAAAGTGTCAGGTACTTGAGATGAAAACACTGGCATAAAAGATGATTTAGGGAAGGAAATCATTTTACTTTGTTGCTTTTGAGAAGTAGGCATCCAAGTGAGAGATTTTCTTATAAGCACTTGGCTCCCGACTAAAGATTAGCCTGGAAATATTAATGGAAAGTCATTATCATTAGAGCATAACTTTTCAGGCTGTAAAGTAAATGAGATCATATGGAGAGTAACAATGTAAGAGGTCCAAGGATGGAGCCGTAACACCAGAATTTTAAGAGTTGAAAGGCTCCATCAAAAACTGTGAGAAACTACAATGAAAGTAGAAGAAAAAGTAAAACAAAAGATATTCTAGACATGCCATTGGGTTTGGCAATAAGCTATCGATCACCTTGGTAAATATGGTTTCAGGAGTGAAAGTCTGAAGCACATGGGTCCCTGTCACAATGGGAAAAGGGAAGTACTGATGAGACATGGACATTTCTTTCTTTTTTTTTTTAACTTTTTTTTTTTTTAAGTTTTTATTTATTTATTTGACAAAGAGAGATCACAAGTAGACAGAGAGGCAGGCAGAGAGAGAGAGGGAAGCAGGCTCCCTGCTGAGCAGAGAGCCCGATGCGGGCCTCGATTCCAGGACCCTGAGATCATGACCTGAGCTGAAGGCAGCAGCTTAACCCACTGAGCCACCCAGGTGCCCCGGACATTTCTTTTTAAGAATTTTGCTATGTAGGGAACATAAAAATGGAGTCGCAATTGTGTTGGAGCCAAGGATTTTTTTTTTCTTTTTTTCTGTGTTAAGAGAAATATTTCAGCATGTTTGCTAATAGGAAGTTCTGGTTGTAGAGAGAAAAACTGAAGTAGAACATATGTGGAAATTACTTAAATTTAAAAGAGTTAAAGAGAAATGCAATTAAATTCACGGTAGGCCCTATTTTTCATCTTTGTCCTTCAACCACACCTTTTTGTGTTCTAATTTTTCCTCCTGTAAGGGCTAAGAAAAGTTCCCTGCCTTTTGAATTTGTGTTTGGCCATGTGACTTGTTTTGATCTGTCAAATAAGGCAGAAGTGACAATGACTAGTAGCTCAAAAGTAGCTACTAGAAGACTAGTAGCCTTCTGTATTCCTTACTCCTCTGAACCTCTGCCACCCCCAAGAGGAGATACGCCCTTGGGAAGGGGTTGCATTCTCAGCGTGGCCTTGGAGTCAATGCAAGTGAAGCAGATATGAGGCCAAAACCTCAACGAAGAGCCAAGTCCCATTAGATTTACTTCAAGCCAGCTTTAGATCAGTCAAACTACAGCATATCCTAGATCCATGAGTGAAATAATAAAACTGTTGTCTTTAGCCACTTAATTTTAGAGTGATTTATTACATGACAAGAGCTAATTGATACACTATCTATCATACAAGTAGAAATAGAGAGGTGTGTCTTTGGAAGGAGAGTGAACGATTTGTCTGTTGTAACGCAATGGAAGATAGATCTTAGGACTTCTGATTACTGAAGGTGGTTTCAGAGGTTAGTTGATAGGTGTACGTAAAAATGGTTTTCTGAAGCCCTCTATTTTCTTGGTCAAATAAGAAGCCAAGCATGAGGGAGAAAAGCGGCATTTGAAGAAAGAGGAGACAAGATAAAATATTAACCTGAAATGACAGAGATAAATTTTTAATCCTATTTTTCTGTGGAAGTCTATTTGACATATATTAACCCTGTATAAATTCAAGGTGTAAAACTTGTTGATCTGATACATTTACGGAATGTAGTATTGTCATTGTAGCAGTAGTTAGCTACCTATCACATAATTACCATTTTTGTGGTTGGTTGAAATAATTAAGATCTAATCTCTCAGCAAGTTTGATGTTTATAATATTGTTTTTCTTCTTCATTATACTGTGCATTTGATCTCTAGGACTTATTTATTATTTGTTCTAAGTCTTTATCCCTAAGCAACATTTCTCCTATTCTCTATCTCCAAGCCCCTGGTGACCACCATTTTCTCTGTTTTTTATGAGTTTGGCTTTTTTAAGTGATACCATACACGATTTGCCTTTCTCTGTGTGACTTATCTTATGTTCTTAAGTTCTACCCATGTTGTTGCAAATGGCAGGATTTCCTTCTTTCTCATGGCTGAATGGTATTCCATTGTATACATACAACACACATTCTTTATCCATTAATTTACTGATGCACCTTTAGGTTGTTTTAATATCTTGGTTATTAAGCATATGCTGCAATAAATGTAAGAGTACAAAATCTCTTTAATATCCTGTTTTCGAGGCACCTGTGTGGCTCAGTGGGTTGGGCCTCTGCCTATGGCTCAGGTCATGATCTCCGGGTCCTGGAATCAAGCCCCGTGTTGGGCTCTCTGCTCGGTGGGGAGCCTGCTTCCTCCCCCTCTCTGCCTTCTGTTCTGCCTGCTTGTGATCTCTCTCTCTCTCTGTCAAATAAATAAATAAATAAATCCTAAAAAAGAATATCGTGTTTTCATTTCCTTTGCCTGTATACCCAGAAGTGGAATAGAACTACTGGATATTATAGGGTGTTCTTGGATCCCTTGTCAAATATTAGTCAACTGTATATGCAGAAAATTAATTTTGGGCTCTCTGTTTTGTTCCATTCATCTGTTTATTTTTATGCCAGTAACATGCTGTTTTAAATACTATAGATTTGTAGTATAGTTTGAAGTCAGAAAAAATGGTGCTTAGCTTTATTCTTTATCAAAATTGCTTTGGCTATTTGTGGTCTTTTGTGGTTCCATATAAATTTTCAAACTGTTTTTTCTATTTCTTTGAAAAATATCATCACAATTTTGATAGGGCTGTATTGTATCTATAGATGAGTTTGGGTAGTATGGACATTTAAAAAATATTCTTATCTATGAATATAGAGTAAATTTTTATTTGTGTCTTTGATTTCTTCCAACAAAATCATATAGTTTTCATTCTATAGTTGTTTCACTTCTTTCATTAAATTTATTCCTGGATATTTATTTATTTATTTATTGGTCAGGAAAAAGACAAGGATGCCTACTGTCACTACTTCCATTCAATATAGTACTAGAAGTCCTAGTGAGAGAATTAAACAATACAAAGAAATAAAAGGCCTTTAAATCAGACAGAAAAAAAAAATGGTCATCATTTATAGATAATATGATTTTGTATATGGAAAATTCCAAAGATTTGACCAAAAAACTGTTGGAACTAAGCAATTAATTCATTAAAGTTATAGATTATACAATTAACCTACAGAAGTCCTACATGCTAATAACCTACATGCTAATAATGAAACAACTGAAAAAGAAAGAAAATTATCCAATTTACAATGGCATCCCAAAACAAACAGCTTGTAAGAGTGAATTGACTTAAAAAAATGTACCCATGTTTCTGAGAAATGCTGAGGGTACAATTAAAGTTTCTGGTCATGAATTTAATGTAAGTGTTGTCTTATATTTTTCCTATTTAATCTCCAGCTAATTTGGTGTAGTATAGGGAAATATCAGGTTTTTCAAATGAGTACTTTACATGGGGGAAAGAATGTGAGAGCCTGTGCAAAGGGAAAATTATGATAGCCCATGAAATGTAAGCCAAGTAATCAGGGAACTGAAAGTAAGAGAATTCTTTCTTTCTTTTCTGTTCTTTTCTTCTTTCTTTCTTTCTTTTTTTCTTCCTTTCTTCTTTCATTTGTTTGTTTGTTTGTTTATTTATGTATTTATTTTGCCTAAGTATCTAAGTATATAATTAATACATTGGAAAAACCATTAGAGTCAAATGATAGTTGGCCTGAGGGTACTAGACAAAAAAAAATATCAAAGATAGGGAGTGCTAATCAGAATGGAGGCTTGAAAATAAAATTTTGGAGAGGCTTCAGTTGCTGCAAGTGACAAGGTATAGAGTATGACCAAGGGGGTTGATAGCAGAGGAGAATAGAGAACAAGGTTATTAGTTGTAAAAGGGAAGCAAGAATAGATTGATCATGAGAGAGAGAGAGAGAGAAGAGAAACAGAGCAGTGAATTGAATGATAAAACTCTTTAATGTAACTGCCAAGGAAAGGTAGCTGATCATATAAATTTAAGAGCTATCTTTAAAAGCAGCTTGGTTTTGTTTGTTTGTTTGTTTAGAGAGGGAGAGAGGGGAGGATGTAGGGGTAGAGAGAGAAGAGAGAGAATCTTAAGCAGACTCCATGCTCCGCACAGAGCCCAGTGCAGGACTGGACCTCACAATCCTGAGATTTTGACCTGAGCTGAAATCAAGAGTTAGATGCTTAAATGACTGAGCTACTGTGGTGCCCCCAAAAGCAGCTGGGGTTTTGAGAAGGATAAAAAATAATGGTCTGGCAATTGACGTGAGAAAGCACAATCTAAAGCCATTCAAAGTCCCAGTTTCATATGGTTTGTAAGAAGACAACAAGCATCTTTGTAAATGCTACAGTAGAAGCATCATCTTCATGAAATAGCTAGGTTTCTTTCACATAGAACAGAAGTTGAAGGAAAAGTTTAGAGCTATATAGAAATTTTGCTGATGACAAAAAAAAATGTAGGACTGTAGATGTTTTGGAGGAATGAGGGAATCAAGGTTGAGAGGGAGATGGCATTAGAGAAGAACATTTTCAGAGCCAAACAGAGGTAAGATTCTAAGTGACGGGCATTTGGAACTTCCTCTAGAGACTAAAAAAATGTAGGGGTATAGGCATGATGGAATTAGCCTTGGGTGTGGCCTTTTATATCCTGCCTCAGTGAGGGAGTTGTTGCTCAGTAGACTTCAGGCTTTCACCAATATGGCAAAAATTCAACTGTCAGAGAGCAGTAGCAGTTGAAAGAGGGACAGAAACATTCGCTCTAACATGTGGTCACCTCTTTGGAAAGGGTGAAAAAGTCCTTTTAGTAATATAGCTTGATAATGAAATTAGATTTATGTTCTAGTAACAGATGAAGTTTTATTTCATTTTTTGTTCTTATAAAATAAGGAATATTCAGATGTGATTCAAGATAGCAACTTTCAGAATAAGTTACCAATTAACGTTGCTAATACATGTAAATTATGACCTTGAGTCTCTAAAATACATTTTCAGGGGCGCCTGGGTGGCTCAGTGGGTTAAGCCGCTGCCTTCAGCTCAGGTCATGATCTCAGGGTCCTGGGATCGAGTCCCGCATCGGGCTCTCTGCTCAGCAGGGAGCCTGCTTCCTCCTCTCTCTCTCTCTCTCTGCCTGCCTCTCTGCCTACTTGTAATCTCTGTCAAATAAAATAAATAAAATCTTTAAAAAAAAATAAAATAAAATACATTTTCAGTAGATTAGGAGTTGGTAAGTCATTATTCCTTTAAAAAGCCTTATATTAACCTAAATATTAAAATTAATCAAATTACTATGTACTATGTAACTCAATAAATAGTTACTATTTCATGTCTATTTGTAATGTGCCCATTGCACAATTTAGTAGAAAAACAATAGTAAAAAGTCACAAGGCATTGATGAAGGAGAAGTTATTTCCTTTTGAAGCATTTCTGTTATCAAGACTACTCAGAAGATACTTAATTGTTACTTATAACACTTCAAAAATAATGCAGAAAAAAAATTTTTTCAGAATACCAAGACTTTTAAAACTGAGAAAATTCATTGTGGAAAATAAATGTGTTGATTTACTTTGGTTACTTTGGGTACTGTTCAGAAAACGGTTTTATTAGTAAGACCATCTAAGCAAATAAAGTTCTTCAACAAAATAAATACTTAATAAACAATATGGGCATTTTCAGTGGCAATTAGCTAGACTTAAAATGAGATACGCAGATAAGTGATCCTCCTATAAATTGGTTGTTTTATTTTCTCTGTTCTGAATCAAAAAGTACAGACAAATAATGAACTATAAAAGTAAGAAACCAAATAATCACATTTAAGAAGTATCTTTCATTTTAAAAATCACACTTTAAATACCATCCCTTCATTAGCAGCAGAAGTTTGGTTTGGTTTGCCATACCTAAATTTTTTTTCACTTAACATACTAAAAAGTCAGTCTACCACATTTATAGTGTTTTAACAGCATAGCAGCAAGTGTCCCCAATATTAAAGAAGTAAATGAAATGGCAAAGTCTGGATACATGCTGGAATACATTTGTATTATGTCTTACATTGGTAGTTAATATTTTCAAAATAATATAAATTGTGGGACTAAAATATCCTTAAAATCTTAAACAATATTAATAGTTGATTTTTTAAATAAAATTTTGAAATGATCAGCAGTAGGGATGCCTGAGTGGCTCAGTTGGTTAAGTATCTACCTTAGGCTCCGGTCATGATCTCAGGGTCCTGGGAACGAACCCCATGTCAGGTTCCCTGCTCAGAGAATCTGCTTCTTCCTCTCTCATGCAATCTCTGTTGCTATTTCTGTCTGTCTGTCTGTCTCTCTCAAATAACTAATTAAAAATCTTAAAAAAAAAAAAGGAACTATCAGCAGTTGACTGACAGCATTAAGAAAAACAATAGTTTGGCATAAGATAGACCTTGGCTTAATTCTTGGTTACTTACTAGAACTTTGTTTTTAGGCAATTTACTTTCATTATGCACATACTCTTCATAGAAAGGAGAAGAAACTTTCTTGTGGTATTGCGGTTTACTGCAATACCAGTAAACCACAATGGATGATGTTTCTGATGCAGGTACCTTTGATCATGGCATTTAGAGGTCACTCAATAAATAATAACAAATACAAGTAGGTTCATTTGCTCAGGGAAATATTCATAGAACAATTATTTTTTTTAAACAATGGGATGGATGGAATATTAGTCATAATTTTTCAGAGAAATAGAAACAATAGGGTGTGTATGTGTGAGTGTGTGAAAAGAGATTTATATAAGAAATTGACTCATATGATTATGGACGTAGATAAGACCATCTCTACAGTATGGGCCAGAAGCCTAGAAGACCCAGGAGAATAAAAGATATAGAGGAAACCCAAAGGAAGTCTGCAGGAGGAGGGCTGGTCTTTGTTTTACTTAGGCCTTCAACTGATTGGACAAGGCCCACCCACATTATGGAGGACAGTCTGCCTTACTCTACTGATTAAAATGTTAATCTTGTCCAAAAGCACCTCACAGCAACACTCAGAATGATGTTCAACCAAATATCTGGTCAACCTGTGGTCTAGTCAATTTGACATAAAATTAACTATCACAGTTGTTATCAACCAGATTACAATATTGACAATTGTATTTGATAATTTGATAACATTTTATAATATAATCAATTGATAATTGATAATACAATGACAATTGATAATACTGTATTTGCTTCACCATAAGTAGACCTAAAGAAAGCAGGACTCAGGGTATTAAATAAGTAAACAAAAACTGTTCTGCAAGATGTTCAGTTTGGGTAATTATTTAATTCTTCAAAATATAACACCAAAAAAATTATTCATGAGTTCTTGGGGAAAATATGCTAGAAACATTACAACCAATGTTTAGTGAATCTCCGCTGTATGTGGAACAGTTTTAGGTATTTGGAATACAGTATTGAGAAATCCAGAAAATGTTCCTCCTATCTCTTATTATAGTTGAGGATGTCAAGGCACGAATATATTCCTACTTGTTATGAGGACCATACAGGCCAATTATAGAAAAATGAAAAAAAGAATTCTAGGAGAACAAAATAAAAAGGACAATGAAAGCATATTATGGAGAAGCAGAATGGCAGTTTCTGACATTTTTCATGTATGGGGCAAAGGAGAAAAGAAAGTCAAAGAAGACCCGGGGTGGTAAACCCAGGGATTCCAAGTACAAAGTTGAAATTGATGGCTACAACTTCTGTTGACACAAGGAACATAAAGGGTATTGTTCTCTGTTACAGGATAGAATATTGTAATTTTAAGTGAAAAGGAAACCTATCTCACATGAAAAATTAATGTAGTGCTGTTTAGTTTTTGCATAGACAGATGAAGGAATACTTATTACCTGTTTATAGGAATGGTTTTTAATGGCTGGAACCACAATAATTTTGTTAAATGGTATCAGATTTACCAAAAAGAAATGAAAAGCTAAAGCATTTTAAATCTTATATCTCAAAACAAAAATTTTTGTAAAAATACCATGCAGAAATTTAAGTATGTACTATTTCTAAAAATTTGAAATAAAAACCTCTTCTTGCATAATCCTCTTATTTGCTTTAATGTTGATTTGCTATCTTTATATGACAACTGAACATTTATATAAATGTACATAGAAGAATTAATTAATCAATAGACTATTCTTTAGAACTTAAATGGCAGTAATTTTGGTGTTACTTGACCTTGGAGTGTGCTGGTTCTTTTTTTCTTTACCTATTATACAACTGTGAATCAATAACTGTCCAATCACTGGGGAAAAGTAGTCCATTTCATTCTCTAGCTTTGCTTTATTTATGACAGTTAAGTTGGCCTACGGCATTTATTCATCTGGGCATTAACTGCTAAGAATTCTTGCCTCTAGGACATTATTTTCCCCCTAAATCATGAGAATATAAACCAAAAATAAAAGGTAGGAAGTGGAAATAAAAATTATAAGGTAAACTATATATTTCCTTTGATGCCAAGTTTTTGTTTGTTTCTTTACTTCTTGGCTAGTGAACAAAGCACTGGGGAAGCAAACAGTTTCATTTTAAATATGTTAATTCCTAATTGTTCTCTCAGTTTGCATAAATATATCCTTGGTTGAAAATAGAATATTAATGTTTCCACATGTCTTCATTGTTGGACATTACTAGTAACATTATCATTACTTTTTTAACTCTAGAAATATGGAAAATAGAGAACATACAAAACTTGTCTTGATATTTTATAATCTCAAATCTTTGGTGTCCTAATACCCCCTTAATTTTTAAAATTTTCTTACTAATTTGAAATAAAAGTATTGATGAAAACTTTATAAGGTGGAAACATTCCTTGTATACATAACATAAAATATTTGAAAAATTAAACATAATTGTCATTATGTATACCACTAAAATATTTGACTTATAGCCAGTACAATTATAACAAAATAGAGTATTCAAGAAAGGGAGTATTAAAGCTACATGGTATCATGATAAATCCAATAATCCCTAAAGAAAAGGATCAATTTGAAATATTGACTAAACACTACTCACTAGGAATACTTTTTAATTTCTGTGCAAATGTATTAGATAATTACAAAAATAATTGTGTGCATACACATGATTTTATTTAGAAATTATATCAAACATGGGAGTCTATAAATTGAATGATTCTAAGTTTCAGTGAAGAATGTTTATTGTAATATTTAAAAATGAGTATGCTATATAAAATGTTAATAATTAAGGAAAATTAGTTACAATTAAATTGATATAATGTAAAAGTTTAACATTTCTAATAAACTACAGATAGGATACAAAAATGGTAGATGATAAGTATATTTATAATTTAAGGTAGCTCATCAATAACTATATGACTATTAATGAAGGGCTTAATCTGAGTGTATAGTAAAACTCATAGTTTATTACAACTCAATTTAACTTTTAAAAGATGAAAGGAAATAAATACAAATGAACACAAATGAGAAAGAAGAAAAAAGAGAGGGAAGTTTCATTGGTTAGAAGAAAAATAAGACAGACTTTGGGATATAACTTTTAAAAATATTAGTTGCAATATATTCTAAAACAAAGAATTAAAAAAAAAAGATATGTCTAGTAAGGTACTCTGCCAAAGTAGGATTATTTACTATTTCTAAATTTCTCCTGTCTTGTCTGGTTTCTCTAACAGATACTCTACCAAAAATTTTCAAAAACTTACGCAAAAGAGTTACCTTCTTAATGAAATGATTTCATTTTGCATTCTGTGCCCCTCAAGAAATTTGTTTCCTCTTGCTGTAAATGATTTTCCAAATAGTCAGGAATAAGCAAAGATCATGTTTTAGAGCAAAGGCAAACCCAAACAGTAACACTGTTTTACTGTGTCATTTACATATCTTTTTAAAAAAATTTTTAAAAATTTATTTTCAGCATAACAGTATTCATTGTTTTTGTACCACACCCAGTGCTCCATGCAATCCGTGCCCTCTATAATACCCACTACCTGGTACCCCGACCTCCCACCCCTGCCCCTTCAAAACCCTCAGATTGTTTTTCAGAGTCCATAGTCTCTCATGGTTCACCTCCCCTTCCAATTTCCCCCAACTCCCTTCTCCTCTCTATCTCCCCATGTCCTCCATGCTATTTGTTATGCTCCAAGTGAAACCATATGATACTTGACTCTCTCTGCTTGACTTCTTTCACTCAGCATAATCTCTTCCAGTCCTGTCCATGTTTCTACAAAGGTTGGGTATTCGTCCTTTCTAATGGAGGCATAATACTCCATAGTGTATATGGACCACATCTTCCTTATCCATTCGTCTGTTGAAGGGCATCTTGGTTCTTTCCACAGTTTGGCGACCGTGGCCATTGCTGCTATAAACATTGGGGTACAGATGGCCCTTCTTTTCACTTCATCTGTATCTTTGGGGTAAATACCCAGGAGTGCAATTGCAGAGTCGTAGGGAAGTTCTATTTTTAATTTCTTGAGGAATCTCCACACTGTTCTCCCAAGTGGCTGCACCAACTTGCATTCCCACCAATAGTATAAGAGGGTTCCCCTTTCTCCACATCCCCTCCAACACATGTTGTTTCTTGTCTTGCTAATTTTGGCCATTCTAAGTGGTGGAAGGTGATATCTCAATGTGGTTTTAATTTGAATCTCCCTGATGGCTAGTGATGATGAACATTTTTTCATGTGTCTGATAGCCATTTATATGTCTTCATTGGAGAAGTGTCTGTTCATATCGTCTGCCCATTTTTTGATATGATTTTCTGTTTTGTGTGTGTTGAGTTTGAGGAGTTCTTTATAGATCCTGGATATCAACCTTTTTTTTTTTTTTAAAGATTTTTATTTATTTATTTGACAGAGATCACAGGTAGGCAAATAGGCAGGCAGAGAGAGAGGAGGAAGCAGGCTCCCTGCTGAGCAGAGAGCCCGATGTAGGACTCGATCTCAGACCCTGAGATCATGACCTGAGCCGAAGGCAGAGGCTTTAACCCACTGAGCCACCCAGGTGCCCCGGATATCAACCTTTTGTCTGTACTGTCATTTGCAAATATCTTCTCCCATTCTGTGGGTTGCCTCTTTGTTTTCTTGACTATTTCCTTTGCTGTGCAGAAGCTTTTGATTTTGATGAAGTCCCAAAAGTTCATTTTCGCTTTTGTTTCCTTTGCCTTTGGAGACATATCTTGAAAGAAGTTGCTGTGGCTGATATCGAAGAGATTACTGCCTGTGTTCTTTTTTAAATGACAGTTCAAAATCAGTGAAAAATGATCTCAAGAATGTTTATAAACTATGCTTGATAGTAATCTAGAGATCAGCTGGCTGATGTTCTCAGTCGTGGTTTCCTCATCTGTAAGCAGTGCTCATCATTCCTCTCTTGCAGGGTTAATGTGGCCAATAGATAATGAAATACCCATCGAATGACAAGCACAGGCTTGGCACATCGTTGACTATCAGCACATGATGCTTTTTTCTAAAGGCACATCTTTCCCCCATCATCTTCACCACTAGAAAACAGAAAACAATGACCATTATCTACGGTCTCCTAAATCACTGGGCCATCCATTTTGTTCAGGAAAATAAGTTGCATTTAAGAAAACATACACAGGGGTGCCTGGGTGGCTCAGTGGATTAAAGCCTCTCAGGGTCCTGGGATGGAGTCCCGCATCGGGCTCTCTGCTCAGTGGGGAGATTGCTTACCCCTCCCCTCTCTCTCTGCCTGCCTCTCTGCCTACTTGTGATCTCTGTCCAATAAATAAATAAATAATAAAATCTTTTAAAAAAATACACATAATTAAACCCTACTCATTAATTATAAATAATTATATAGAAAATATGATTGAAACATTTGACAGTGTGGGCAAAGGGTTAATTAACCCTTTCCCTTGCTGCATGAAAAAAAAAAAGAATTTTGTTCCTGTTCCCCTGGAAACCTCATATAGGTAAAATAAACGTAAATTGCTAGGCAACATCACTTAATGATTAAAAAATGACTCCTGGTTTATGTACTGCGTCTGGCCTGGGAAAAGTACAAAAATGTGGAAAGTACAAACCATTTTATTCATCCCTGAATGCAGTAAGTATTTAACTCTCCCTGGCTCTTGTGAGGACTCTGAAAGCTATGTCCAGAGATGTTACAAATTGACGTATGAGCTGCCCTGTTCGTCTACTACAAGAACTCTGGCAAAAGAAGAATGTCTGACGTTGTCCTGCAGGCTAAGGATGTTTTTTCTTCTATTTTTTTTTTCTGAATAGACTGATGTTAAATATAGTCTTTGAGGTTTTTTTTGAGTCTGAACTTTTAGTACAGTTTAAAAAACAAACAAACAAACAAAACCCCTTCATCGTAAATTTTGTAAATTGCAATGGTGAAATAACCATTAGATTTAACTTGGTTTTAGTTGTTGATTATAGGGCATTTAGGGGTACATTTAAAAAACTATCATTTAGCTAACTGACCTGCATTTTTTAGCTACAGATTGCACTCCATTCTATTCCAGAAAAGATCTTGAAATCCTTAGATTAAAATGTGAGAATCAGTCTGGCTCTGGAGTTTCTCAAGTGCTTATCAAAAAAAAAAAAAAAAGAGTTTTCCTTCTGTGTATCAGAAATAACATTACATATTATCCACATATTAAATACCTAAAAAGCAAAGTAGCTTATAGAGTCATCAATTTTACAGAATGACAGGAAAATGTGTATGTTGAGTTTATTATAACTTTTATGGCATTTGTTTTTTAACATTCTCTAAAAAAGTCCATGAGGTGCAGTATACTGTGCTAAGGGCTAACAAACTTAAAAAGACAAGAAGACATCACTGTTGAGGTAGGAGGGCTATAATTAATATATTCTAAAATCAGTACGTAAATTTAAAAATCACATATCAGTATATGATATTACAGTGAAAGCTTAATATATACATAATTACAACAAATGTAAAATTGAACTGAGGTAGATCTGGATCCTGTCTCTTAGCATCCATGCCCTTTTGTGTCCGCTTGCCACATTTACTGAACTTGGTGATGGTGCTGGCTTTGACCCTGGAACATCAGCAAAGTGGTGCAAGCAGAGACTTCAGAAGTCCTTTGGCACAGGGGCTTGCCCTGTTAGACCTCTGCTGCCACCTTGTGATGAAATCTGGTCTAGCAGCCTTCAGAATGAAAGATGACTCCGGGAGCTCTGTGGCTAGCTGTTGTTTCTGTGCTACTGCTGTCTCTGTGGAACTACGGCCAATCATCTGGTAGGTGGCTTCAGGTCCGCAGGAGAGCCCGCAGTCAGGAGGCGGTAGATGTCCAGCAGCGGAGAGTGATGCCAGTCTGGCCACGGCACTTCTCAGTGTGGAGAGATGAGAGTGTTTCTTCACTTCCATATTCTAGATATTGTGCACATCTCCCCTCAAATACAGAGGCATACAAGGAAAGGATACTGAAAAATATATATTTTTTACTTTAATCAAGTTATCCAGAGTATTGTATCCTGCAGCCCACTTCCACATGGTATTTGTATGTACCTCTTTTAACTAGATTTAACTTCAATGTAAAATAAAAGTATGCTTCCATCTAGCATGATAGAGCTTGTACCACTGGAAGCCTATTAAGCTCTCTAAACAAAGTCCAAGGTTGTCCTTAATCCATCTGAGAGTGATGTAACAGAGTTCACTGTAGTGTGTGTGTGTGTGTGTGTGTGTGGTAACTTAAGTATAGGTATGTAAGATAAACCACAATTAGAACATATATGTAAGAGAGTAGGGAAATGGGGGAAAATGGGAAAAAAATCAGTGTATGTTTATATGGAAGAACTGAAAAGTTACTCATAGCTACTATGAGTAACTAGTCGTTGGGTTCAGTCAGGGGAATATGGAGTAGCAATATATCCTAACAATGAGAGCTTTCACAGTTGTTGGTGTATCTGGTGAAACGTCTAGAAGTGGAGATTAGAGGATCAAAAAAGAAATCTTCAAGCTCATCCTGAGAGGCCAAACATTCCAGTTACCAAAGAGAGAACAAAGGAGTAGGGGTTTGCAGAGGGATCTCTGGGAAACTGTTGTTTCTCTTCAAGTCTGCAGACAGCAAAACCTGCATGTGAAATAAGCAAGGTGAGGCCAAGCTGGAACTCAGTATCTCTGCAAATATCTGAGCCTTCATCTTCTGTGGAAGCCACAAGGTGCTACTGAGATCCCCCATCAGAACATATTCAATGATGTACTGACTATTGTTAACTGATAGCTGTCAGCTATTAACCTTCTCTGGAAATCTCCCTAAATTGAAGAGAGCCACCTTGCCAAAAGTCATGCTCTGATTCCAGAAATAACCTTCATTTAATGATCTATCTGTTTTAGATATAAATGTCTGGTCCCTTCACTACAACTCAGAACAATTCTGTAAAGACTAGCTTCTACCATCCCCAGTGGGTTTGGCTGGACATCTTAACAGTATATCACAGCCCACCTTCTCCCTTTGCAAAAATCTTGTTGTATTCCCTGCATGCTAATTTCCATCCCAGAATCTGTATCCTGAGGTCTGGATTGGTACCAGAAGAGGGATATGGCTAATTAGTGCTAAATGAGATGTTGGATGGAGTTGGATCACTCCCAACCTGCAGATAGAAATCCATGACTATGAGTGGTGAAGAACAGAGAGAGCTAGCATGCTGTGCATGGAATTTTTTTTTAAATTTTCACACCTCATGAACCAGTAATAAAGCAAAAGAAGTCCATGCACTAGCACAGGGTTAGACAGCTATGGCCTGCTGCCTGTTGTCTTGCAAAAATTTTTATTGAAACACAGCCATGTTTTATCTATGTCTGCTTTCATCCTCCAAGAGTAGATTGCAGTAGGCTCTACAGAAACTGTATTGCTCACAAAGCCTAGACTGTTTATTGGGTGGCCTCTACAGAAAACTTTGCTGAACCCTACACTAGTGAATGAGATGTAGCAGGCATTTGAAAAATATGGTGGAAATAATAATTATAAGGGTACTAAAATTGGATAGTGGTTATCAGGGTTAATTGATACTTGAGAGAGATAATGTACAGCTCTAATCAGTTAAAAGCTATGTGTGAAAGCCAGGGAGACTTTTTGGCAGTATATAAAGTTACAGATCCCTTGTTGATGGAGAGCTGAGAAAGCCCAGGACCAGGACCAAACCTAATTACAAAGAGGAGCTGAGTGCCAGAGAACATTAAATTCTTAGTCTAAGCAGGTCTACTATACCAAGATCAGAGCCCTGATTGGGAAACATTGGGACCATCAGAATGTGATGCAGATGTCTGGGCTGGTGTGCTTAAAAACCTTAAATTCCTACATGCCCCCACGTCCTCCAAACCTACAGACGGATTTACTCTTCCTTCCCAAAAGACTTTAACACAATGCAGTTGCCTTCATTATACATGATGGCATACCCCCATCCTACCAAAATATGCTCCCACCTTCCTTTCTGGCTACTATGTTAATAATAGAATTAAATAATTTACCTAGTGGAGAAAGTGCTTGGCCTACGGAAGGTAAAGGATGCTCATTACCCCCAAAGAAACTGGACCTAATCAACATATAGCAGAAGGAGCTAGTGTATCTAGAACTGTTTTCTGAGTGTAGTAGATCAAAGAACATAAAGTTGTGTGGGGAGGAATGTTTATTGGTATGGCAGCATCCACTCAGGATACAGGATCTAATACTCGGAAAAAGACCCCACACGAATGCAAAGACAGCACAAGTTGGTCTCCTACAAACTTGAAGATAACAATATTCTATTAAATGGAATTCTAGAAAATGGAACATGCTAGAGTCCATGTGCTATAAGTCTAGAAAACTACCAGATGATGATATCTATGGAAATGTTACAAGATATCCTCCCGGCTACCAAGCAAACAAAAACAAAAACACAAAACAAAAACCCCCAAAGCCCAAACAACAGTAAAAAGAAAAGTGAAAAGAAACTTGCTACTGAGAATAGTGGCAGATGCCTTAGAATCTTTGTGGGGATTTCCTTTGTTGCTCATGGCTAACAGTAAGAGATACTTTTACGAACTGAATCACTGTAGCAATAGGATAAGATGCCCAAATCATAGAGACCAGGTAGTGTTCAATAAGCAGCAGCACGGAGACACAATAATCTTATGAATGGCAAGGATGAAGTAGCAGCCAGTCTGCAGGGAACTTTGAAGATAGTTAATAGAAATGTGTCTCCAGAAGCAAGTTAGATGGGGAGCTAACTTGGTTCAGGCTCAGTGTATAAATCCAAAAGAAATCAAGTATGCAGGGCTGCTCAGTTTCTTGAACAGAATTAATTTCCTGATCTGGACCCCAGTAATAGAAAGAGTGTCCAAGTTTTCAGAAGGTAGACTCTTTTAATCATTTGAGAGAGAGAGAGAGACAGAGCACAAGCTGGGGGAGAGGCAGAGGGAGAGGGAGAAGCAGAATCCCCACTGAGCTGGGAGCAGGACATGGGGCTCCATGTTAGGAACTGGGATCATGACCTGAGCCAAAAGCAGACACTTAACTATCTGAGCCATCCAGGCACCCCTAGAATTTCTAACCTATATGCACAAGAGACATAGAAAAGGACTTTTTATGTAAGAATGAAATATTGAAAATGATCTAGTTTTACATGAATATGGGAATATATTACTGTTGTGATTCTTACACAGATGAATTTACCCATGAAAACTTAATTTAACTCTATATGAATTGTTATCAATGGACCATATTAAAGAGCTTATACTGGAGAGAATATTTGCAAATTACACAATCTAGTCAAAGGCTTTATATGTGGAATATATAAAGAAATCTCAAACAATTAACAATAAAAGGAGAGAATAGAAAAAGGTTATTAACACATTTTCACTAAGGAGAATATACTCATGATAAGCACATAAAAGATTTTCAGTTTCATTAAAGAAATTCAAACTAAACCCACAATGAGATCTCACAGCACACCTATCAGAACTATCAAAATCATTGGCATAGGGCACCTGGGTGGCTCAGTGGGTTAAGCCGTTGCCTTCGGCTCGGGTCATGATCTCAGGGTCCTGGGATCGAGTCCCACATCGGGCTCTCTGCTCGGCGGGGAGCCTGCTTCCTCCTCTCTCTCTCTCTGTCTGCCTCTCTGCCTACTTGTGATCTCTCTCTGTCAAAAAAAAAAAAAAAATCATTGGCATAAACCACCACAAATGCAGGTGAGGGTGTAGACAAACCAGATCGCTCATACATTTATCCCAGAGAAATACAAACTGACACACAAATAACTGTACATGAGTGTTCTTAGCAGCTTTATTCAAAACAGCCCCTAGCTGAAAACAGTTCAAATGTCTTTCAGCAAGTGAATGGTGAAACAGACTACATTGTATCCATATCCTAGAACAGTATTCAGCCATGGACACCAAATGATACATGTAACAATATAGATGAATCTCTGGGAGAACTGTAAGTCAAACAGCACATCTCAAAGATCATATATTATTATAGAAAATTCTGGAAATGGACAATTATGAAAATGGAGAACAGGGAAATTGGGAAGGTGGTCTCGGGAGGAGGTGTGTGTGGCTATAAAAAGGAAACAGGAGGGATCATTGAGGAGATAGAATATCTTGTTTTATATCTTGACTGTAGCAGCATCAATATCCTGGTTGTGGTAATGTGCTATATTTTGCAAGATGCTGTTATTGAGAGAAATTAGGTAAAGATATCTTTCTGTGTTATTTCTTTCAACTGTGTATGAATATACACTTACCTCAAAATAAAAATTATTTAAAAAAGCAAAATAATATCTATGCATACAAATCAGATTTTATATAAAATATGATTTTTTTATCTTTCATAAAACTTGAAAATCTAGAAACATTTCACCTCTCATCTTTTCTGACAAATGTGGGTAGGTTTAAATTGCAGCTGCCCTTTTATGTAAGATACGTACTCTCCAGGTTGCTAGGGTAACAGCTATTCCTGATGTTTCTTATACTTGGAACTTTAACTTATTTACACAGTTTTTTGCCTAAAGATTAATTCTGTTCAACCTGACATGCCGGATGGGACTTTTGATATCAAAACAGAGATTTACGTGTAATTGCTCATGTCTCTCTGGATCAGTAATTAGGAAAGCAAACTACATATCTACCTGTCCCAGCAGCATTCTGTAGTGTCATTTCATTTAGCCCATTTCACCTGATGGCAACTTTCTAGGTTTCCTGAGATGTCTGTAGCTCTAATTCTTGTTTCCTGGAACATGTAATTTTTCAAGAACACAGCCAAGCAATATACTTTCTGAGCCAGTGTATATTTAACAATAACTCTCTGCACACTTACATTTGGGAGTACTTTTACATTTACAAAGGGAGATCACAACTTTTTTTTTCCTTTTTCTTTTAAAATGAAGTCTAGGGGTGCCTGCGTGGCTCAGCTGTTTAAGCATCTGCCTTCAGCTCAGATCATGATATCAGGGTCCTGGGATCCAGCCCAGTATCAGGCTTCCTGCTAAGCAGGGAGTCTGCTTCTCTCTCTCTCTCTCTCCCCCATGCCCCTCCCACCACTCATTTTCTCTCAAATAAATAAATGAAATTTTTAAAAAAAATGAAGTCTAAAAACAATGCATCACTGTCTTTCAGTATTTAGTGTTAAGATAAAGTTTTAACTGATTATGGTTTAATCTAAATTAAAATTAGATAATTTCATTCTGTTGCACTATTTGGCAACTTTCATATCTTGTTATAAAAAGTAAAGTCACAAATCTAAGCATGAGTCTCTTTTCAAAAAAGTCCCATGAAATATGGATAGATCTTTTAAATTTTCAGATTCAGATTTTTTTGGAAAGATTTTATTTATTTATTTGACAGAGAGAGACACAGCGAGAGAGGGAACACAAGCAGGGGAAATGAGAGCGGGAGAAGCAGGCTTCCCGCTGAGCAGGGAGCCCAATGTGAGTTTGAATCCTAGGAGCCTGGGATCAAGACCTGAGCCAAAGGCAGATGCTTAACGGCTGAGCCACCCAGGGGCCCCAGATTCAGATGGAATATTTTTCTGTTACACCCCTGAATATTGTTTCTAAATTATTCTACAGGAACTCAATTACTATTCATAGGTGGATTTCCAATTTCTATCACATCTTTTAAAAATTAATTTATTAATAGAGCTATAATTTATTGAGCATGTGTTGTATGCCAAGCATTTGGCTAAGTTATCTACTCACATAACCAAATTTACTTCCATAAAAATCTTATGAGAGATTTCATAGAAGAGGCTAGAGAGGTGAAATCATGGAAGTTGATAAAAGTATTAAGAGTGATCTCTAGTCTTCATTAAAGCACCATATGATGTTAAGGTTTCTACCTTCCAAGGTAAATTCTCAAATTCCATTTCTGTGATCTTAATTTTGTTTGGCATAACTTCTAATGGATTTTTTAAATTTTATCTTTTTATTTACAATCATTTCCCTTCTGTTTTTATGTTCTTTAATTTATTTAAATTTCTTTGTATCCTGATATGTTAAAATATACTTGGGATTTCTTTTAATTAGGTATGGTAAGACCTACAGATATGACATGATTGTTCAGGAAAGAAGAAGTTCCTATTCACAGATTCATAGAAACAGGAGGCATGCCACGCCGTGTGGAGCATATGGGGAAGGTCCAGGGTTGGTCGGATGCAGAGGGGCACAAAGCAGCAGCATGGCCTAGAGCCTTTATTGGGATTTTGAGCAAAGGAATGAGTGTAAGTACACTGAGTATGTTTAGGATTGGACGGTTTGAATAATTTCGCAGGCTCTGTATTATAGCAATGGTCCCTAGTTGTCTGGTACCAGACCCTGGAGTGATTTAGAGCAGAGAAGTAATAGCCTGGTGTGTGCAAATGTGATAAATGAGATGGTTGTGGGTGGCGGGCTCTGGACCAGTTGGTTCAAAGGTGTGCTTTGATATACAAAGAGAAACCTCTGTTATAGCTAAGAATTCGCAGCCCTGGAAGGAGTAGTCTCTCCAGAATCAAGATCAAGAATCCAGGACTGGAGAAAATATAGTCCATATCCTCTGCCTCAGTAATGTCTTTTTCTAAGAGCTCTTGAGAAAACAAAATAAAAATTTAGCATACATTCTTTTGATTACCAAAGTAACTACATTCTTTCCTGTGATTCTTCCAGTTAATGTTTCCCTTGAGTGGTTTCATCATTGTCCTGAGTCATTCATTCATTCATTCATTCATTCATTCATTTTTGATTAGTTGACTCATCTCCCCACATCAAGCATTATATAACCAACCTAGGACTTAGGCTTGCCAAGAAAGCTAATGTATTTTTAGAACTCTTGGGTGGTCTTATTTTTGACATAAAGCTAGAGATTGTGAATGGCTGTACTCAACTCATGTTTTCTGTTAAGTTTTTTATCTAAGATACTAGTGGGCGAGATTTGCCTCTGCCCCCCACTCTGTGGTTTTCTGCTCAGAAAGAAGGGGAAAAAACTGTCTGGATACTCACAGTGCTTGTAGTAGTCTTTGTTTTACATGTTTTGTGTAAAATTTAAAGCCCTAATGCATAACTCAAAATTTCTGTCCACAAGATTTATGTCTCGGAATAAAATCTTTTGTTACTTATTCCCATATATAATTTCTTCATTTCACCTCATTACCACCATGTTGTACAATGAGTTATTATCTTGTGTTTGGATATAAAAAGAGGAATGTCGTAATTAAAGTGGGGGGTTATCAGGCTGCTTTCCTAGAGTGTATCATGCTTAGCGAAATAAGTCAAGCAGAGAAAGACAACTGTCATATGATCTCCCTGATATGAGGAAGCGCTTTCCTGACAGTTTTAGCAGAAGATTCTTTTACTTTAAGTTGATACATAATCAGACACTGGCATGGACAACTATGCAATTTACATGAATCTCCTTTGTTTTAAATTGCAACATATATAGTTACTATGTCAAAAATAGAGCAGTTTTGTTAATTTTTTTTTCTGTTTTAAAAAATCTACCTATTTATCCAGGATTTAATGGTTTTCAGTATCTCCAGTAGAGTAAATATACATTCCAGTTTGCATGAAATTGTCCCAATTTGCATCTATTGCTCCAGCCCATATGGTTCAGAACTTGTCTCTGAAATAAATTGTCTCAATTTAGGCAATATATAGTAACCCTCTCTATGATCAAAAAGCCTCTCACACAAAGTTTAAACATGATTCTTATATTAGCTAAGAATTTTTAGCCTTCTAATCTTAGGCTGTCATTTAAACTTTCAAAACTTTGGTTCCTTCCTGCATAGAGGTCACTTTGGCAAGATAAGTAAATATTGTATTAAAAACATTTTTTTCTAGGCATAGTGCCATGCAGATATAAGATGGTATATGAACTTATGTGAAAGTAATATTCTAGAATTTTAATTTCTGCGACTCTGAAGGTTAACGTCAATCATTTTCAATTGCCTACATGCCTGATAATAAAAGCAAGTTACACATTTAAGGCTAAATAATAAATTCACAGAATCAAAGAAATCCTAACCCAAAAAATACTACTCTGCAGGCACTTGCAGAATGTAGCAATGGCTTCTTGGAGAATATACTTTTAAAGTTACCCATATTAAAAAGATTTTTTTTTTTTCATTTAGAAGCTTCTGGTACATGCTAGGTGAAGACTTTAACCCTTCCTTGAGTGCAAAGGACAACAAAAGTCCCAAACTGTGCAGGAACAGTATAAGTCCACCAGCAGCATCTCACATGCCCAGTCTTACGCTTATTCCCTGATGGCGTCTTAGTTTTTAACCTTGGAAACCCATCCATCCTTACCTAACCTATTGAAGATTTTCCAGGCCTTTATACAGTCCCCTCTCACATTATGCAAAGTATATCCCTTTCCTGCAGTAACACAAACAAGACATTTATAAATGCATATTGATCAATTATTTAATATGAGTAATTCCGCTTGTAGATGTGTAACAAAATGTTTTTGCTTTCCATACAGTGATTGTTCCTCATGCAACAGAGTCTTTGTGTTTAAAGATGGTACTGGGTTTACATTAAAAATTGGTATTTTATATACAAAATATTTCACACACAAATAAAATAATCCTTGGTTCTAAGAATTTCCTGCCATGTTTCTTTTTTCTTTTCTAAGTGTAGTCCTACTTTTTGTATTTAAATCTTTGATCCACTTTGTTATTTTTTGTATAAAGCATGAAATTTGTTACATTTTTTTGTCTATCATTATCTAATTTCCATCTCCATTGTTTGAAAAGGCCATCATTCCTTCACTGAATTGTGTTTGTAGCTTTGTGAAAAATCCTCTGGAGATACTTGTGTTAGTCTATATCTGGGTTCTCTATTCTGTTCCACTGACCTATGTAACTCTTCTATTAGACCTCACTGCCTTGATTACTGTAGCTCTATACTTGGTCTTAATATTGGGTATATTCTCATTTTTCAAAAGGGATTTTTTTCCCCATATTCTAGGGCCCATACACTTTCATATAAATTCTAAAATAAACCTGTCTGCATCTACAAAATCTCTCTGGGATTTTGATAGGAACTGTATGAAGCCTATAATTCAATTTGAGGAAAACTGACATCTTTAGTATGTTGAATCTTCAAATTAACACACATGATATGTCATTTTATTTAGGTCTTCTCTGATTTATTTTGTTAGCATTTTCTAATATTCAGCATACAGATCCTGTACAGTGTTCATTAGGTTTATAATTAAGTATTTACTCTGAAGTGATTGTGAACAGTGTAGTATTTTTAGATTGCAGTTTCTACATTTTCATTGCTCACTTGGCAGTTTTCTTTTTTTCTTTTTCTTTTTAATATGCAGTTATTTCTAAACACAGTTTTGGTCAACAAAATGCAATGACATTCATGCCAAATTTCTTTGAAGACCTACAAGTTTTCAAACTTGGCTCTAGGCGGTGGAATTGACATGAAGTCAGTGGTGCACTATTATGCTATTCAGTTAGATGGACAGCCCTTAAGGATAGTAAATGGGTTTAGCTAGGTATTTCCTCAAAATGGACTTAGCTAGGCATTTCCTCAATATGTACCAAAGTCAAAGGACTGGGTTAATGGTAAAATTTTTATACCAGCAAAGAGCTCTTAAGCTAAGTACAACTAAGAACTAAGATAGAAACTGTGGAATATAGGACTCAAATCAGTGTGCAGTGATATCACATATAGGACATGTGGCAGAAATTATACTCAGCACTCATACACACCTTGGCTTGAGACTATTAATATTCTTCTGTGTTGATTGGAATTGACTCAAAGTTTTAGTGAATAAGTCTCTGTATATTAAAGGAATCTTAATACAGTGATATGTGAGTGGGGGAGAAAGGCTGGTCCACTGCTTATACTCCAAGATAAAGGAAAAACAAATGTATTGGTTTTTCTAAGTTCCCTTTCCTATAAGTAACAAATTCTAATGACTTAGCTGTTTGTTTATAAGAAACAGAAAAAAATTTTCTTCTTTCTCGTGACTGAATATTTCAGGGTGTGTGTGTGTGTGTGTGTGTGTGTGTGTGTGTGTGTACACACACACCATATCCTTATTCATTCATCCATCGATGGACACTTAGGTTTTTTCCGTATCTTTCCTATTATGAATAATGCTGCAACAAACATGGAAGTGCAGATATCTCTTCAAGATCCTGTTTGAATTTGCTTTGGATGAACACTTGGAATAAGTCTGGGGAATCTAATGTACCCCATGATGCTTATAGTTAATAATACTTAAAAGTTGCCAAGAGAGTAGGTTTTAAATGTTCTCAATGCCCCAAATGTATGTGATATGATGGAATGATAGAGTGTTAGCTAGTTATGTTAATAGTCATTTTGCATTACTGAGTATATCAAGTTAACAAGTCCTACCCCTTCAACTGGCTACATGTCAGTTACACATTAAACAGGCACTTGACAGTATACCTTAAAATGCTTCATGTCAGTTATACCTCAGTAAAGCTGGGAAGCCAAAAAAGAAAGAAGATAGCAGTTAATGTAGGCAAGATGTGTATGGAAAGACAGATTGAAAATATGGCCACAGTATTTCAGAGTGGAAATCTAGATGCAGATAAAGTCAGTTTCTCTACACCTTCAACCTCTGCCAGCCTTGTGACCTGTGTTGACCAACAGAATGTTGAGGAAGAAATTTTTTAAACTTTCTGGAGTATGCGTCCTGAGAGAACTTGAAGCTACTGCTCTTGCTTGTTCGGATTGCTACCCGAGACTGTCATGTAAAGAAAAAAAAAAAAAAAGAAAACTTGGTTTAATCTATTGGAATTCTGCCATACAGAGCAAAACCAAGGAATCTCTGCTGGCTTCACATTAATTGCTGGACATGTGTGTAAGGACATTTGGATCTTCCTGACCAGGTGACCCTTAAAACTGAGTGCACCCTAATGAATGAACCTGGGTAAAACCACTAGAGGTGCCACCCAACTGACCCATGGAATTGTGATTAATATTATTAAATCATTGTCTTAAACCAGAAAGTTTTGGAATGACTTGTTATGCAGCAACTAACATCTGATACACTGTATTTCCTATCAGTTGAGAAATTCAGAGAGAAGATTTAAATATACTTGAAAATTTGGATGGGTCAGATTGGGGGATGGAAGCTAGAAATGATAATGTTTAAACTTTTCAACTATATGACTTTTTAACTTTGTAATACTTTTTTTTAAGTTGAAGTATAAGTGACTTAAAATAGCCTGTTAGTTACAGGTGTACATCATTATGATTTGATATGTTTATACATTATAAAATTATATCCATGATAAGCCTAGTTACCATCTGTCACCATATGAATTTGTTAAAATAGTATTGACTATATTCCTTATGCTGTAAATTACATTCCCATGATTAATTATTTTATAGCTTGAAGTTTGTACCTCTTATATTTCTCACTTTTACTACCCCGCCTTGCTCTGGTATCCACCAGTTTCTTTTCTGTATCTAAAAGTCTGTATCTATTTTGTTTTGTTTTAGATTCCACATATAAGTGAAACCATTCAGTATCTGTCTTTCTCTGGGTGACTGACTTCACTTAGCTTAAAATCTTCCACGTCCATCCATGTTGTTACAGATGGCATAGCTGAGAAATGTTCCATTGTGCGTGTGTATGTATATATGTGTGTATGTATGCATATGTATGTACGTGGGTGTATGTATTTATCTTCTTTATTAATTTATCAATTGATGGATACTTCCATTGCTTCCGTATCTTGGTATTATAAATAGTGTTGAAATGAACATAGGAGTGCATAGATCTCTTCAAATTGATGTTTTCCTTTTCTTCAGATAAATACCCAGAAGCCCTGAACTGTAAGAGCTGGATCATGTGGTAGTTCTATTTAAAAAAAAAAAATTGTTTTGTGGAAATTTCTTCTGCATTTCTTAGCAGCTACACCGCATTTTACATTCTCTTCAGTAGTGTACAAGGATTCCCTCCTTTCCACATCCTGATCAACACTTGTTATTTTTTTGTCTTTTTGATAGTAGTCCATCCCACAGTTCTGAGGTGATCTCTCATTTTTGGCTTTAATTGGCATGTCTCTGATTATTAGTGATATTGAGCATTTTTTCATGTGCCTGCTGGCCACCTGTATATTTCTTTGGAATCTTATTTATTTCTTTGTATGTTTCTTGGAAAAGTATCTATTCAAGTTCTCTGCCCATTTTTTAATCATGTTTTTTTCTGAAATTAAGTTGTTTATGTTCTTTATATATTTTGTATATTAACCCCTTAGTGGATATATGATTTGAAAATATCTTCTCCCATTCTATAGGTTGCTTTTTTGTTTCATTGCTTGTTTCCTTCACTGTTCAGAAACTTTTTAGTTTGGTGTAATCCCATTTGTTTATTTTTGTTTCCATTACCTTTGACTGATGAGACTGGTCCAAAAAATATTGCCAAGACTGATGTCAAAGAGCTTACTGCCTATTTACTTCTGTGAGTTTTATGGTTTCAGGTCTTACATTCAAGTTTTTAATCCATTTTTAATTTTTTTTTATATAATCTAACATCAGAGTCCACTTTCTTTCTTTTGCATGTGGTTGTTCAGTTTTTCCAGCCTCATTTATTGAAGAAACTATTTTATCCATCGTATATTCTTGCTTTCTTTGTCATAAATTAATTAACCATGTATGCATGGGTTTATTTCTGGCCTCTTTTTTTTAAAGATTTTAATTTATTTATTTGATAGAGAGAGATCACAAGTAGGCAGAGAGGCAGACAGAGAGAGAGGGGAAGGGTAAGCAGGCTCCCTGCTGAGCAGACAGCCTGATGCAGGGCTCCATCCCAGGACCCTGAGATCATGACCTGAGCCAAAGGCAGAGGCTTAACCCACAGAGCTACCCAGGTGCCCCTATTTCTGGCCTCTTTATTCTGCTCCAGTGATCTATTTTCATGTCAGTACCATCTGTTTTGATTACTATAGCTTTATAATATAGTTTGAAATCAGGAAATGTGCTACCCTCAGCTTTGTTGCTCTTTCTCAAGGTTGCTTTAGCTATGCAGGGTTTTCCTAATTCTATGCAAATCTTAAGATTCTTTGGTCTAGTCATGTAAAAATTGCCATTGGTATTTTGGTGGGGATGACATTGAATCTGTAGGTGGATTTGTGTAGTATAGTCCTTGAGATCTTGAATTGTGACCAATTATTGATGTCAAAAAGCAGGGCAGGGACTTTTTTTCTTTTTTACTGTTTCCTAACAAATACTATAGTAGTGCTGCTCCTCAACAAACCAGCTATTAATGTTGCAATGTTATAACCAACATATTTGAAGTTACTAATATATTTGTACTTTAATAAAACATAATGTCACTGTCATACAAAAAACTGAAATAAAATTACTTGGCTTACTGCATTAATATTTATTTGCAGTGTAAAAGTATTAGCACTTAAATGGTATGGATTTCAAAGTATTTTAAACACAGAAACATCCTATATTGATATCTATGGATGTTATACACTTAACAGTTTTGTGTGCTATTTTTTTTTTTTTACGAATTGTGAGACCCATAAAATTAAATTAGCTAAAAAGAAAGAAAGAAAAGTCACCATTTTTTTTGTTTTACTGTGAATATAGATGCAGATATATATATATAGTCAAATTTGTATTTATTAAATTGAGATTTTTAAAATCAAGGGTAGTATAGATTTATTTTAAATTTCACTAGTGTGTGGTTAATGTGGGGGGAAGGAATTTCTGATCGTTTTAGGAAAAAAAGTCAGTGATTTAGGCCAAAAAGGTAAACATAATACAGTACTCAGGTACTCCTTTTTGTTTAGTCTTCTACCCAGTGAATACAGAAATTGCTCTTCTGTTTTTCATTCAGTTAAATTCTAAAGCAAGTTCAAGTTCCTTTCAGACTTCTTAAACTCATTATACTGTCATTCTTGTGCCTTAAGTTTTGAGTCAGAAAGAAAAAGAAGGCTTATTGCTGAGTTTGGAATATAACATTGCTATTTTTACTTTCATCTCAGGACTCTCTACTCATGATAGGTTCTGAGAGGAACTGAAATTGAACAGGAAAAAATAATGTAATCCTAAAAATTACTGCTATAGAAATGCAGAGCATTGGACTAGCTTTTGAGAGTATTTGGGCATCATATGTATCCTGGTTTGCCTTCTCAGCTTGTTACCTCCATTATGGATAGAAAGAGAAACCCCACAAGCTCTACTTGAATTCACACATTTGTTCATGAAAGAAAAAAAAAATGAGTTAAGCCATCTCAAGGCAGACTATTCTATTATTTTAAGAAGCTAAAAGCAAAAGGAACTACTTCACAGCCTCTGTTACAGAAAAATTTGCCTGCAGGTGACCAAAAATAATCAGGCTGACAAATGTAGCAAATGAACAATTGAAGTTTATGTTGCAAAACCAATAACTCTCTTTAGACAGGAAGAAACAATAAATTCAGATTTATCACTCATTTCTGTGCTTGGTAATAATAATGCTTTACACT
The DNA here is from genome assembly GCF_022355385.1 of Mustela nigripes. Classification (NCBI taxonomy): domain Eukaryota; kingdom Metazoa; phylum Chordata; class Mammalia; order Carnivora; family Mustelidae; genus Mustela; species Mustela nigripes. The sequence continues at coordinate 170,972,394 of NC_081559.1, forward strand.
CAAAATTCTATCAAAAGAGTCCATTGGACTTCAAAATGCAGTCCTTATAATAAAAATGCTTGAAGTCAATAAGGGTAAGTATTCAAAAATCATATCCTGAAGACACTTTAATATTCTATTACAAAACACTTCCACCCCCACCCCAAAATGATGCTTGCATGTTATAATCTGAAATTGATGAAATGGGAGGTTTTCAGAGGTTATTTTAATGGACAAGGGTCACGGACAAAATACTGTGAGGATTGATGGATAAAATACAACATAGAGTAGGTAATGAAAGGTAAATATTGCAGTTATCTTTTATCATTATCCTAAATCATAACATTTTCTGAATGGAAGCCTTGTAGTCTCAGCATCCTTCAAGTCTTTCCCTTTTGATCATTTACTTTCCACCTGTGCTCTAGAGAGTTGTAATAATGTAGAGAATGTTAGAGTGGCTCTTCTAGCAGAGATATTAATACCTTTTTCTGAAAAAGATACCTGGGGATTACTTGTAGCATAATGAGAACAAAATTGAGAAAGTACCTATATTGCCTTTTGCCTTTTTTTTTTAATTTTTTATTTTTTATAAACATTTATTTTTATCCCCAGGGGTACAGGTCTGTGAATCACCAGGTTTACACACTTCACAGCACTCACCAAAGCACATACCCTCCCCAATGTCCATAATCCCAAAACACAAAAAGAATGAAGTCTAATCATGATTAGCACTTTAAAATATAAACATATTTTGTATTTCTAGAAAATGATCTTCAAGCTTATAATAAAGCATGACAGTGTGCATTCTTCTGTGTCTACATTAAGATATATTTTAGATATATATTAAGATATATTTAAGATATGTTTTAAAGTTTGTTGCATTAATGCACTTTATCATTTTTATCATCTAGTGATAAAGTATTATTATCACTGCATTGTGAACAAGTAATATTCCCTTTTGAAATAAAAAAAATAGAGTGAAAATATGAGTAAAATACAGTAGTCGTATAGACTTGTGGAATTTTATACAAGATACAAATGCTGTAAATAAATGGCACAAATACTACTGTATATCTTGTAATTTATTAGTTAGCTTCTTTATATACACATTGCTGTTAAATAAGTACAACAGCAAGGCAGTTATTCTCTTTATTTTTTCAGCTGAGAAAATTGAAATTCAGAAGAACTTAGCAATTTATTTAGTTGTACCTAGTATATTTTGAATTTAGGGTTTAAATCCAAGTCTGTTTGATCTCAAAAAACGTGTTCATTCTACTGTACTCCTCTGCAGAAAACCACTCTTCATCTAAAAGCCGTGCAGCATTACCTGGGGATTCTCCATGCCCAAATATACTGATGAACATGTACCATCAGGTGTATAACTACTTAAAATTAGATGAATATTCCCTGTTACTTCATGAAAAAAGCTAAGAAATCCTGTAATCCTTAACAAGGTTGTGCTAGGCACAGACTGGGGATTTTCTGGTTCATTCAATGAAAGAGATATTCTAGAGATTTTTTGAAGTTGGAAGACAATTTTCATGAACGGTCCATAAATCCAACCAATTTCCTCTGAATAAGGAGATTACTATAGTGTCAAGAGACATTCAGAACTGTGACAACATAGTTAGCTTCCCTAGATGTGACCATACCTAAGGTATAGACCTAGTATGAGAGTAGATGAAAAAATATGCAACAGATACATGTGTAGGATCATATTTGAAGAAATATGGCTTGGTACTTTTATGGTTTTTAAAGACTTCATGTTTTTCATATAAGCAGATGGAACAGATGGAATTGTAACAAAAGTGATATTGCTTTGAGGACACCAGAAATGCATTTGTTACTTTCCTGATCTAAACAAGCTGCATTGTCTTTTCTTCCTGACTCTGAAGAGTTGGCCTGAATAGCGAAATTGATAATGATAGTGAGGGTAATTAAAAAGATATTCAGATAATCAAGAAAAGAAGGATATTTTTAGAACTTTTAACACTGGCATACAATACTACCTAATTGGAAGAAACCAAGCTCAGGGCACCAAATTTGGCAAGATGTGTTGTTCATAACCCACGGAGAGCTACTACATTCCAGTTAGAATATTAGAACAAGGGGCGCCTGGGTGGCTCAGTGGGTTAAAGCCTCTGCCTTCAGCTCAGGTCATGATACCAGGGTCCTGGGATCAAGCCCCGCATTGGGCTCTCTGCTCAGCAGGGAGCCTGCTTCCTCCTCTCTCTCTATGCCTACTTGTGATCTCTGTCTGTCAAATAAAATAAATAAAATCTTAAAAGAAAAGAATATTAAAATAAGGTAGTTGTTACTATAGAATGCTTATCGTCTCTCTTGTTTCCTTCCAACAAAGGAAAAGATAACACCAGGTGGTATACTCAGGTTTCTTTCCTCGCCAGGCAGGTAGACTTGATAAATGCGGGAAGCATGTCTAGGAGGCACACTCAACTCAGCTCTTCCCTATTTTGTTTCTCTTGGAAGCAAGTTGCTGGCAAAGAGCGTTATGTGCCTTTCCTTCCAGGCTTTTGCCTAAAGAGTGTTCCTTGCCTTGGTCCTATGTTGTTGATGCTTGATGTTTGAGCCTAATTCGTTCTGGGCATCAAGTGAATGACCCATACTAAGCTGTCTTCCAACTTTGCTTCATGAGTACTATAGGTGGTATTTCATTCCCTATACTTTCTGTTTGCTTCATTTCACAATGTTTTCAGAATTCAGTTGATGCAGTGATATTTATTGAAGGCTCTCAGCAAAACAAATGGTGTATTTATTTCAAGCACAGGAATACAGAGTCATGTGATGATCTGATGAAATACAAACAAAGGCCTCTACTAATGTGCCCCCCCCACACCCCAGGCTTTACAGTATATCGTTCAGGTTTTGTCCAAGCTTTATGACTTTTTCCTTAATTTAACCATAAATACCAGGCATAATTCCATTATTGGGGGTCTTTATAATCAGGAAATACTTTTTGTAATATCACCACAAGTTACACAAGTATAATGGCACTGTTCAAGTAATATTTAAAATTAAATCTTCTGGCTGTGGGTTTAAAGGTCCCACCATTTTGAATCTGGCAGTCTGCACGCCTCTCTCAAGAGGAAATGTGTTGCAGGTCAAGGGTCTATTTTATAGCTCCCATTCGCCTCTGTGAGTATGGGATTAACTGTCAAAAACTGGATTTTGACCTCCATGTTTTGAAGCCATGATTTTGTACTGACATTGTAAAAGTTCTAGGATGATGTCACTACAATACCAAAGAAGTGTTGTTTAGAATATCATAAGAGCCAGAGTGTTGCTTTCACATTTAGGTAGGAGTTGTCCAGGAAGTACAGACTCTGGGCAGCAATATCGTCTCCTCCACAATTCTTTGTATGGCATCAAACTCTAGGGAATATATATGGAAATAGAAATGGGAAATAGGAGTAAGCAGAGACACCAAAGTGGCGAGTTGAATTTGTTATTCCTTAAATTACCAAATGTACCAGCATTAAATGTACAAATCCTTGAATTCTGACAAATGTTTAGCAGTATAATCAAAATAACAATCAAGATATGAGGTATTTTTCCCACCCCAGATAGTTTACTCATGTCCCATTTGTCAATCCCTAACCCTTTTCAGAAACCACTGTTTGCTATAACTCTAAATTATCCTTGTCCATTCTTCAATTTCATTTGGAATTTGCTTTTTCATAACGGGCATTTTTTTTCTGAATATATACATTTTTAAGATTAATCTGTATTGTTACATGCACAGGCAGTTTAATCTTTCTCTATTTTATTTTATTTTTTAAAGATTTTATTTATTCATTTGACAGAGATCACAAGTAGGCAGAGAGGCAGGCTCCCCACTGAGCAGAGAACCCAATGTGGGGCTTGATACCAGGACCCTGAGATCCTGACCTGAGCCAAAGGCAGAGGCTTTAACCCACTGAGCCACCCCACCCAGGTGCCCCTCTTTCTCTATTTTAAATAAGCTTTCCTGAGGTATATTTATATACAGCAAAATTTATTAAATTTAAGTGTATTATTAGATGAATTTGGGGGAAATATGTATGGTTGTGTTACCACCACATACACGACCAAGATAATTTCATTTTTGCCAAATTCAGTGAAATAAATCTTAGTCCAACATGATATTAAAATGATCCACAAAAACTGATATAATATGGTGATTTTGTAAACTAAACAAAGAATTAGTATTTTTCCTATGATTGGATACCAACTACTGATTTTCCTCAATTTATGATAGGATTACCTATCAATAAACCCATCACAAATTGAAAATATTGTAAGTCAAAAATATATTTAATACACCTAAACTACTGACATCATAGCTTAGCTTAGCCTATCTCAAATGTGCTCAAAATATCTATTAGCCTAAAGAAGGGCAAAATCATCTAACACAAAGCCTATTTTATAATAAAGCATTGGATATCTCATGTATTTGACTGAATACTGTGCTAAAAGCGAAAAACACAATGGCTGTATGGGTACAGAGTGCTTTGAGTGTATCTGCTGTTTCCCTCTGTGATTGTGTGGGAGACTGCGAGCTGGGGCTCACTGCCCAACATCCTGAGAGAAAATTGTACCACATGTCGCTAGCCTAGGAAAAAAAATCCAAATTCAGAATTCAGAGTACACTTCTATTGAATGTGTACCGCTTTAGTACCATCATAAGTTGAAAAAAAGAAAAATCTAAGTTGAACCATTGTAAGTTAGGGACCATCAGTAAAAGTATGAAAAAATCTGAATTTTATTTTAACACCCTTAATACGTATTTATTTTTACAGTAACCATGATGTACAGTTACTGTTTACATCGTGGTAGAAGAACAAAAGGTTTAGAGACCGCCTGGATGAAGAGAAATATAGGGGCTGCATTGCTGAAGGATATGGAAATAGATCGTTGTGTTATAATGACTGGTTTTATAAGAGGGTATCAGAGTTTTATAAATAGTCCTAAATTTTTTAAAATATTTTTGAAACAGGGCTGGGAATTATTAAACTAATGGATCGGCAGATACTGAAGACAGAAATAGTGAGGAAGAAATACTAAAAGCCCACACAGCTGAGTTTCTTTGAGGCAGGTTTTTATCAGAATTGTAGAAGTAAGGGTCCTTGGCCTTGACTGAAAGCAGTTTAGTAATTCTATCACCTGTGCACAGGAGAGAGTCTCAAGAACACTGTCCAGATGTTAAACTGCCACATGCTTCAAGTTAATAAACCTTTACCTGAAGATTGGCCTTTTAATAAACACAAAGATACATAAAGGAAGGGGGAAAGGAAGGAAAGAGGAAAAGGAGAGAGAAGAGGAGGAGGGCAGAAAGAAGAAAGAAAACCGCTTAAGGTATTTTGCCTAAAGGCCTTTGACATCAGCAGAGCTCCACTCTCTAACTTACTGTTTCCAAACCCAGTTGCACTATTTTTATAGCTTTATTTCTGGACTTATTCAGCAGAAAAGCAGAGATGGCGGGGGATTCAGTTAAGAAAGTTACTCTCCAGGGCATATCTGACAGTATTTTCTTCTCTCAATACATCTTATTTAACCTATAGCAGCAGTAAGAATCGAAGCCCTATTCAGCAAAATGGAGATTCTTTCAATAAGCTTCTTGGCTGTAGAATTCAGTGCAACGCCAGCATAGGGACCTAGTAGCTGTACAGTGGTAATGCGAGGAGCCTAACTTCTTTATTCCCAGCTTTCCGGTAAAAGGAATGAAAGCACAGGTGAAACTAGACCTCAGGTATCTTTAATAACATTAATTCTGGCTTCCCCAAACCTTGCAATAGTCAGAGATCAATAAAGGGGGAAGAGTAGGGCGGAAAATGTATACAGAGTGTTTCCTAACAAGGAACACTGATAAAACGTGGGTTGAATATACGTATGAACTATTGGTCACACATAGTTCATCAGATCCACCTGGTAATTGTAGTGACCATGGATATAGTTAGTGGCTTAATCCAGAGGAAAACAAAACGAAACAAAAATCCTCTCAGGACAGGAGGTAGTTTCATAACTTAGAGTAAGTTAGGCTCCTACCCTCCTACAGAAACTGAAAGAGGCTGACATTTCAGAGCTGTCTCCCCCATCCTTGAGAAAGACTTAAAGCAGACAAAAGACCTATGTAGTTTTCCAAAGAATATATATATATATTTTTTTTTCTGAAAGGAGAATGTACTTACAATTATACATTTTCTAAAATGAATGTTCTTAGAAAAAGAAGTCTTATTTTTGATTAGGAAGGAGAATTAAGTCTATTGTTAAATTTTTATTACCCTTATACCTTTCAGTTATTTATTAATTCATAATGTATTTGGAAGATGTGCCCTATTATACTACTGCTTAAAACTATCAACTCAATTTCACTCTTGCAACTTATTTAAGAAATATCACAAAAATATTAAAAAAAAATAAGACACCATAGCAGAGTAGAGGACAGATGTCTCAGTAATTAGTACAATTTGTACAATTCAACTTTTCTTCCACACTGAGATGTCTAATATGGGTACTGACCTATAGATCCTAGGTCTAAACAAAGTTTGGTATGGTTTTGCAATGAAACATAGAAATTATAAAGTATGAATAGATCATTATTCTAACCTGTGAGAAACTTAACAATTTTCTTGCATTATTGAATAACCTGACATAAAATACCTGAAGCTGACAAGATGATAAAGCAACATCTGTAGTACAGAGGTAAAAGCTATCCCTAAAGCCTTCTGTCTTGACAGTTTATTGTAAAATGATTTAGTATCACAAAAAGAAAAACATATCAACAAAGTGTAGGGCTTATCCCCAGTTTAGCAGACTAAATCTGACAAGGACAATGTTTCATGTTTCTAACCAAACAACATGCACAAATTAAATCATAGTAACATTTCCTCTGGTACTTGGAAATAATAGAAAATGGCAATCTTTGGCAACAGAAAATTAAATACTTTAATGACCTAAAACTTAAAACACATGTTTAAAAAAAAATTGAATGTGAATCCTCCCTGAAAGCATTATTTGGGAGAGGGTGAAGCTGTATTTTATACCATAAAGATTTATGTTATAAGAGAACAGATATTTTTTACCAATATATGTATTTACCAAAATCTGTTCCTTAGTAAAGGAAACACAAACTGATTTTAAGAGTCAATTAGAGGGGTGCCTGGGTGGCTCAGTGGGTTAAAGCCTCTGCCTTCGGCTCAGGTCATGATCTCAGGGTCCTGGGATCGAGCCCCGCATTGGGCTCTCTGCTCAGCGGGGAGCCTGCTTCCTCCTCCCTCTCTGCCTGCTTCTCTGCCTACTTGTGATCTCTGTCTGTTAAATAAATAAATAAAATCTTTTTTAAAAAAAAAAAAGAGTCAATTAGATATTAGTTTCATTTTCCCAAATTTATATGCAAAAATCATCACAAGAAACAAAATGGGATTATATAGAGATGATTCCCTAATTACGATGTTTTGACTTAGGATTTTTGGTTTCACAGTGGTGTGAGAGAGATACTCATTCAGTAGCGATGTACCTTGAATTTTGATCTTTTTCTTGGGCTTGCCCAATGGGGCACAACCCTCTCTCATGATGCTGGGCCTTGGCAGTGAGAGGTAGCTCCCAGTCAGCCACACCATCATGAGGGTGAACAACCCTTACACTGACAACCATTCTCTACTCATCCAACAATTTTTTGCTTTCAATACAGTATTCAACGAATGACATGAGATTTTCAACACTTTGTTAAAAAATTGTTTTTGTGGTAGTTGGTTTTGTCCAGTTGTAGGCTAATGTCCGTGTTAGCACATTTAAGTTAGGCTTGGCTTAAGCTAGGATGTTTGGTAGGTTAGGTATATTAAAAGCATTTTTTAAAAAAGATTTTTATTAATCTATTTATTTTTTTAAGATTTTATTTATTTATTTTTTGAAAGACAAAGATCACAAGTAGGCAGAGAGAGAGGAGGAAGCAGACTCCCCGCTGAGCAGAGAACTCAATGTGGGGCTCGATCCCAGGACCCTGAGATCACGACCCAAGCCGAAGGTAGAGGCTTTAACCCACTGAGCCACCCAGGTGCCCCTAATCTATTTATTTGACAGAGATCACAAGTAGGCAGAGAGAGAGAGGAGGAAGCAGGCTCCCTGCTGAGCAGAGAGCCCAATTCGGGGCTCGATCCCAGGACCCTGGTATCATGATCTGAGCTGAAGATAGAGGCTTTAACCCACTAAGCCACCTATGCGCCCCTAATTGAATTTTTAATTTAATAGTATTTTCAACTTAAAATGGGTATGTCAGGATACAACACCATCATAAGTCAAGGAAGACCTGTACCTTGTTATTTCACAATTAAAAAGCTATATGTCCATGGTTTGAGCAGTAAAGATATGGATTTCAGATCATGCTAATTACCTTATAGTCATCTAGGGAGGATACTTAAGATTCTCAGCTACTTATATAACATTCTTCACTTCTGTTTGAAACTTATAATTTTATCAAAGTAGGCAAGACTATTCATAAAATTACTTTAGACAAGGACCTGAAATTCCCTTTGGTGTGATTACATTGTTTCAAAATCCATTACTTCTCCAACACCATCTCTGAAACAATTTTCCTATGATTGTATTGTATCAAAAGCTCTATCTCTCATTCACTAAATAATGGACTTTTTTTTTTTTTACTATCTTAGCATCAGAGAGAAGAAGCAACTTCACTTTGATTATACTTGAACAAAGTCTAAATAGTCTCCTTTCCTTTCAAATTTTTCTTTGTATTTGCCATTTCTAGGATTCATGGCTATTTGCAAACCACTTAAAGTCCTATTCTGAATAAATAAATAAAAATTCTCATTATAAGGGAGACTTCCAATTCATAATAGATGAAACAAAAAAAATCCTTTGATATATAGTTCAAGTTTTTATACCTACTATATTCAGAATAAAAAAAAAAAATCTGAGACCAAAAAGGGGAAGGTTGATTTTAAAAAAGAAGAAAAGGAAAATGTCTAAGGACTTCCCCAGCAATAACTAGGGAAAAATATTTTCTTGGTATCTCTAAGCTAAAAAACACATTAAAGGAAATTTAAGCTAACTCTCCCATGTCTTTCTTTAAAACATTAAGTCCAAAAGCAAAATGTAAAGACTTGTAATTTTGTCAAAATAAGTGCAAACTTTGAATTAGAGTAAGGCACTTTGGAAATAATTTTAAATATCAATACAACTAATACATATGTACGTATCCTTTCTTTCCTTTTTTTTTTTTATTTTTTCTGCTTTCATTTCCTACCTTATTTCTTTCACCAAATGAAAGGACTTATAAATGATTTTTGCTTAATGATATTGATACTGTGTATCCCTATTAGTGTTCTATTACTGGGTAGCAAATTACCAAAATATTGGTGGGTTGCAACAACCCATTTATTACCTCAAGATTTCTAGGGGTGAGTATTCTGGCCATGATTTATCTGGGTTCTCTGCTCAAGGTGTTTCACAAAGATGTTAGCTAGAGCTGTGTTACCTCAAGACTCAACTAGGGGAGGATCTTATTTAAGCTCACTCGTGGTGATTACACATACTCCTTTTTTTTTTTTTTGTGGGTTGCTGTTCATTCTAAGGGCCTGTTTATTCTTAGCTTTTGTTCAGAGGCCACTCTTAGTCCCTTGCTTCCCAGTGGTCAGCTCACAATATAACAGTTTGTCTCATCAAAACCAGCAAGGAAGAGACTCTCCCAGAAAAGACAAGTTATGATATTCTGTAATGCAATCATGAGAGAGACATTCCATCCTTGCTGTATTTGGATGGTCACGGATTCTGGCCATATGCAAGAAGAGGGGATTACAGAAGGTAAGGTAGTAACACTAAGAGTCTGTTCTACACAATAGCTAAAATATGTTAAAAACTTAAGATTTCAAAAATTTCTAGTTTTCCTCAATTATTCCTTTTCTTGTTGGTAATAGAACGAATGAGTATTGTCTGGGGTTATAACTCTCAGGAATAAATCCTACCGATTTTTACCTCCTCCAAAGCTAATCAGTTTGGTGACCAATAGAATAACAGCAAATTATATGTACTTCTTTCTTCCCACATTCTGGAACTTGAATGTGTTAGTAAATTATCTTATGGGAAGGTTTCAAAATATCCATTTGATTTCCTTAGTGGCGATAACTACTTTCGTATCACTGGGAAAAAATGAACTCAGAGGGATATGTTAGGAATGTTTTATATTTTTCTTAATAACTTTAGTTCATCCTTTATATATGATGGAATTTTCTGAACAGTTCTCTATAAGAAAAACGATATCCATATAAGAAAAAACTATGAAAAAGAAAAGAAGAAAAAATAAAGGAAGGAGGGAATGAAGAAAGAAATAAAAACACTATCAGTATAAGGCTTATATGAAATAGGAAGAAACCCAGAGGCTGAGGTTCATAGATTTTTATTTATTTATTATTATTATTATTATTATTATTATTGAAAATAGATTAGTTTTAATAAATGGAACTGAATATAATCACTTAAAATAAACTTATGCATCTTTTTGAAGAGTTCTCCAGCATTTACCTTTACCCTTTCACTCTTTAGCATCAAAATAATTTAATCTCTATTATTTAATCTCTATTTAATCTCTATTATTTAATCTCTATTATTTCCAAAAAGGAGCTTACACACACACACACGCACACACACACTAAGAACAAATTAAGTAGTAAAAAATCCATCGAGAATTACTTAGCTCTCTCCTTTTCTCCACCACTGTGGTGTGTGGGGTTGGCTGGTGAGGACCATGACTCTTCACAAGACTTTCAAGTTGAAGTGATTCCTGGCCAAGAATCAAAAGCAGAATCATCCCATCCCCCTCAGGATTCAGATGAAAACTGGTACTAAAACTGGATTTGGGCACCAAGTGTTATACGCAACTGATGAGTTACTGAACACTATTATCTGAAACTAATGATGTATTATGTGTTGACTAATTGAATTTAAATAAAAAAAAAATAAGACACAACTCTAAGAGGAGGCATTGGGGAAGAACCAGGCTGGATCTACAAGGGATCGCACAGGAGGTGGCACGCATTTATGCTACGTGAGGAGCAAATGCTTGTATCCTGTCACTCTGTGAACATCACTGCTAGCTGAACAATAGACATTTTCATCGGGGAAATGATTTTGCTGTTACTATACTTCTGCACCAGTAGGTTGGTTCAGTAACAAATATGTGAGACCCTTTGAAAAGAAAAATAATTCCTTAGTATAGCATTATAATGAACATAATATCCCAGAGTAGAGATTCAAGCGCTGGCCAATGAGCACAGCTGGAACTTCCTACGGCACACTGCACTGCCCCTCCATCCACTGGTTACCTTTTATGAGCAATGAAACAAGCAAACAGAGCTTTCCTTGGTCCCTAGCTGTGAACGTGCATGTCTGGTGGCTCAAGTTCTTTGCCACTCCAGCATATCCAGGATGACCCCCAAAGCATTAGGAGTATTGATTTTGGAGTTACAAATAAATGTTAGTAGTAGGCAAAATAGAAAATATAATTAGGCGAATTAGAAAATACAGAATCTTTGAATAATGAGGGAAGATGTCTATCAATTAGTGTAATACTTGTAAAATTCTCCCACACTAATATGTACAAAAGTCACACTTTCGTTCATCTCTGCCAGTGACTCCCTGTGGTAATGATTTATAAGACTCCCTAGAAATTCTAATTTCTTTGGATGAGGATAAAAAGAAAAATAGTAGAGCTTCACTTAGTTTTTTTAAAAAATCACATTTAAATTAGCCATAAAATAAACTTGTGAAGAAGAATAATTTGAGTGTGTTCTCAAAACAGCAAAGAAACAAACAAAAATTATACACCTATATAATTTTCTAGTTCTTAAAGGGGATAAGAGACAAAACCAAATTCTTTTTATTATGACATAGGCTTTTTGATATATGTAAAATTAATCAAGCTGCTGGCATTATTCAAAATGACTTCTATTTTCAGGCTTATTACAATTTTTAATTTATATTTCTCCCCATCATCATGCTTAATGCTTCCTTAATTAAATTGTTTTGTGTATCCATCTAAATGATGTTCTTTGGTTCATTCATGCACTATGTGTACCAATTTGATAATGAAGTAAAACAATCCAAGACTTTTTGGATTTTTTTTAAAAAACTTTAACCCATTAGCTCTGAATTTAAATATTTAAGTATGAAACTATTTCATTTTAATGGACATTTCTCTCGAATATAAGAGTAATATATTCTGCCATTTACTGTATATTTAGATACTAGTTTTTAATTAGAATATAATTATTATTAAATGAATATTTGAACACTAGTCTGAATTCCCTGTAATATATAAAAAAGGACTCCATCCCCTGCTATTATCATCTCCCCGTCCCCAAAACAACCATAACCACAAGAATAATAAGTCCTACAGTTTATCTGGAAGCTGTAGAAACCTAACATACTATTTATGTTCATACCTCTGTATGGCAAGAACAGCACACTAATAGAATTTTACTTCACTCTCTTACTAACTTTTAGCAAAACACCACTTTCTCTGAACCTGATTTATCTATACAATTAAAGGAATAATAACGGTGGTAGATATATTACATGGCTATGGTCAAAATCAGATAAAATAGTTTAAAGTTATTTTAAATTGCAAAACAAATATTAAAAAGTATAAAAAATACTGTTTCATTTGATATATATCTTTTTAATTTGAGTATGGTTGACACCCAATATTAAATTTTTTTCAGGTTTACAACTTAGTGATTTGACAAGTCTGTATATTACACTATATTCATCACAAATATACCTGTCATCTGTCCCATTGCAGTGCCAGTACAGTAGCGTTGACTGTATTTCTCACACTGTATCTTTTCTTCCCTTAATCATTCCCTAACTGAAAGACTTAATTAATTAATTAACTGAAAGACGTAATCATTCCCTAACTGAAAGCCTGTACACCCCTCTTTTCTTCACCCATTTTGCCTAACCCCCAACCGTGTGCCTTCTGGAAACCACCAGTTCTCTAAATATTGGTGTTATTCTGTTTTTTGTTTGTTTATTCTGCTTTTGAGTGGAATCATAGTATTTGTCTTTCTCAGTATCATTTATTTCATTATACTCTAGGTCCATCCATGTTGTTGCAAAAGGCAACAAATCTGATCATTTTTATGGCTGCATAATATTCCATTGTGTGTGTCTCTGTGTACACACACATCTTCATCTATCAATGGACACTTAAGTTGCTTCCATATCTTGACTATTGTAAATAATGTTATAATAAAAATAGGATGTATATATCTTTTTCAATTAGTATTTTTATTTTCTTTTTCTTTTTTTAAGATCTTATTTATTTATTTGACAGACAGCGTCCACAAGTAGGCAGAGAGAGAGAGGAGGAAGCAGGCCCCCTGCCAAGCAGAGAGCCCCATGTGGGGCTCAATCCTAGGACCCTGGGATCATGACCTGAGCCGAAGGCAGAGGCTTTAACTCACTAAGCCACCCAGGCGTCCCAGTATTTTTGTTTTCTTTGGGTAAATATTCTGTAGTGGAATTACTGGATCCAGTAGTATTTTAAGTTTTGATTTTTTGAGGAGCTGCCCTACTGTTTTTCACAGTGGTTGCACCAATTCATATTCCCACCAACAGTGCACAAGGGTTCCTTTTCTTCTAATGCTTCACCAGCACTTATTTCTTTTCATTTCAGTGTTAGCTATTCTAACAGGTGTGAGGTGATATCTCATTGTGGTTTTGATTTGCATTTCCCTGATAATAAGTGATGTTGAGTATCTTTTTATGTGTTTGTTGGCCACCTTCATGTCTTCTTTGGAAAAATGTCTACTCAGGTCCTTTGCCTATTTTTTAATCAGATTGGTGTGTTTTGGTGTTGAGTTGTATAATTTTTTTAATATATTGATTATTAACTCATTATCAAAAATATTACTTGCAAATATCTTCTCCCATTCAGTAGGGTGTATTTTTGTTTTGTTGATGGTTTCCATTGCTGTGCAAATGTTTTTTATTTTGATGTAGTCCCAGTAGTTTATTTTTGCTTTTGTTTCCCATGTCATAGAACACGTATCTAGAAAAACATCTTTGCAGCCAATGTCAGAGAAATTACTGTCAGTGTTCTCTTAGAATTTTATGGTTTCAGGTCTCTCATGAATTTCAAGTTTGTTTTTGTGTATACTCTAAAAGTGGTCCAGTTTCATTATTTTACATGTTAACAGTCCAGTTTTCCAGCACCATTTACTGAAAAGATCATATTTTCCCATTGCATACACTTGCCTCCTTTGTCATAGATTAATGGACCATGTAATTGTACATTGATTTCTGGGGTCTCTATTCTGTTTCACTGATGAATCTGATTTTGTGCAAATTATATAATGTTTTGACTATTACAGCTTTGTCTATCTGGGCTGTGATACCTTCAGCTTTGTTCTTTCTCAGGATTGCTTTGGTTATTCAAGGTCTTCTGTGGTTCCATACAAACTTTAGGATTATTTCTTCTAGTTTTGTAAAAAAATGCACATGATATTTTGATAGGGACTGCATTGAATCTGTTTTGATCATTGAGTTGCTTTTGGGTAATATGGACATTTTACCAAAATTAAGTCTTGAATCCATGAGTATGGAATATCTTACCATTTTTTGTGTGTGTCATCTTTAATTTCTTTCATCAGTGTTTCATAGTTTTCAGTAATGTTTTTACAAAGACCGATTTACTTACGAAGTGAACAAAAACACAGTATAAAGTCAATAAACCTGATTACATTTTAAATTTGTGTTTAAGTATCTGCTCTTCCATTGAAAATTAATTTTGTTAGATTATTGTTGCTCTTATTGATGTTTCCTTTTTCTATACCTAGCATAGTGCATGGACCAGAGCAATTTCTCAAAATATATTCATTATGTAAATGAGGAGAAACATTGTCTTCCCAAACAAATTATTATAGGCAAAAATAAGTTCCATATATACATATACATATGTAAACATTTTATAGTTTATAAAACTTTCTCATATTTTTTAGTTATTGTTTCTTAAATTTAGGATTTGTCCTCCTTTATGTATGAGCAATAAACCTATCCATACAGAGTTGTCATTACTCTCCAGTTAGTTGAATCTTTGGATTTTTCCACTTATGATTATATTTTGACAAAACATATTGATAAGGACCTTTGAAGCAGCTGTCTTAAGTAGAGTTGTGATCTTTAGGTAAAAAACTATGAACCTAACAGTCGCACAAAAACATGGTACAGAGACTGATACTTAAACATTGGGGAAAATGAAAGATAAGGACAGTAAACCAAACTTTAATTAGTAACTCTTAATGATTTAAATAAAAGGTTTTCGTTTTCCAGTTATAGTTACATGAAAAGGGGAACAATTTACCCTGAAGAGCTAGTCACTTAAACACTTCTGTTATGTAATAATATGTTGGATTCAATAGTGATAAATACTGAATCCTACCTTGTTTCTTTTGCATTGAACATAGGGACACAGATAGTTTTGCTTAAGTAGTGATTCAGACATCACTATAATGTTCTAAATTGGTGACTAACAGACTACATCACAAGTTGTAGATTTCAGATGCGGAATTTGTGAATAGAAGATAATTTACCTGAGCTCTTTCCCCTTTTTCTACATCAGCAGGATTTGGGAAGGTCTCTGCCTATTATGTCTCACTATGTCTAGCTGTACATGTATCCCCAGAGGATCACCTTCTTCAAATGAAGTCAAAACAGCTAAAAAGCAACCAAAATTCAAAATGTTATAAATCACACAAGACATAGTTACCTGTTGTTTGCTGTTGTCAGGTAAAGGATCCTGGTGTGTCCAAGGGTTTTTTTTGGTCTCATGCAACTGAATGTCAACTTATCCATGACATAAATTGAGGGGAAGAAATCTGAGAAATTTGTATTTAGTCTGTTTCCTACTTGTAAGGAAGGGTGTTGAGTTTTTCATCTGTTTTTATTGTTTTATACGCTCTGCTCTCCCCTTCCATCCTTCAAACGAAATGGGGAGAAGTCTCTCATTTACATACATTCCTTCACTGATTATTTATACATAAATTATCATTCAATTTTATCAAGATCACACATAGTATTTAGCTCTATTTCAGTAACAAAATGATTTAAGAATAAATTTCAAATATTAGCAAGTGAGCAAAAAGTGACTTGGGGGAAATAAAGAAGTATACAAAAATTCAAGAGCTAGACATAACCTACTATTTAATAACATTGTCTTAATAAGAATAAACAGATTAAGGAACTGGAAAATATACCTCAGGGTCTTTTTTCTTTGGAGTTGTTATTAATCTATTTCATGGAATTGACTCAGTGACTGGTAGCATATCTACTTGAGACACCATGGTTTATGTATATTAGGATAATAAAAATACTAGTTTTTGAAGTGTATGGTAGACGATTAATGGATGCCCAAATATGTCCCTGTCTAAGCTTCTGATATTTGTGAATGTATTACCTTACATGATAAAATGAACTTTGTAATAGGATTGAGTATTTTCTTTTGTCCCTGATTAAGCACTTTTATTCTTGAAGCTTTTGTCCTGCTACAGCAGCATTTCCAGGAAAGGAGTTTTATTTATTTTTTCTTTTTTTAATTCAATTAATTAACATATAGTGTATTACTAGTTTCAGAGGTAGAGTTCAGTAATTCATCAGTCTTATATAATACCCAGTGCTCATTACGTCATGTGCCTTTGTTTCCCTTGTCTTTGGAGACATGTCTAGCGAGAAGTTGTTGTGACCGAGGTAATAGAGGTTGCTGCCTGTGTTCTCCTCTAGGATTCTGATGGATTACTGGACTTAGAAAACTACATAATACTCGTGAAATAAATTGAGGAAGACCCAAAGAAATGGAAAAACATTCCATGCTCATGGATTGGAAGAACAAATATTGTTAAAATGTCTATGCAACCTAGAATAATCTACACATTCAATGCAATCCATGTCAAAATACCGTCAAGTTTTTCACAGAGCTGGAACAAATAATCTTAAATTTTTTTTAAAGATTTTATTTATTTATTTGGCAGACAGAGATCAGAGGTAGGAAGAGAAGCAGGCAGAGAAAGAGGAAGCAGGGTCCCTGCTGAGCAGAGAGCCTGATGCTGGGCTTGATCCCAGGACCCTGGGATCATGACCTGAGCCAGAGGCACAGTCTTTAACCCCCTGAGCCACCCAGGCATCCCAATCTTAAAATTTGTAGGGAACCAGAAAAGACCCCAAATAGCCAAAGGAATATGAAAAAGAAAACCAGAGTTCCTGGCATTACAATTCTGGTGCTGGCATAAACATAGACACATAGATAAATGGGACAGAATAAAGACCTCAGACATGGACCCAGAATGTATGGTCAACTAATATTTCACAAAGCAGGAAAGAATATCCGATGGCAAAAAGTCTCTTTAACAAATGGTGTTGGGAAAAGAAGACAGCCACATGCCAAAGAATGAAACTGGACCACTTTCTTACACCCTACATAAAAATAGACTCAAAACAGATGAAAAAAAAAAAAAAAAAAAAAAAAAAGAAAACAGATGAAAGATCAACTATTTTTGAATTGGGGAAATTACACTGTATAATCTTGGTGGACCTGATGTAATCACAAGTACCCTTAATAAGAGAAAGGTCATAGTGAGGACAACATAACGTGATGATGGAGAGTTTTGGAGGAGCGTAGTCACAAAGCCAAGGAAGGTCTGCCCCCTCTTGAGTCTGGAGTCAGCAGGGAAAAGCTTCTTTGGTGGGAATCTCATAAGCAACCATCCCTTCCAACACCTTAATCTTAACCCTGTAAGACTAATTTCAGACTTCTGACATCCAGAATTATCAGGGAAGAAATATGCATTACATCACTAAGTATGTGATAATTTGTGGTAGCACCAACAGGAAGAAGTGATTTGATTTGTGACCAATGAGAATGAGAATGAAAGGATGGTTAGTCTGCTCTTTACTACATTGTTACAGAGGTCTGAAAAGACAACGAAATATAATAAATCCAGTGTATCTAGTCAGAAGGCAAGTGATTCTATCACAATGTAGGTATTGCTCTAAGACCTAATTATGATACAGGGCAGGGTCATATGTGAAAATCAGTTATATTGGTAACATCTGTCTTCTGAAAATTGATTTCTGTGACAAGCCAATGAGTGAGCCTCAAGATCTACAGTAAAGCAAGGAAATACTCAGGAAATTCTCCTAGATTCAACGAGCAATATGCCTGTTAGAATACATAATACATTTTCAAATCAAATTGAGTCAAGTATTCTGGTTATTTTGCCATAAATACCTCCTGTGCCCCTTAGTGAACTCTGTTATCTTCAAACATCAATGACTGCTCATGTATTGATGTAAAATGCAGTGACTTAATAAGTAAATTATAACTTGGCAGTGTTCTCAACTTTGATTTTTCTTTTCTTTTCTTTTACACTAGGTAGAGCAGCACAGTATGGTGCTTAGTTTCCAAAGGCTATTAAAGATCCTAGATATACACCATAAAAGTAGCTCTGAAAAGATAGAGAATAGATAGAGTCAATATTGATACTTTTGAAAGGGTTCAGGGAAACTGGTAGGGCCCAAACTAAGAGTGTAATATGTAAGAAAGGGATGAGAAGGGTTGGATGATATGTAGAAGTTAGAAAGAATAGGATGAGGGATGTATCTGTTTTTGCACATTAGTATCTATTTTGTTTCAAAAGTGTTTTATACAAGTTATATATAATGCTTTCATTGAGTCATTATCATTGCTTTACAATATGGTACTTTAAAAAACAAATTGCTTATTTGGAGACATAATTTAAAATAGGTAAAAATAAAAATCACTCAGAATATTACTGAGATTATTCAGGCAGTTGTGACACACTGGTATAGCTGAAAATATTCTAAAATCAAATCAAATCACTTACTTCTGCTTATTTGGTATATACGTGTGTATGTGGTGTGTGTGTGTGTGTGTGTGTGTATGGAGTGGATGTATGCACACTTGTTCCTTTGTGTCTCTAAACTAACTTGACAACTTTTCATATTTTTTTGCAACTTAATCAGTTTTGATGTAAAGCAGAGGTGACCTGATTTTGCTTTCTTAATTATATAATTCATATTTGAGCATAATATTGAAGTAGACAAACTATTCATTCTCACATGTCACCATTATAAATATTACAGCATTTTATAAAATGATTACTTTGTCCAAGTTCCCCTTAGAATTTTATTAATCTTTACAATTTGTAGTGAAGAAGGAAGTTGGCGTAGACCTCATTCCTTGTATCTTTGAAGAGTCATAATTACCCTAATTATCTGCTCCAGTGCGATGTTAAAATGCTTTAACATTCCACTTTACCTCCAGAGGAATGTACTTAGTTTCTTAGAAGTTGCCATCTGTTTTTTATTTGAATACTCACTGTAGGTTAAAAATCCACTTGTGTGTTCAGTGCTATCAACATCATCCATCATGGATTTCCTATTTCAGGGGCAGATACTCTGCAAATGACAGTAGGAGGTATAAAAGCAAGAGTCAACAGCACAGAGAAAGACCCAGATTTGTACCCTCTCCTCTCTTCTCTGAGAACCTAGAGACTATTTTCATTCTTCAACTCTTCTGTTCCCTCTTTAAATGAACTTTTAATAATCTTTATCATCCTAGAATGGTCTTTGCGACCTTCCTTAATTCCCTCCAGTTCTGTGTTAATACACATGTTTTTACATAGGATTGTAAATATTTGCAGCAGCAAATACTGCATTTTGAAAAAGGCAAAGTATGAAAATTGGAATAAAGAGACCGAATGTCACAGTAATCATATTTTGATTAATTTGAACAATGTAAAGGACATGTACATTTGACTTAAAAAATTACATAGTATCAACCAGAAGTGTCAGCTTGTATTATTTATAGTACTGTAAACTCCCAAACCTGATTAGAATTGATTGCTATCAGTTGGATGGGTTAGATAAAGGGAAATTACTGGTTTTGGGGGAAAAAAAAAAACACCTCATAAATTAGTGGTGGTGAAAATGTTTTTCCCTTCATCACGAGTCTGGTTGAGATTCTCATGAAGGTTACATATCTCTTCCCAAAGGGAACACTTACATTCATTCACTCAATATTTTATATTGAGTTTAGAAAGTTAATGAGCTCTGTGAAATACAGCGCTATCCTGGTCTACCATTCAACACTGCATCTTAATAGAATGCAAAATTTAGAGTAGGCACATAGAAAGTTTAACTTTAAAGTAAATGTATGAAACACAATGGTGTCTTTAAGTAGTAATTTTAAATAAAATGAATGTATTCTTTCTTCCCAAAGGAAAATAAGTTTTACCATATGTGTATGCAATCAACAGCAATGTCTATACAAAATGTATTTTTTGGACTGTACTTCCAGAATATCTAAAAAAAGCAAGTTTTGATTTGGGTCTCAGGAGGCTAAAATTACTAGACGAAGCAGAAACTAAAAATAGGTAGATCTTCTAAAATTGATACTGAACGTTTTAGAATATAAGTGGAATCAAAGAGTATTTGTCCTTTTGTGACCGGTATATTTCACTTAGGATAATGTTTTCCAGTCATCCATGTTGTAACCTGTGATAGAATTTCCTCCTTTTTAAAGGCTGTATAATTTTCTTGTATGTGCGTATACCACATTTTCTTTATCATTAATTTGTTGATGGATATTTGGGTTGCTTCTGTCACTCAGATATTGGGAAAAATGCTGTGATAAACATTAAGTATGTGGATATCTTTTCAAGATTCTGCTTTGAGTACTTTGAGATATATACCCAGAAAGAAGATTCCTGGATCCTACAGCAAGTCATTTTTCATTTTCTGAGGATTCTTCATACTGTTGCCCATACTGGCCACACCTTTTTGCATTCCCACCTAGAGGGCACACAGGTTTTGATTTCCTGCATCCTCGTCAATTTATTCTTTTCTGTGTTTTTGAGAGTGGTTATCCTTATGGGTGTGAGATGGTATCTCATTATCGTTTTGATTTGCGTTTCCCCAAAAATTAAGGATGTTGGATATCTTTACACGTGGTTATTATACATTTTTATACCTTCTTTGGAGAAACCTCTATTCAAGTTCTTTACTATTTATTTATTTATTTATATTATTACTTTTTAATTATTATTATTATTATTTTTAAAGATTTTATTTATTTATTTGACAGAGATCACAAGTAGACAGAGAGGCAGGCAAAGAGAGCTGGGAAGCAGGCTCCCTGCTGAGCAGAGAGCATGATACGGGGCTTGATCCCAGGACCCTGGGATCATGACCTGAACAGAAGGCAGAGGCTTTAACCCACTGAACTACCCAGGCGCCTATTATTACTTTTTTTTTTTTCAGCATAACAGTATTCATTATTTTTGCACCACACCCAGTGCTCCATGCAAACCGTGCCCTCTCTAATACCCACCACCTGGTACCCCGACCTCCCACCTCCTGCCCCTTCAAAACCCTCAGATTGTTTTTCAGACTATTATTACTTTTTTGTTTCAAGTTTTTACTTAAATTTCAGATAACGTAACTAGAATTGGTTTCAGCAGTAGAATTTAGGGATTCATCACTACATATAATGCCCAGAGCTCATCACAATAATATACCCATGAATATACTGTTAATATCCCCATCACTCATTTAGCTCATCCCTAGCTCACCTCCCTGCAGGTGAGGAGGTACCTCACTCACTACCCTCAGTTTATTCTCTAAAGTTAAAAGTCTCTTATGGTTTGCTCCCTCTTCTTTTTTACCCCCTTCCCCTATGTTCTTCTGCTTCTTGAACTCCACATAAGACTGATCATATGGTATTTTTCTTTCTCAGTTTTACATAGCATAATACACTCTAACTCCATCCCTGTCACTGTAAATGGCAATTTTTCATTCTTTTTGATGGCTGGGTAATATTCTATTATATACCTATCTATCTATTTGCCTACCTACCTACTTACCTATGTCTCACATCTTCTTAATAAAAGAAAGGATAAAAACCATATCATCCTCTCAATAGGTGCAGAAAAAGCATTTGACAAAATACAATGTCCATTCTTAATAAGTAGGGATAGAGGGAGTTGTGGGATAGGATCATACCTCTCATGAAAGCCTCGTTATAGGTCTGTAGTTTAGAGTGATATAATCAAGAAGAAAGAGATAACAAAAAAATGGGTGGATTCATAATTAGCGTCCCTGCCTAGGAAGTATGTTATCTAAAAACTATGTATAAACTTTAATAGAACGCCAGTACTTGTTGGCTACACTTTTAAATTTTATTCGGAATTTGATCCCTTCTTGCCAGCCTTATTGCAACATCCTCACCAAGATTAAGATCCTCTTAACTAGGCCATTTCTTTCTCACTGTCCCCAGATCATTTACCCCTAGCCATTCATAAAAGTGCATCCAGTGTTCCTGTTAAAATAAAGTGAGATCATATCACTATTCTAATGAACAACATTCACTGGTTTCCCAGTACACTCAAAAGTAAAGGCCAAAGTCCTCAGGAAGGTTTATAGAGCTATATATGAACCTGTCTCCTCTTTACCTTATGGTTTTACTCTTTTTCTTCTCAGCTCCAACATTAATGGCCCCTTGTGGTACGTGGAACTCCATTGGTCATGCTCCTGATTTAAATGTTCAGAGTTGCAGTTCTCTTGCTTTTAATCTACATCCACTAACTCTTTCGTTTCCCCTAAGTATTTATTTTTAAAAAATAACTCCTTAGTGTTTTTTTTTTTTTCTTTCCTGCTACTCTATCCAAAACTCAAGCGGACATTCAGCATTCTTAATAAGTAGGGATAGAGGGAGTTGTGGGATAGGATCATACCTATCCCATTTGTGTGTGTTTTTCTCACACACAAAAAGAAGTTTTTTCTTCTTTGTTGCTTTTCCCTATGCAATATATTTTAATTATTTATTATGTTTGCATATACATCCCGTTAGAAAATAAACTCCATGAGAACAAGATTCTCTGTTTGGTTTTGTTCTCCACTGCATCCCCAGCAATTAAAATTTCCTGGCCCCTAGTAGGAGCTCAATAAATAATTATTAAGTGATTTCAAGCTATAAGATCTATTCTTTTAAGGAGCTAATAGAATTGTTTTCTGTAATACTTAGAAGAGCTTAGAAGAGCAAGAATGTTGTTGCCAGTACATGTTTTAAATGGAAAGAAAAAAAATGGACACCTCCTATAGAAGGGGAAACAATATAGTAATTTTAGAGTTGCTTTATTCCAAGACTTAACAATAATCTCAAGACCCCAAATTATTTCCATTTCTCCATGTGGCCATAACTGTTTTTTTTTTTTTTCTGATGGCTTGTTACATTCACTTCCTGATTAAAACATTACAGTGTCTAGAATAGTGTCGAGGGGCCCCAAATGAACTCTTTATTCCTGTACAGATCAGGAATCTATAGGGGCCCCAAATGAACTCTTTATTCCTGTACAGATCAGGAATTTTTTTTAAAGATTTTATTGATTTATTTGAGAAAGAGAACTTGAGCAAGGGGAAGGGAAAAAAGAGAAGAGAGAAGTAGACTCCTCATCAAGCAGGGAGCCTGATGTGGGACTTGGTCCCAGGACCCCAGGATCATGACCTGAGCTGAAGGTAGATGCTTCACTGACTGAGCCACCCAGGTGCCCCATGATATATTCTGTGTAGAGAAAATGTGTAAGTAGGAAGTCTAGTATGGAAGATACTACATATTTAGAGCAGAGAAGCACTAGAGCCAGCTTGGACTAGTAGGTTTACAGTTGAACTAGAGAAAAGTAAGAGGATTTGCAACTTTGTGGATAGTCATCACAGGACAAACTAATGGGATCAACTGTGGAAGAAGAGAGAATTTGAGGATTTAGATGTGTCCCCTTTTGTTTATATTTGTGTCTTCAAGAAATGGTATAAAGATACCAATTGGATAGAGATACCATTTACATAAAGAAGGTTTAGAAAGAATAACTTGTAAGTGTTACATATATGTGTGCATATATGTGAAATATGATAATCCAGTCATTTTAACCAATAGGATAAAATCTGTCAACTACATAAAACAATTCTAAAAGTTTGTAAAGTCCTATTAGTCAGTTATACGCAGACAGTAATTCAAGTTACTTTGTTCAGACATTAATACCAGCTGTTTTGTTTTTTAAGTACTTGGATAATTATTGACTTAATTTGTGTGTGTGTGTGTGTGTGTGTGTGTGTGTGTGAAAAACAGCATTTTATTTATTTTTCACTTCAAGTTTGTATTTAAATTCCAGTTAATATACAGTGTAATACTATTTTCAGGAGTAGAATGTAGTGACTCATCACTTACATATAACAACCAGTGCTCATCACAAGTGCCCTCCTTAATACCCATCACCCATTTAATCCATCCTACAGCCCACGTCCCCTCCAACAACCCTCAGTTTGTTCTCTATAGTAGGAGTCAGTTTTATAGCTTACTTGTCTTTCCCCCCCACTATATCCATCTGTTTTGTTTCTTAAATTCCATATATAAATGAAATCATAAGGCATTTGTCTTTCTCTAATGGACTTATTTCAATTAGCATAATATCCTCTAGCTCCATCCACGTCATTGCAAATAGTAAGATTTCATTCTTTTTATGGGTAATATTCCATAGTGTGTGTGTGTGTGTATACCACTTCTTTATCCATTCATTGGTTGATGGACATTTGGGATCTATCCATAAATTGGCTCTTGTTGATAATGCTGCTATAAACATTAAGATGTATGCATTCCTTCAAATCAGATTTTTGTATCTTTTTGGTAAATACCTAGTAGTATAATTTCTGGATAATAGGTTCTATTTTTTTTTTTTTTAAGACTACATATTTACTTGAGAGAGAGTGTGTATGCAAGGAAGGAGAGTGAGAGGGAGAAGCAGACTCCCTGCTGGCCAGAGAGCCCGATGTTGGGCTTGATCTCAGGACTCTAAGATCATGACCTAAGCTGAAGGCAGACACTTAACCAACTGAGCCACTCAGGTGCCCCAGGTTAATTCTATTTTTAACTTTGTGAGTAACCTCCATACTATTTTCCAGAGTGGCTACACCAAAGTTTGCAGTCCCACCAACATTGTAAGAGGGTTCCCCTATCTTTACATCCTTGCTAATATCTATTGTTTCCCGAGTTCTTAATTTTAGCCATTCTGACATGTGAGGGGATATCTCATTGTAGTTTTGGTTTGTATTTCCCTGATGATGATTAATATTGAACATGTTTTTCATGTGTCTGGTAGCCATCTGTATGTCTTCTATGGAAAAATGTCTATTCATGGCATTTGTCCATTTCTCAACTGGATTATTTCTTTTTTGGATGTTGGGTTTGGTAAGTTCTTTATAGATTTTAGATACTAACCCTTTATCAGATATGTCATTTGCAAATACTTTCTCCCATTCCAGAGACAGAAACTCTTTATCTTAAGTCCCAATAATTTTTGCTTTTGTTTACCTTGTTTCCTGCAATTGTCTAGTAAGAAGTTGCTATGTCGATGTCGAAGAGGTTGCTGCCTATGTTCTCCTCTAGGATTTTGATGGTTTTCTGTCGCATGTTTAGGTCTCTCATCCATTTTGAGTTTGTTTTTGTGTATGGTATAAGAAAGTGGTCCAGTTTCATTCTTCTGCGTGTTGTTGTCACTTTTCCCAACACCATTTGTTCAAGACTGCCTTTTCCCATTAGATATTTTTTCCTGCTTTGTTGAAGATTAGTTGACGGTGTAGCTGTGGGTCCATTTCTGGGTTTGCTATCCTGATCCACTGATCTATGTGTCTGGTTTCATACCACTACTATACTGTCTGGATAACTACAACTTTGTAATAGAGCTTGAAGTCCAGAATTTGCTGCCTCCCACTTTGTTTTTCTTTTTCTAGATTGCTTTGGTTATTTGGGAGTCTTTTGTGGTCCTACACATATTTTAGGAATGTTTGTTCTAGCTCTGTGAAAAATGCTGCTGGCATTTTGAGAGGGATTGTAGATCTGTAGATTTCTTTGGGTAGAACAGACATTTTAACGATATTTGTTTTTCCGATCATCTTCAATTTCTTTCATAAGTGTTCTGTAGTTTTCAGGATAGAGATCTTTTACCTCTTTGGTTAGGTTTATTCCTAGTGGCATATTATGGTTTTTCGTGCAGTTGTAAATGGGATTGATTCTTTGATTTCTCTTTCTGCTGCTTCATTATTGGTGTATAGAAATGCAACAAGTTTCTATATATTGTCTTGCAACATTACTGAATTTGTGCATCAGTTCTAGTAATTTTTTGGTGGGGTCTTTTGGGTTTTCTATGTAGAGTATCCTGTTGACTTGCTTTTATAAATTAGAGTGAGACAAAGAAAATAGAAAGGAAATTTAAATTAAAGCTTAGAATTATCTTATGAGATTCTCTCACCTCTAGCTCCCAGGGAGGGAATTAAATTAGAACCCTGGAGCTGCAGAGTGTGTCACATCAGGTGTCCATTGGCTCTCACATCACAAAAACTAGTAAAACCAGGAAATCTCATTCTATAAAATCCAGATGCAGTTTTCTGAAATCCATTATATATGTTTGTTCCAACAAATTTTCAAAAATTAAAACTACTGGGGCGCCTGGATGGCTCAGTGGGTTAAGGCCTCTGCCTTCAGCTCAGGTCATGATCTCAGAGTCCTAGGATTGAGTCCCTCATCAGGCTCTCTGCTCAGTGGGGAGCCTGCTTCCCTCTCTCTCTTTGCCTGCCTCTCTGCCTACTTGTGATCTCTGCCTGTCAGGTTGATAAATAAAATCTTTTAAAAAAATTAAAACTACTAATTTCATGTAGCTGAGAATTAAAATATCCCACTAGATTTCCTTATTGGTAGACCTATAAATTTAAAAAAATAAAATTATGCGTTTTTCTTTTTATGTATGGGGTGGGAGGGGCATTAATCTAATGCAGACCAGCATCCTAGCTTTCAGCATGTTACTTGGCATATACTTTTAGATGTGTGTGTTAGAAAAGTTAATATTTTTACATAAGCATCATGATATAGTTTTCTCTGGTATCAACATTTATTTTTCTCTTTTATTTCACACCTGGAAAACTAGAGTTACTTTACATCAAATGTTATTCAGTAGTTTTTCAATATTATTGTGTACGTGCGAAATGTTCATCAGGGACTAGTTTTACTAAAGATAACTACCCTGTCACTGCCCTTATCTACATTGAAGGGAGAGAACTCTGGTCACACAGTGAAAACAGTTAATTCTAAATTATGTTTAACAGATTATTAAAATAGCAAGCAAACAATAAAAATTTGCCCCAATATCTTATTCCTTCTATTTTTTTTTTAATCTAAAGGTCCATGCAATTTTAAATAGCCCAAATGATCAGTCACAATTTTTAAGGGCCCTGAAATTTCCTTATGATACAAATGAAAACCAAACATCTTCTTTAGTCATTAACTCCTTTCACTTTCAAAATTATTACAGTATCTACAGACACATTCATTTGCTCTCTTCATAGCTATAAACACATTTTAGTACATCATGAGTAATTTTGTTTCATATAAGTCATATGTCAGAGGATTATTAAACAAAAAGCAAGGGCATGCCTATGACTCAATTATATTTAAATCCTCCCCCTCCAGCCTCCCCTCCTTTGGAAAAAAAAATGCCATTTTTAAGCTTCCTCTTGCTCATTCACTGTATTCGCTTATTAAGAAGATGTTAAGAATAACAAAAAGGAATCCAGTGGTGGTGGTGGTGGGTAGAGTGGTGGCAATCACATTTATAAAATGTATCAAGCCAGAAAATGTAACTAATTGCATGATACATGCTGTGTATGTTCCTGGATTGTATGTAGACTATAAAAAGAAAAAAAAATATGTCACAGTGAGGTTCAGTGAATATATCTGAAATGATGGCACTTCTTTCCCAAATATTAACCAAGATCCTACTATGTGTTTAGATACAAAATAAAGATAAGAAAAAGGCAGTATCCATGGATTACATGGCATTTAATCTTATTTAATTCTATTTCATCTTCACTACCACCCTCCAGATCCTTACATTTTTTCCCATTTTACTGTCAAAATCATGATGACCTAGCTGATATCTGGCATATACTTGAGACAGAAAACATGGTCCCAATAACTCAGCCTCTGCCTTGTTCTGAGGCCATAATTACTGTTCTACAATTTTATTGTGTTGGCTGCTTACCTTCTTATTTAATCCTTCTGAATATTTTTCGGTAGGAAATGGTCTAGAATCATTGTCCGTCACACTCTTTAATCATAGCCCTGGAGCTTGCTGTCCAGCGCTGCTTCTCAGTGTTACCTGGTTGTGAGCTGCTCATCCAAGTATTGGCTCATATGGCCAATGAATGTTATTAAACAACTTGAATTTTATGAGGTGGGAGCACAGCTAGAGTCCAAATACAACCAGAAGACCAGACTATGCAGAGCACAGTGAGCAGGAATTGGTAGAAAAGATGTGAAAGGCATGGGGTAGTGACAGATCCTGAGGGCCACTGCACTTCTTGCAAGGACTTTGAGAAACCTTTTTAATGAGTGAAGACTTGACAGCCAGAGGGCCAGTCCAGCTGCTGGAAGAAAAATAATTGTTATTATTACAAATTTGCAACATAAATTTGCTCACAGATTTATTATATATTTTACCTCTTTATATTTTAACTGGAAAACTTTGAATTATTTTTATGACCCATTAAGTGAAAAACATCTACATTCTACTGAGAAAAGAAGCAGGAATTATTTCTTAACAACATCACTATTAAAAATATTTTAATGACTTAATAAACAATATTGCAGGCAGGATAACATATGCAGACAGCATAAGAATGACATATGCTATTGAGTGAACTTTTAGCATTTCTAAGTATTGTTTCCCTCTCCACATGAATGTCCTTGTGTTTGAAGTCATTATCAAAGTCTGACTTCATTTTTGGGGATGTGAAAAGAAAGCAAACGCTTCCATGAGATACACAATGCTTGCATAAAGCATTTCTGCATTTCAAACAATATCCTACCAATGCAATGGTAAGTGATTAAATGACGTTCATTGGAAGAGGGCTTTTATTGTCCATAACTTGAAAATATAATCTTTGGATCCATGACATTTCCCCTAATATGGGTTGCAGTGGATCATTGCCTCATATTGGTCTTAAATTAATTGCACAGAACAGGTGAGTCAATCTCTACCAATTATGATATACATAATAATGCTGAAGTATTGAGCTTTACTCTTTTTAGAATAAATAATGTAATACTTCTCCTTGTTCAGGTTTTTTGGAACACATCATTTATTTCCCCAAACCAAGGCCTTTTTAAGTGCTGTTTCTTCACTCTAACAAGAATCTCTTTCCTCTAGTTTTATTACTTCATTTTTGTGGCTCTCCAAGCCTCAGTAGAGAAGAGATACTGCCTTACAGAAGTCCTAGCTGAAGAGGTCATCTAAAGTAGTCCTCTCCTCTTTGTTCATGCAGTTCTTTCTTTGAGAGGATGTAATTGCATTTGTAATCATTTATGAAGATTTTTTTGTGGGGGCACCTGGGTGGCTCAGTGGGCTAAGCCGCTGCCTTGGGCTCAGGTCATGATCTTGAGGTCCTGGGATCAAGTCCCACATCGGGCTCTCTGCTCAGCAGGGAGCCTGCTTCCCCCTCTCTCTCTCTCTGCCTGCCTCTCTGCCTGCTTGTGATCTCTCTCTGTCAAATAAATAAAATAAAATCTTAAAAAAAAAAAAAAGATTTTTTTTGTGGTACTTTAAAACAGCATCCCCATTATGTTCTAAGCTCTATCCATGTGCTTTGTTTAGCACTAACACAGTTCCTAGCATTTAGTGAATATTCAATATGTGAACAAAAGTGTTGATATTATCCAAGTCCCTTTGCCCACACATATGCATAAATCCAAACTGAAGAACCATAATTGGAATATACATGCCTATATCGGTTTATGTTTCTTCTACAAGAAGAAAAACAACCAAAACAAATTTGTCTCCTCAAGGAGCAACCTATAGAAATATTTTCCAAAACATAAGGGTGCCTAAAATAACCAATAGAAACTGGAGAGTAAGCATTTAATTTTTTCATGGTGCTTTGTGACAACCTGGCCCTCCATACCTTTTAGTGTTGTGTATTAGTGTGCTCTATAATAGCAAAGGAACCAGATGGAAGCATGATGCCTTCATAACCAAAGCCATTTTCAAAACAGTGCAAATTACTTCTTCACTTAATCATGTTATGACAAAATACATTATAATGATGGATAGACCCAAGGACATTGTTAATACTGAGACAAAATCTAAAGGAACTAGATGTTTCAAGTTTGTCTCATAGGTTTTCCTTTGTATAATTGTGAGTTATAAGATAAGAAAGGTAGATTTTATGGAAGATAGATAAATATTTTAAGAAAACGATAGATTATAGTTATTATTAATGAGTATGACTATTTTAATGAAAAAACAGATCACTGGGAAAAGTGATTAATAGTAAAATATTTATGTTAATTAAAATACAGCCCTGACATTGATAGACTATATCTATGAGCTTCATTGCATAAGTAACTGAGGAACCATTTGCGTGTAGCAGAAGATGAGGGTGAAGGACTTACAGGGTATGTGTCCATTTGGGCGCACAATTGGTTGGGTTGGTTTGTGATTTTGCTTAGCCCATTTGTAAGTGATCATGTAAAGGGGCATTATATAAAATATTATAAAATACTTTAATACTTCAGTATGTTCAAGGAACTGTGGTGATTTCAGTTAAAAGCATGCATGAGAAATTGTATTATAAATTATAAGATACTCTGATTTATTTCTGTTTTTTTTTTTTTTTAAACAGGGAACATGAATTATCTGCGAAACTGAGGAAAATTTTTAAAAAAAGCTAAAATAGTATTTCTTATTGGAAACTAAATGTTCCTTCCTATTTCCAGAACCCTCCATAGGTTATTCTATTATAGTAATTATCACATTCTGTTCATAATGTGTAATTATAAAGTTTTCCTAATAAAACTATGGGGCCTGATGGGAAGAATGCTGTAATTTTTACTGTAGTACAATGCCTAGAACCTAACTGTTAGATGAATAAATGAAGACCAGTTAGAAAAGGGAGTAGTGGATCCCAAATACCCAACTACAAGGACATCATTACATGAAAATGCAGGCCATTCCTCTACATTGTCGTTAAACTATTTTGTGATTGGTTCTCTCTCTCTCTCTTTCTCTCTCTTTTTTTCCCTTCTGCTTTCTTCCAGGTCTTTAGCTAAACAGTGGTGGTAGTAGCAAATAAGGTATTCAAAACTAAATCTAAAAAATAAAGTATTTAAAGAAATGGCTGTTGAGCTGCACCATTAAAAATAAAGTGTTTTGGGGGCACCTGGGTTGCTCAGTCCATTAAGCACTGGACTCTTGATTCTGGCTCAGGTCATAATCTTAGGGTCCTGAGATGAAGCCAGGACTGCATGGGCTCCATGCTCCACGGTGAATGAATGTGTTTGAGATTCTTTTCCTCTCTCCTGACCCCCGCCGCGCACCTCTGCTCTCTTGCTCTCTCTCCTCAAGTAAATAAATCTTAAAAAAAAAAAAAAAAAAAGTAAATAGGAATGAAGAGTTTACTCAGGATGGAAAGGGTGAGTGAAGAATTTCAGGTGTCCTGAAGGAGAGAATACTATCTGTGGTGGTAAATGAAATAGAGTTTGAGCGTAACGGGAAAACTGAGACAATAAAATGGAAGGACATGAGATTGGTAACATAAACTTTTAGGTTGTCAGGATACTGGAGTACAGTGTTAAATCAGGCTTTATTAATTTGTGTAAGTGTATGTGGAATTAAAAAAGGTTCTCAAATAGAGAAGTGGAAAATCAATTTCTTTTAATTGTTGGATCTTTATGACTAGTGACTGATTAAATGGCATGAAATAGCTGCTCTATATTATTACCTGCCTCTACTTAATATTTACTCAGAGTCAAAAATATGTCATAAGGAGATTATTTTTTTTCCTCATGTTGCCCCTATCTTTCATCAGATTGGAGAAAATCAGCAATTACCAGTGCCAGTATGTAGTTAGTGAAATTATACTATGAAATGTTAACAGAGAAAAAAATAATTAGAATATCTGTATAGAAAATACATATTAAAAGAGGTTATGGACTGGAGACTCAATTAACCAAGACAGAATTCTAAATACCAGTTACAGAGAATATTTATTTCCTGCACATGAGCTTATGTTTTACTAAAGGGATTACTACCCATTCATAACAACTACAGTCTACCTTGCCCCCCAAACTCAAAATATATCTTAAATAAAATATGTAAAATAATACCTAACATTACACTGTACACCTAAGTTACTAAAACGTCTTGGTCCAAGTTTTAGATTAGTGTTGACTGTATTCTTTCCATTCCTTTGTAATACAGATTCTTCCAAAGAATGCCTCAATTCTTCCAGGACGTTTATGTTTTCTTTCGACTCTGAAATTTGCATATCAAATTCCCTCAGTTTGAAAAGCTCCCTCACTCACCCTCATTTTCATGACTACCCTAAGATTCCGTACATCTCCTTGTCCAATGGAAAAGTTGATATTTGAAGCACAACTCAGCTATATTGTATCCCTTTGCATTGCAGTATATTTTTTTATGTCTTTCTCAACCCCTTCTTCAAATAAAGTCATGTCTTACACATTTCTGTATGCTCAGTAGTATTATGCTTGACAAATATATTTTTCTTTATTACATATGTTTGGGGCTAATTCAATCTAAAAAGTAAAAGCGAAAGAAGAGAGCCATTTTGTAGTGATTAGGACCAAATAGAAGAGATAAGCCAACCTGAATTAGTTCATTAGTTCATATGAAAAAACAAAAATTAAAAGAATGTTCTTTTTTTCTCATGACTGAAAAATTCATGGTACACTATATCCACATGATGAGAGAGACACTGATCAGTACCCGCCCCCCTTCCAAGCAGATCTGGGTTTACAGGTGCTTAAAATTTGTGAGAGAGACTTTCCTGCATATATAGTGATCTCAGAAAAAAAAAAAAAAAAAAAAAAACTGGCCCTACTTCTATACCTTACTCCGGATCAATCATTTTATAAGGCAGAATTATTTTTAATGGCCATTCTAGGTAAATGCTTGTATTTATATGGAGTAGTGGATCTTCACTTTCATCCCCATTAAGATCACATAGATTTAAGTAGGGAAAGATGTATAGTTCTAGAAATGATGAAATTGAGGTCAGACAGAAAATACTGTATATCCACTCTATAAGTAGTCTTTTGAGTAAAATCATCTCCATCTAAATTAGGCCTATAGCCATTATATATGGGACATTTTGGCCCACTGTGTCTCTGTTTTATTTTAATAAAATGGATTAAGAATGGTGCTCAGAAATAATACTTATCTTCAAGTGATGAGAATAAAGAAAACCTAGCATAATGCACCTAAAATGCTCAGCATAATAACTCACAAATAATAATCATTCAAAATATTGGCTAAGACAGCAACGTAATTCTTAATTTTCAGCATATCATTCTGGTCTTATGATGCTTGAATTTTTTTTTTTTTTAAAGAGGCATTAGTTTATGGGGGGTTTTAAATAGTGATTCATAGGGTTCTGGGCTGAATGTTCTCTGGGAAAACCTAGGAAGGGGCAGAAGGGAGAGAGAATTTAATCTCATCTGTAATTCTAGCTCAACTTTTATGAGCTTTACACAGTGTGTCTCAAAGAAAGATTTCATTTGGAAACAGAGTTCCACAGCTAATTTTATAACCTAATGCTGCTTTAAGATCTCAGATACCATCTGTAGAGGTGTAAGTAAACTACAAGCGGTACACCTAAAATAAAACAAAAAATACAGCTGGTGTGCCAAGCTTGTTATGAGAGGGCTGACCAAAGAGTATAGGTGACTAATGTCAGCATTTTACTGCTATTGTGGGAAAGCAATTTATGGTCTCCACTCTACTGAGCATATTTCAGCAGTATCACTGTTACAGAGAGAAGACAACACTGGTATATTATAATGCTCTTAACTGTATCAAATATCATATGTTTAAAGGACTGATGATGCATATCTTCTTTTTCACTCCAAAAACATATTATTTCTTTCACAAGTGCAATCAGAACATTGACAGATAATATAGCTATTTATGAACTGTGGACAAAAATGAAAACATAAAGCACAATCATATTAGGATTCCAGCTATGCTTATCTCATTATCTCAGTCAGAGCTGAAGAGATTTTAAGATGTTTATGTACAGAGAATGTTAACTGTTTTTAAAAGATCATTTTTAAATATTTCAAAATGGGGACTTAATAGTGCATGCACTTAGAATACAGGTGCAATTCTGGCAAAAGACTCAGTACTTTCCCAAACATTTTCATGAATATCTCTAATCTAATTCTTTTTCTTTACGTTTCTCAATTGCTGATTTTGTTTTAAATCTACCTTTTCTGATCATCTTCTAGAAAGTAATAGATAAAATTTGCCAGGAAAAAAAAAACTGTGGCTTCCGAAAGTGTCAAATCCTAAAAAGAATAATGTTGAAAATAGAAAATAGTTATTTGGTTATTTTGATTACAGATATCTGAATAGCTTTATTTCTACTGAGTTTATTTGGTACTTCTGGAGTTTGGGTTTGCTTGTTTTGTTTTCATCAAGGCTAGCTCTCAATCAAGGCCACCTTTCTTGTAATTAAAATAAGATCCTTTTGAAAGAGCTATTTAGTTAAAGGAGAGGGTGAGATCAAACACAGAAATGGCAAAATTCATATTTCCTCCTTGCCCTCCCAGGAAAGGGCAGAATTTATTTTTTTTAAATAGAGGAAATATGGTAGATCTGCTAAGATAATGTGAAAATAGTTAAGTAAATTATGAAATATATGATCCAAATTATCCCATGCTAAAATTATAAATCATAAATCTTATGAAATTTCTATTACCATGTATGGGTGCTTTGATTGTCCAACCAGTATTAGTCATGACACACCTCTGTATATTTCATGTGCCAAAAAAAGACATCTGTGCAAAGAAAAACAATAATTATAATCAGTGCAAAATTATTTAGATATGTTAAAATATCCATATTTTAAAAGTATCCTTAAAAAAGCCCGGTGGAAATTTGAGGGAGACATGACACAACAAGGTACTCCAAAGGTGGTCTTGGTACAGGCTTAAAGTCCTAATGTCTCAGGCCAATAGAACAGCAATAAGGTAGTCCTACATCCTGGGCTGTACTTGATATTATCAATAAAATTAGCAGGTAAGGATTTTAAAGGAGCTATTGTAATTATGCTGAAGAATGTAAAGAAAGATACATAGTTTAGTTATAGTTAAAGGAATAGAAGGAAAATGGAGAAGCTAGAGAAGGGGATTTGGGTCATAGATAAAACATCCTGCAAGGAAGGACTGATTGGCAACTCTTGTTGCACTAACATGGTGTGATATCTTACGG
Source organism: Mustela nigripes (assembly GCF_022355385.1). Lineage (NCBI taxonomy): Eukaryota > Metazoa > Chordata > Mammalia > Carnivora > Mustelidae > Mustela > Mustela nigripes. The sequence continues at coordinate 171,007,787 of NC_081559.1, forward strand.
TGCTAATCAATGAAGCAAAAATGATCAAACATGCAGTTAAATTGACATTTGTTTTTTACCTTGTAAACCCATACATCACCTATTCCACTCCCTGAAAGTTCTGTGAACACATTTTTCCTTATCTAGATGGCAATTCTATGATGCAAAAACTGATGTGGTACGTATTTATGAGTCATAATCTGAAACATGATGTCAGTAAGGTTTTCTCTACCATGTCCTCACTTCCTCTGAGTCTTCACCAGAAGAATGGTTAACATTCTTATTTCTACTCACCTATTCAACGCTGTCTCGGCCTTGTTCTTTAATATTCATAGCCTTTGCTCACTGCCTGACTTCAAAGCTACCTCCACATTTTCAGGTATTTGGTATAGGAGCATTCCACTTTGAAGTTCGGAAATCTGCGGTGGTTTTCTAAGACTGCTGTAATAAGTTCCAAAAATTTAGTGGCTTAAAAGAAAACTAATTATTTTATAGATTTGAGGTCACAAGTCCAAAATAGGTCTCACTGAGCTAAAATCAAGAGCTGTATTCTCTACAGGAAGTTCTACAGGAAATTCCATGTTCTCCTCCTTTTCAGCTTCTAGTAGTTATACACTTTCCCGGCTCACCGGCCCTTCCCATGTTCAAAGCCAGCACCAGATGGTTGAGTCCCTCTTAGACCACATCACCCTGGGTCTTCTGCCTCCTTCTTCCACATCTAAGGACCATTGCGATTACATTGGGTCCACTTGGATAATCCAGTATAATCTCCCTAATTTAACATCAGCTGCTTAGCAACCTTAATTGTATCTGCTACCTTAATTCTCCTCTGCCACATAACAGAACATATTTACAGGCTCCAGGCATTAGGATATGAGCGTTTTGGGGCGGCCAATATTTTTTCTACCATTCAGGTCAATATTGTGGACAAAATAATGCAAAAAATCTCAAATACATGAATTTATAAATACGTTCTCACTCTTACCAACTTCCTAGAAAATACTCTGAGTAGTTAGCATATACTAAATCTTATTCTAAAAGCTATCAATCTGTAAATCACATGTCATAAGTGGCAGATCTTAGATGCAAAACCAGGCAATTAGGCTCTTTGTTCTCAATTACAATGTTATACTGTATTCACACACATGCATATATATATATCTATACACATTTTATATAAACTATGTGACATAAATATTCATATAAATATGACTTACTTTCGTTTACTTACTTTCGTTTACTCCAGAAACATATGGAAAGTGTTTGAGGCTGAATTGTACCCCTCCAAAATTCATATGTTGTAGTCCTAACTGGGTATGGCCTGAGCCAATCAATTAAAGTCCATAATACTCTTTCAAGGAAGAGGGAATTTTGCCAGCAGACTGCCTTGGTGTGGAGCTGCCACATCAGCTTTTCTGTGGGTCTCCAGTTTGCATCCTCCACAGTCAGATAAGCCAATTCCTTAAAAAACTCTCCAGACAGATAGATGTTATATATGTAAATATTTACCTTTCTTTTTCTCCTTCTGCTTCTCAGAAGAACCCTAAAACAGAAAGTATAACAGATTAAAGGGAAAAAATATGTAAAACATCTCATTAAGAATAAATGCATGATAAAAGTCAGCATCTACTCAATTGTAAAATGCCTTTGTATATTAGGAATGGAAGTTAACTTTATTCCTCAAATGATACAATTTAAAGAATAAGGAGGGAAATTTATAAACTAAGACAAAGAAATTATAACACTTCTAATTGACAAAGGAATACTATCCAGGATATATAACTTCTGTATACAAAAATTTAAGGTTCAAATTAATATAAAGTGATCAAGAGATACAAAGATGAATTTAATAGAAGAAATAAATATAGCCCCAAAACATTAGAAAGGATGTTCTATCTCATAATAATCAGGGGAGCAGAAAACCACAGTGAGATATTATTTTAAGATCTACCAGATAGATAAAAATGAAGGCATAGATAGATTTGAAGAACATAATACTTAAACCTTTGGGCACTGTTGGTGTTAATTGAAATTGATATAAGAACTTTGGAAGACAATTTACCTTTTTTGTTTGAGATTTGTCTATCCTCTTGAGCCATCAATTCTATTTCAAGGTATATAACTAGCAAAATTCTGTACATGCATGTCTGCAAACATGTATAAATACATACAGATGAGCACTGAACATTTTACTATTTGTTTATGGTAAAACACTGAACAGAATCCTCGTATACACTGACAAGTGAATGTACCTTGTGGTATAGGGGAGTCCTACAGTTGCCTTAATGAGCATGGATGAATATTAGAATAATTGTTGAACATAAATTATGAGGCACAGAAAATTACACGCAGCAAAATGTAAGACTATAAAGAAAATAAGGAAAAATTAATATATTATCTAAGGATATTACATATTTCATGAAAGCATAACTGAAAAGATAGCAATAAACACAAAATCAGAATTTTATATAACTTTTTCTTTTCTTTTTTAAGATTTTATTTATTTGACAAAGATCACAAGCAGGCAGAGAGGCAGGCAGAGAGAGGAAGGGACGCAGGCTCCCTGCTGAGCAGAGAGCCTGATGTGGGTCTCGATCCCAGGACCCCGGGACCGTGACCTGAGCTGAAGGCAGAGGCTTTAACCCACAGAGTCACCCAGGCATCCCTATTATAAATTTTTCTAACAAAAATTTCTAAGCATGGACACTCTGTCATACTACAAAAATTCTTCATTGTTCCACCTAAAGATTTTAATAACAAATTTATAATTAATATTTCATGTAGTATTAAAATAACCTATAGTTAATTTAAAGTTTTCATAATGTTCTTAGTATATTATTAAAAGCCAAATTAATATTGTATAATATCAGTTAAAACTGAAATTGGTTAGATTCTGTGGATTTAATGTAAATTGTTCTGTTAATATATTTGGACAAAAACAATCTAAATAATGAGTGTGAATATAGTATTTAGAATCAGAACTATGAAAAGCTTATAAAGAACAATTTATTCTTTTTCAAATAAACAGTAATTAAAATACAGTAAGCCACTTCAGATAAAAAGATTAAAATGGCTGTGTGAGTGAAAATCATGAATGGCTATTAGATATTTTTTTTTTAATTTTTTATTTTTTATAAACACATATTTTTATCCCCAGGGGTACAGGTCTGTGAATCACCAGGTTTACACACTTCACAGCACTCACCAAAGCACATACCCTCCCCAATGTCCATAATACCACCCCCTTCTCCCAAACCCCCTCCCCCCAGCAACCCTCAGTTTGTTTTGTGAGATTAAGAGTCAGTTATGATTTGTCTCCCTCCCAATCCCATCTTGTTTCATTTATTCTTCTCCTACCCACTTAAGCCCCCATGTTGCATCACCACTTCCTCATATCAGGGAGATCATATGATAGTTGTCTTTCTCTGCTTGACTTATTTCGCTAAGCATGATACGCTCTAGTTCCATCCATGTTGTTGCAAATGGCAAGATTTCATTTCTTTTGATGGCTGCATAGTATTCCATTGTGTATATATACCACATCTTCTTGATCCATTCATCTGTTGATGGACATCTAGGTTCTTTCCATAGTTTGGCTATTGTAGACATTGTTGCTATAAACATTCGGGTGCATGTGCCCCTTTGGATCACTACATTTGTATCTTTAGGGTAAATACCCAATAGTGCAATTGCTGGGTCATAGGGCAGTTCTATTTTCAACATTTTGAGGAACCTCCGTGCTGTTTTCCAGAGTGGCTGCACCAGCTTGCATTCCCACCAACAGTGTAGGAGGGTTCCCCTTTCTCTGCATCCTCGCCAGCATCTGTCATTTCCTGACTTGTTGATTTTAGCCATTCTGACTGGTGTGAGGTGATATCTCATTGTGGTTTTGATTTGTATTTCCCTGATGCCGAGTGATATGGAACACTTTTTCATGTGTCTGTTGGCCATCTGGATGTCTTCTTTGCAGAAATGTCTGTTCATGTCCTCTGCCCATTTCTTGATTGGATTATTTGTTCTTTGGGTGTTGAGTTGGCTAAGTTCTTTATAGATTCTGGACACTAGTCCTTTATCTGATATGTCGTTTGCAAATATCTTCTCCCATTCTGTCAGTTGTCTTTTGATTTTGTTAACTGTTTCCTTTGCTGTGCAAAAGCTTTTGATCTTGATGAAATCCCAGTAGTTCATTTTTTCCCTTGCTTCCCTTGCCTTTTGCGTTGTTCCTAGGAAGATGTTGCTGCGGCAGAGGTCGAAGAGGTTGCTGCCCGTGTTCTCCTCAAGGATTTTGATGGATTCCTTTCGTACATTGAGGTCCTTCATCCATTTTGAGTCTATTTTTGTGTGTGGTGTAAGGAAATGGTCCAATTTCATTTTTCTGCATGTGGCTGTCCAATTTTCCCAGCACCATTTATTGAAAAGGCTGTCTTTTTTCCATTGGACATTCTTTCCTGCTTTGTCGAAGATGAGTTGACCATAGATTTGAGGGTCTATTTCTGGGCTCTCTATTCTGTTCCATTGATCTATGTGTCTGTTTTTGTGCCAGTACCATGCTGTCTTGATGATGACAGCTTTGTAATAGAGCCTGAAGTCCGGAATTGTGATGCCACCAACGTTGGCTTTCTTTTTCAATATCCCTTTGGCTATTCGAGGTCTTTTCTGGTTCCATATAAATTTTAGATATTTTTGAGAGTTTTTTTTAAAGATAAAAATATATATATTATTGTAAGAAAAAAGATATATATATTTCTTGGAGTTTACAAAACCATGTATTGAACTTAACACATTTTAAACAATATTGAAGAGAACAGATTCTTATAAAATATCTTATACAAAAAACATGGTTACAAAACAAATAACATAGACTGATTTGAACAGTTTTGTTGAGACCTGTATTTTGTACAATAGAGTATAATTATACAGTATAGAAAATTATTAAGGTATTTTGCTTACCTGTAAAGGATTTGTACAAAATCAATGAATTTCAAGTTATTTTTAGCCATGGGTTTCATTTTATTTTTTTAAGATTTTATTAATTTATTTGACAGGCAGCGATTACAAGAGGCAGAGAGGCAGGCAGAGAGTAAGGAAGGGAAGCAGGCTCCCCGCCAAGCAGAGAGCCCAATTCAGGGCTCGATCCCAGGACCCTGGGATCATGACCTGAGCCCAAGGCAGAGGCTTTAACTGACTGAGCCACCCAGGTGCCCCTCCATGGGTTTCATTCTTAAAGTGAAATCTAATGTAAGAATGAAATGCATGTATTATATAAAATTGGAGATTAACTGAGTGCTTTGTGGACAGAGATGAGAGAGCCATTCCAGACCCACTAACCATCTTACATTCCCACTGCATCATCAAATCACCTTGGAGGAAAAATTTCAACATCACTAGACCATAGGGTTCGCCTAGTTGTCTCCTAATCAAAGAATCTACGACTTACATAAAATAGAATCTCTTTAAATTTTGAAAATTAAGTTATTCATAGTATCCTCATCTCCCCATTCAATTAAGGAAATGGTTATAAAATACAATTTAATAATTCTATGCATCAGGTATTATTATTATTATGTCCAAATTTTTTCCAAAGAAAATTGAGTCTCAGAAATATAAAGTAAGCGGGGCGCCTGTGTGGCTCAGTGGGTTGGGCTGCTGCCTTCAGCTTGGGTCATGATCTCAGGGTCCTAGGATCGAGCCCTGCATCGGGCTCTCTGCTCCGCAGGGAGCCTGCTTCCCTCTCTCTCTCTCTCTCTCTCTCTCTGCCTGCCTCTCTGCCTACTTGTGATCTCTGTCTGTCAAATAAATAAATAAAATCTTAAAAAAAAAAAGAAATATAAAGTAAGCTTCCCCTATTCCTCCAATGAATGAGTTTGAAGTCAGAGTTAGAAATAAACTATATTTCTAAAACTTGGTCTCTTTTCATCATACTCCATAGGAGGCAATAAATCAAGGACACAACAAAGATTCTCTTGACCCTGAGTCTTTTTTTTTTTTTTTTTTTTTTAATAAGCAGTTACTGAAGGGTGAGTTTCTAACACTACAATTTTAAATTTTGGGCTTATAACATTGTCCCTTTGATAAAAATCAAATATCTCCAGAAAGACAATACATTGTTACCATGATTCATCTTTCCTTAGGGTGAGTTAGTTAATAAAAGTACTTTTGAAAGTTAGTTTTGGGTGAACCTTACAAAAAGTGAAATATCTGGATCCAGGAGATAGAGAAATGTAAGCCCACAGAATATTACTGGAGTAATTTCCAGCTGTGCTTAAGGCCTTTGGCTTTGAGTCATATAGGTATATGTTTCTTTTCTTGATAACATCACTTACTGCACAACTTTAGGAAAGTCACTTAAACATTCCAGACTGTATTATCTATAAAAAAGGGTAAATAATTGTACCTATTCCACTGGCTGTTTTAAAGATGAAAAATAGAAAAAGCACTAAGCACAATTCATATAGCATAAATTCATAGAGATTAAACATTTAAGTCTAGTAACTATTAATACTATGGAGTCATAATGCAAGAAAAGAAAGAATAAAGTTAGAGAAGAAAACAGAAATGCAAACCTAATTAACTCCAAGTCAGGAGACATGATAGGTAGTTCCATCAGCAGATCTCGGAACCATTGGGTAGATAATTTTAAACTTTTAACATCTTATTTTTAGAATGAAGGAGAAATATAGTGAGTGGATAATAATTTCTAAATGTCCTTTCATTTCAAATGTTCAGTGATTTTCATAATAGTACCCTGTACTAGCCTTAACTAAAACAACCTGGAAACAACTTTTCTACACAGTGGATTTCAATGCCTACGAAGTAGGAATTACCTTTCTCTGGAAGGTATTTTAATATTAAAATGGTTGACAGGCTAAGTGATAGGATATAGAGCAAGAAGGTCTTATAGAGTGTAGATTATGAAATATCACACAAGTACACTGAAGAAAATCAAGATTGTTATGGCTACATTTACTTTTTAATTCTTATGTTAGCAAACTTCAAAACACATTCATAAGGAGAAAAACTTACTTTAGGAACATTTTGTAGTGCTGGAATCAGATAAGGCAATAATTTCTCACTCAGTCTGATTGGTGGAAGTAGTTGCAATAAAGCAAAAATAAATGAAGAAGAAAGAAAAAAAAAAAAAACACCACCCTTCCTGGAGGTTTCCACTGCCTTAAAAATTACAGCACAATCTCATTAAGCAGTAATAGAAATGGAAATTAGTTGCTCTTGTATTTCTGATTGTATTCCTGTTAGGTCATTTGCATACTGTTCAGTGATTGGATTACTGGTGAGGCTGAGAGGTCTCCGAATGCGTTCCTATGCATTTCATCTAATTGTACTGCTGTGACTTTGAGGAGAAATCATTTCCTGAACTTAATAATATGATCCTCGTGGAAGCATACAAGCCTTCTTTAGATTTTAGATGAGTATGAGAAGTGTAAACTCTTCTGATGTTGGCCCAAAGCAGCAAATTTTAAAAAGCTTCAAATATACTTCCCCATGTTATGTCATAGAATGTTAATAACTTTCTTAATAGTTCCAAATGTAATGAGCCAATACTTACTTTCACAACAGTGGCTGGTATGGAATGAACTAAGTGAAAATCAGAAATAGCAGAACAATTTCTGGTTAACACATACCACTTTTTTGTTCTCTGCTTTCTCTTCTTTATAATACGAGGATACATAATTCTCTCCCGCTGCAAGTCCCCATGAAAGAGAAAAGAGTGTTTTATTTCTTTGTCACCTCCAGGAATTAACCTCTCATAAGGCACTTCATACATAGCAAGCCCTAAACAAATTAATATATATTTCTAAGAATTTCTTTCCTATTTCTTCACATAGATCCACAAAGGTGTAAAGTTAAAAAAAAAAATAATAGAAATTAATTTGTACAAAAAATACTCCTGTCCAAGTCTTCTCAGCAGTTTTAAACAATTATCTATGCTATTTACTTCATTGGACATACTTCTTTTACCTCTACTAAGGAAATATGAATGATAGTCTCACAAAAATATCAGGAATAAACTAAATACTTAAAATAAGATCAGACGTTGTTGGTAGGTGTTGATAGCTCAGTTCCATTTGTCAGCACTGTCTTCAAGAGCACATCTAAGGAATGAGCTTTTTGAGAGACCCGTACCTAAAAACCATTGAAATTCATAAAGTGAACATGGATATTGATTTTTAAATGAAGCACTAATGTCATTTGTTGGTTCTCCAGAAAGGTCCAGACTTAGCAGAATGCTTCAATGGTAGGGGGAAAAAAATGTGTGTTTTCAAAATGTTCTAAGCAATTTTCCTTAGTTTAGGTTTATTGATGCCATTTCTTCCTTTTACCAATTCAATCTTATGTTTTTTTTTTTTTTAAGGAATTTTGAAACTTGGATCATTTGGAATCATAATAATGTTAGCAGAGACATATTTAACATTGTATCTATCAATTTAGGGCTGATATTTTATTGAGCTGTCAGAGGCCCAGCCTCTTGAGAAGTAGCACTGTACTAATACGTAAGTCTGAATTCTTAGGATGTAGGACAGTGCCAAGTAGGAAATGAAAATTGAACAAAGATGTTCTAATAAATTATTAGATAATGAAAATGAAGACATTATCACAAAATGAGACTAGGTACAGACCCTCTTAACCAAGTTAAGAACACGTAGTTAATTGAAAGGAAATTTAAATTTAGTGCATAGTAAAAGAAGATGAGGCCTAAATTCAGTGACCCAGGCCTATGTCTCAGTGCAAACATATATTCTCAGAATAATTTTAAATAGTTTAATTTCTGATTCTCCACATCTTCATTAGTTAAAAACAAACACACACACACATTGCCTGACTTACATGGTTCATATAAAAATCAGATGTGTCCTATAAAATTCTGGATAATCGTACAATTAGTATGTTATTCTATAATATTCTTCACATTGTTTTTATATTATTTAAAAAGGTCTTATTAAAAAAATAAAGAACTTAAAATGCACAGAGTTAAAAATTCAAGTTCACTTTTATCCATAGCACTGTTTTCCTGCTGAGAAGAAGCTACAGTTTAACAGTTTGATTTTTAAAATTGTATCCACTGACTGACAAAACATACATATATAAACAAACATGAAAATGGAATAGTAATTTTACTACAGGAAAAGCTACACTTCTGTAATGAGAAGATCCCAAAATACACTGCAGGTCAATGTACATGGTCACCTCTGGTACATTAGCTCTTTCGTGACCAGTTTCCCTCCGTCATGTTGCTCTGTCATTCCCTCCACGTTGTCCGTATGTTTATGGGTAAAGCTGGCGTAGCTCTACGTAGGATTTGCAAAACATTAATAAGTGTGAAATATTTTACATATATTAACTTACTTAATATCAACATATGAGAGCTTCCTCTCATTAATATTTATATTAACTCATCTTTCAGAAAAGAAAACTGGGATTTAAACAGGTTAAGTGCTTGTTCAAGTTTACATAGCTAGTAATTGGCAGAAATTAGTATGTATTAAATCATTCTCCTGAAAGTACACTTATCTTGGGTATATTTTTTTCTGTTAGTATGAGCAACAAATGTTTCTTTTCTTTTCTTTTCTTTTCTTTTCT
>NC_081559.1:171017372-171122234 GCF_022355385.1 Mustela nigripes
TTTCTTTCTTTCTTTCTTTCTTTCTTTCTTTCTTTCTTTCTTTCTTTCTTTCCTTTCTTTTTAAGCAACAACTATTTCTTTTGCTTTGTCTTTTTTTTTTTTTAAGACTTTATTTATCTGACAGAGCTAGTGAGGGCACAAGCAGGAGGAGAGCAGCAGAGGCAGAGGGAGAAGCAGGCTCTCCGCTGAGCAGGGAGCCTGATGCAGGGCTGGATCCCAGCACCCTGGGATCAGGACTTGAGCTGAAGGCAGATGCTTACCTCACGGAGCCACCCAGGCATCTGCAACAACTATTTCTATTGGACACACTCCTAAAAGTAGAAGAGCTGGAAGAAAATAAGTACAGCTTTTAATTCTGACAGAATCTGACATCATTTTCCAAATAGCATCCTCCAAATTATACTCTAATGGGGTATGAGAATAGAAGTCTTCTGACATCCTCACTCACACTGGGTATTATAAATCTTAAAACATATGAGAACAATAAACAACATTACATCCAGTTGTCTTATCTTGAACTATCCTATTTACTTCTGCAGATCAATGTTTTATATATATATTAGTGTACTTTCATTTTTTGGCCTATGACCCCTCCTACCTCAATTATCTATCAAGTTACATTTCTTAAGAACACGAGGATTAAAAATTTTAGGTAAAATTTCTGTCTGCCTCGGGGCTAACTTTTTTTTTTTTTTTACATAGAAGATATTAAAAAAATAAACTCAGGACTCCTGGGTAGCTCAGTCATGTAAGTGTCTGCCTTTGGCTCAGGTCATGATCCCAAAGTCCTGGGATCCAGTCCTGCATCAGGCTCCCTGCTCAGGAGGGAGCCTGCTTCTCCCTCTGCCTGCCTCTCCCTCTGCTTGTGAGCTCGCTCTCTCTCTGTCTCTCTCTCTGACACACACACACACACAAATGAATAAATAAAAAATGAACTCAAAACTATAAATTTCTAAGAATCTATTTATATTCAAAGAAAGTAAGTAAAGATAATGAGTATACCTTTTAAAGAAATGAAAATACTTAGTGAATTTATGCAGCTATTCCTCCTTTATCCCCTCATTTTTGTAATATAGTGGTAATGTTTTTTTTTCCAAATTATTACCCATTTATTTCATATTCCTCTATGTCATCATATAGAAATTCAGAATTGTTTAATACATTGAAGCTTGAGTCTTTTTATGTTCATTGACTTAAGAACTTTGATCCTTTCTCAGGTAAACTTTTTCTACTTCATACATTTTATAACTTTCATAATTATTTAATATTTTGTCTTGTTCTTCATCTGAGTTTATATTGTTTTGTGTACTCTTCTAGTTCAGTTGTACTTTATTATAATTAAACCCTTTAATCAATCTCTAATAGGACTTCTTTCTCTTTTTCTCTGTACTTTCTGGACTTTTCTTTTTTTTTTTCCTTGTTTCATTACCAGACTTTTTTTTCCATTAATTTATTTAGACATGATTTTTTTTTTATTTTCTAAGATTGAATATAGTTGATACATACTGTTATATTAGCTTCACATGTACAAATTAGTAATTTGACAAGTTTTTTAATGCTGTGTTCACAAGTGTAGCTACAATTTTTATCCCATTACATTGTTAATACAATATCACTGACTGTATTCCTTATATCCTGCTTTGTAGTCCCATGACTTACGCATGGGAATAAAGTGGAGGTCTATATCTCCCTCTACCTTTTATGCATTTTATCCAAACCCCTGCCCCTTCCCTTCTGGCAAACATCAATCCTGTTTTATAGTTCTGATACTTACTTCCTTCCTTCCTTCCTTCCTTCCTTCCTTCCTTCCTTCCTCCCTCCCTCCCTCCCTCCCTCCCTCCCTCCCTCCCTTCCTTCCTTCCTTTCTTTCTTTCTTTCCTTCCTTCCTTTCTTCCTTCTTTCTTCTTTGGATTCCACTTATAAGTAGAATCATAAGGCATTTGTCTTTCCCTTTCTGACTTTTTTTTCTTAACACTGTCTAGGTCCATCCATGTTGTATCAGATGACACAATCTCATCCTTTTATATGGTTGTATAATATTCCTCTGTGTGTCTGTGTATACATTTTCTTTATCCATTCATCTCTCAGTGGACACTTTAGGTTGCTTCCATATCTTAGCCTATAAACAATACTACAATGAACATAGGGGTGAATATATCTTTTTAAATTAGTGTTTTTGTTTTCGCTTAGTAAATACTCAATAGTGGGATTATGGGAACATATATTTTTAGTTGTAGTTTTTGAGGAACCTCCAAACTGTTTCCTACTGTATCTCTTTATATTCCTGTCAACAGTGCACAAGGGTTTCTTTTTCTCTACAGGATCTTTACCAATACTTGTTGTTTCTTGTGTTTTTTATTTTAGTCATTCCAACAGGTGTGGGGTGATATCCACTGTAGTTTTTATTTGAATTTCCTTGATGCTTAGTGATGTTAAGCATCTTTTCATGTGTCTGTTTGCCATCTGTATGTATCTTGGAAAAATGTCTGTTCAGGGTCCTCTGCCCATTTTTAAATCAGATTGTTTGGGATTTTGGTGATGAGTTTTGTATATATAAAGTTCTTTATGTATTTTGGAGATTAACCTTTTATTGGCTATATCACTTGTAGATATCTTCTCCCATTCAGTAGATTGTATTTTTCTTCTGTTGTTTACTTTGTCATGAAAACATTTTATTTTGATATAGTCACAGTAATTTTTTTTTAACTTTTATTTCCCTTGACTTAGGAGACATTCTAGAAAAACTTTGCTATGGCCAATGTCAGGGAATTGCCTGTGCTCTCTTTTAGGACTTTTATGGTTTCAGGTCTCATATTTAGGTCTTTAATCCATTTTGAGTTTATTCTTGTGTATGGTATTATAAAGTACTCCAATTTCATTCTTTTACATGTAGCTGTCCTGTTTTCCCAGCACTGTTTATTGAAAAGATACTCTTTTCCTCCTCTATAAAAGATTGACCATATGCCAGGTTCTTTTAATTCATTTTTATATCCATATATCAAATACTCTTTTTTTCCCCCAAAATATCTTTTGTACATGATAACCTTTAGGTATATTTTGTCTAGCTTGTAACAAAATAAAAACTTTCCTTTTTTACATGAAAACTATACACTTCACAGTTTTCACACTGATATACTTAAAATGATTTTTATGTAAACTTAGAATTTAAGTATATGTAATTTTACTGTAAAAAGTTAATAGGAAAGTATGAAGATTTTTGTTGTGGTATCTTTTTGTTTATCTCCACTATATGGATGATCACCTTTTTAAAAATTGAGCTAAAACATCCATTTGTTTTAAAGCTTCAAAAACTCAAAGTTATAAAAACCTTTCTGCTATTGAGTCTTTAGAGGTCAAGACTAAAGGCCTATAGGATGGAGAGGAAGTGGAGTGAGACCAGGCCATTTGACCATGAAGTAGCCCTTCCTGTCCCCCCATCTAAAGATGGGACCACCATGAGGTCTCCCAGTGGGGATGAATGGGCCAAAGCCAGGACAGGGCAGGAAAAGGAGGAAAAGGGACCTTGGAGGTGTTAGGTCCTCCTCACTTTCATTTCAGGGCTTAGTAGTCAACCAGGATGGTATCCCTGGGTTTGAGGGAGGGAATCCAAGGAGACCCACATCCTGTTGAGGAGTGTGGCCCTCCTCAGTTGCACACCATTTCAACTGGGGGTTCTGAAAGCTGCTCACAAAGCTGTAAAAGCAAACTGCCCACCCCCACTAAGCAGCAGTGATGAAAAGGGCATTAAAGCTGTACGGCACCTGGGCCATGACCCCATCACTCTGATGCCAACGTTCAGCATTTAATCAATTCTCCTTATATGCTTTTTAAAACTTTATTGAGATACACTTCATGCAATATAAATTTCACCATTTAAAGTTCAGTTGTTTTTAATATATTCACGACCATAACCACAATTTTAGGACATTTTCACCCCAGAAAAAAACCCATAAGCATTCATTCTCTCTCCATCCTTTGCCCATCCAACTCCCAGCCCCAGATAAAACCAGTGTATTTTTTGTTGGCTATAGACTTGCCAATTCTGGAATTTCATATCCTTTTTATGTACTTTTATTTTTTAGTTATATTAATATGTGTATGGTGACCAGTGACCAAAAATTCAAAGATTCTATAAACTTGTATCATTAAATGGTGGGGTTTAAACATATATTTGAGCCTTTATAAAATATCGATATTTTTTATTTACAAAAAAGATTTTGTGACCTGCTGTTAAGTATAGTAAAAGACTAAATACTAAATAAGGTTACAGATAAAATATCAGGTATTTATGGATTTCCCAGGGCTTTATTCATGGAGAATGTGTAATACTGTACTCTCTTTCATTAACTCCTAAGTGTTCCTGGAATATGTCTTTTTATTAGTCTGTGTGTGCTAGTATATGCAAAAGAGCTTTAAGGTTAGGCAAAGGAAAATATAATTACAAATATAAATCTTCCTCCAAAGAACTCAACACACCCTACACACAGACATGCTTTGATTTCTCTAAAAGTCGTATCAATTAAAACCGTTACTCTTAAGCATATTCACTGTTATTCCAGCAATAAAGGCTGAGCCTATTTACTTCACAATGTTTAAATGAGTTTTGCTTCTGAAGCAGCCAGGAGAGACATGTCAAGTGAGAAAAATAGAAACTGTGTTCTTAGTTGTGATTTGTAGATCTGGAGAAAAGTTCCCTTCTCCAGCATCTTCCGCAGTGTCCCTTCTTTAATTGTGGTTCTTTAGATGGTCCCTAGGATGATATACAAGGTATTTATTCACTCCTTCAGTATTATCAGAAGGTCAACAATGGCATGTTGGCTGATTTTTTTTTTATTGTATAACTCTGTCCTGTGCACTGCGAAACAGCTAGCATCACTGGCTTTAAGTCAATAAATGCCCTTTGATCTCTTCCCTTCATGGTTATAGCCAAAAACATGGTTTTACTTATTTCGACATTTTTCATTACACTTGCCCCTGCCACCTTAGTTGAGAATCAGTGCTAGAGTGAAACTTCAGTAACATTCTTACTAGTTACTGCTTCGGTTCAAATTCCCTTATTACATGCACTAAACAGATAATTAGTAGGGCTGGACCTCTATTATTTTTTTTAAATATGAAGTACAGTTGACACGCAGTGTTACATTAGTTTCAGGTAGAGGACATAGTGATTTGACAAGTCCCTGCATCATGCTATGTATGCTCACCACAAGTGTAGCTACCATCTGTCGTCATACAACACAATTAAATACTGTTGACGATATTCCTTTTGCTGTAAATTTTATCCCATGGTTTATTTATTCCATAACCAAAAGCCTGTATCTCCCACTCCCCTTTACCCAATTTGTCCATCTCCCGTCCCCCCCTGGCAACCATTAGTTTGTTCTCTGAATTAATGGGTCTATTTCTGCTTTTTGTTTATTTGTACATTTGTCATCTAGATTCCACATATAAGTGAAATAATACAGTATTTTTTTAAAGATTTTATTTATTTATTTGACAGACAGAGATCACAAATAGGCAGAGAGGCAGGCAGACAGAGAGGAGGAAGCAGGCTCCCCACTGAGCAGAGAGCCCAATGCTGGGCTCAATCCCAGGATCCTGGGATCATGACCTGAGCCAAAGACAGAGGCTTTAAACTGCTGAGCCACCCAGGCACCCCCAGTATTTGTCTTTGTCTGACTTATTTTATTTAGCATAATACCTTCTAGGTCTATCTGTGTAGTTGCAAGTGGCAAGATTTCATCTATTTTATGACTAATATTCCATTATGTTTATATATCATATCTTATTTATCCATTCATTTGTCAGTGGACATTTGGGTTGCTTGCATATCTTGGCTATTTTGAATAATGTTGCAATAAACATAAGGATGTATACAACTTCTTGAATTAGTGTTTTTGTTTTCTTTGGGTGAATACCCAGTAGTGGAGTTACAGAATCGAATGGTATTTCTATTTTTTAAATTTTTGAGGAAACTCCATTCTGTTTTCCAAATTGGTTGAAACATTTTACACTCCCATTAGTGCATGTGAGTTCCTTTTGTTCTCTACATCCTTGCCAACATTTGTTATTTCTTGTCTTTCTCATTTTAGTCATTCTGACAGGTGTAAGGTGATATCCCATTGCGATTTTGATTTACATTTTCCTGATGATTAGTGATGTAAAACATCCTTCATGTGCCTATTTGCTACCCGTATATCTTTGGAAAATTGTCTATTTGGGTCTTTTGCCCATTTTTAATTTTTTTTTTTTTTTGGTGTTGAGTTATATAAGTACTTTCTATATTTTGGATATTAACCCCTTCTGAGATGTATCTTTGGGAATATCTTCTCCCATTCAGTAAGTTACTTTTTCATTTTATTGATGGTTTCCTTCACTGTGCAAAAGTCTGGACTTTTATTCTTCTTTTATTAAGACTTTATTTATTCATTTTAGAGAGAGTGAGAGAGAGCATAAAGGGAAGAAGGTCAGAGGGAGAAGCAGACTCCCTGTGGAGCCAGGAGCCCTACGCGGGACTGGATCCTGGGACTCGGGGATCATGACCTGAGCCAAAAGCAGTCCTTAACCAACTGAGCCACCCAGGCACCCTGGACTTTTCCCCCTAACACTCAAGTTTTATTTCTCATTGTGTGCCCTTGGCTTATGCCGCTTTTCACTAAAATTTGTTGAGAATTTTTCTAGCCCATATCCTGTCTACTTCATAACACTGGCTGAAGTGTAACACTAGCAATACCTAATAATCATTGTCTCAATGTCCATCCATTTGCAGTTTCTATACAGTTGCTTCCTTATATTGTTTGTTGATATCTTCTTACTCTTTCCCACCCCCTGATCTGCCCCCCACCATGGCTAGAAGCTATACTCTGTCAAAAGGCAGCTGTTTTCATTTTAGCTAAAAACAGACCCCCTACCCATTAAATGCAAAAGTGATTAATGGAAAACTCTATCTCCTAGAAGCTTCTGTGTTCTTACCATTCTAGTTCTCAGATAAATTGAATGAACGAATGGTGTATTAAAACTGAGATCTGTACAAACTAAGGGGTGTCGATTGCCATTGTCAAAAGCTTTGTTAATAATTCTTATAGTCATGGGTGAACTCCAAAAGGAATTTATAGCCTATTTCTGTATGAGCTGGTCAACAGATGGCCTATGTGTCTATCTTGACTCTGTTCTTTTACAGATCGATGTGACTAATTACTGTAAAGGTTTAATGTAGCATATCCAGGTTGGTATATACCAGATATACCCAATAGGTACAAGTGGCTTTTCCCATAAATAAACCACAGAGATCTCTGCATGAGCTTAAATCAAGAGACCTGCTTTACTGGAGACAATACCAACTGGTTTGAACCTTGGTGGAAAGGAGCTTATCAAGTACTATTAAATACTGACAAAGCAGTTAAGAAGCAAGGCATAGATCCCTGGATGCATATTTCCACAGTCGGTCAATACATCATGTATTTACTCTTTGGGGATCTAAAACTGAAGTTTTCTCAGGATTCTTAGAAGCAGACATCATCATAAAGGAAAGAAAATCAGATCAAGAAATAGGCTTTCTGAACTTATAGTACCCACCTAAGATTCCTAGACAAAGATCCACAAATGCTACTAACCACTAAAGGTCCCATGATTTTGTCTTTGAACTCCTATTTACTGAGGCCCAATTTACATACAGTAAAATTCACGGTTCTAATATATAGTTCTAAGCATTTTGACAAACATAGTTTTCTAACTGCTGCCATAGTCAAAATATAGAAGATTCCCATTACCCCCCCAAATTATACCTCTTTATAGTCAAACCCTCTCCTCCAATATGGCCACTAGCATATCGGCTCTCTGTTCTTATAGATTTTCCTTTTACAGAATGTCACACAAATAGAACCATGTAGTATCTAATCTTTTGAGTCTGACTTCTTTAATTTTGTATAATAGATATGAGATTATCAGCATCTTTAATTGTTGGACAGTATTTTATAGCATGAGTTTAACATCATTTATTCATTTTCTTTACCAGTTGAAGGATGTTTTGTTTGCAGGTAGGCACAACTCTGAGTAATGCTGCTATGAATATTTGCCTACATGTTTTTAGAAACAGAAGTTTAAAAACAGTTCCCTTGGGCAAACTCTTAAGAGTGAGATTAATATACTATGTGGTAAGTGTAGGCTTAACATTATAACAAACTGTCAAAACAGTTTCCTGAAGTTGTTGCCAATGTTATTTCGCATTCTCACTTCAGTGTTTGAGGGCACAGGCATTGCTGTGTGTACCTCCTAACACTTGACACAGCTGGGTTTGTTGTGTTTGCTTTTCTAATAGGTGTGTATTACAATCATGCTATGTTTTTTTTTTTCTTCTTTGAACTTCATGGACCTGAATATATAGTTTGATGTCTCTCATAATTTTTGGAATATTCTTGGCAGTTATATCCTCAAATACTTTTTTTGCACAGTTTTCCATTTCTTCTGTTTCTAAACTTCTAATTGTTCATATTTCATAGTGTTTAATATTGTGTACAACTCCTGGATGCTTTTCAGTTTGGTGAATGTCTATCAATTCCAAGTTCACTGGTTCTTTTCTTGGCTCTGTCAACTCTACTGTCGAACTTGTAAACAACATTCATTTCAGGTGCAGTGTTTTTTATTTTTTGCATTTCTATTTGATTCTTCTTGTAATCTTCATCTTTCTGCTGATTAGGCAAACTGTCCACTTGCTCTATTGGACCCTTTAACATAGAAATCATAATCATTTAAAGTTTTTTGCCTGGAAAAATAAATAAATAAATAAAAAGAAGATCAAAGTATCTGCCTGTGAGTTTCAACACCTGAATCATCTGAGTCTGGTTCTATTAATTACATTTAATTTGGAAAGCAGTTGAGGGGTACTTGGGTGGCTCAGTGGGTTACACACCAACTCTGGATTTTCAGCTCAGGTCAGGTTCTCAGGGTCATGGGATCGAACCCCACATCGGGCTCTTTGCTAGGGATGAGTATGCTAGAGATTCTCTCTCTCTTTGCCCCTCCCCCTCAAATAAATAAATTAATCTTAAAAAAAAAGGCAAAAAAAAACCAATTGATTTTTTGGTGCCTCTTAATTTTTCACTGAAGGCTGGACAACATGTTTAGGATAGTAGTGACTAAGGTAAACATTGTGTAAATAGGTATGCCTCTTACTCTGTTAAGTCATTAATGTACTGGGGGGTAGTTGAGCTGTTCGAGTAGTTATCATCATGGTTACCTTCTTCACACTGCCAGCTTTAAATTCCTCTAGAATTACCTCTCCTTCAGACGGAGCAAGTTTGCTGACGGATTTTTCTCAGTGTTTGAGCTCATTCTTCAGCTTTAAGCCTCACCTGTATCCCTTTCCCCAGAGACTCTCTCTTCATTTTTTGCTCCTTCTTCAGTTGGGAACAGTTTTTATACATGGGACTTAGTTCTTGCTAGCCTCTTTCTGTAGGGAAGAGGGGACGAGTTCCCTTTTGCTCATTTTCTAATGGGCTCTGCTGTGTCGGAAATGTCACTGTGTCTCAGGAATTGCATTTTCTCAGTGGTACATCCTCTTGTCCATTGCTAAGAGATCTCTAATAATACTGAAACAGGATCTGAACCCAGGACGACTTTTTTAATATCCCTTCTCTTGGGCTGAAGGCTTTTCTTGAGTCCTTCTTTTAGCTTCCGTTGGTCTTCACCTGTGTCCTGGAGGGTCATAAGGGTGGTTACCATTCCTCTGGTGCTTAAATGCTTTCATTCCTTAGAGAAGTATCTGAGTGAGACTTTATTCCTCATTTCTATTGGCAGCTGCTTTCCTCTGCTTTTTCTGATCTCCTGTTCTGTCCCAGACTTTCTTACAAGCTCTTGTTGAAGACATGTTTGCACTTGCCTTGTATCAGGGTTCTCAGGATTTTATATTTCCACTCAGCCTTTAGTAATTCATTAAATATGGTATCTAAATTTGTCTTCATGTCATGTGTTTCTTCCCTCCGTGCTCTTTCTCTGACGAGCCAGTACTTATATCCTGTGTCTCTTTGGAGGCACACGTCTTTCCTTTGGTAGCAGTTTAGTTGTTTGCCCTGTGGCTTCAACTCTTTGATGTGGCTTCAACTCTTTGATGGGTTCAATAAAATGCATGCTTTTTGTGATTATCCATCTTGTTATTAAAGTGAGTTTGGCTGTCTATATCCTAAGTGGGAGCCAGATTTTTTTTTCTTTTCACAGCTATTTTTTTTTCCTCTTAATTTTCAAATTCTAGGTTGTTAATTATCAGGGATTAAATCTACAAGGTTTTTCTCTTCAACTCTTTATTTTTGGCTTCCAAAGGCTAACCCTTAGTATTTTCACAGTTCTTCAAAGAAAAGATAAAGAGAGGGACAGAAAAGATGAGAAACTTGGAGACCTGACTGTTGTTCCATTTTCCAGGTTATTCTAGATCTGTTCTCTAGTCTCATATTGAAATGTGTGAATACGTTTTTGAACTAACATAACAGTTTTTGTTGTTGGTTTCTTTTTTTCCGAAGTTTGAGGTCCATATTGTCCATGTTAATTTTTCAAACTACTTGGTATGTAAATTATTTTATTTAGGCTTAAAAGTCTTTATTGACCACCTACATTTTGGGTTAATAAATATAAAGAATATGTTAGATAATGTGCCAAATGTTGGCATTTTAAAGACAATATTTAAGAGCATTCCAGGAATTTAAAGTCTGGTGTTTCTGGGCTTTTTATGATCTCCTATATCATATTTATCTCAGCTTGGAGGCATATAGTTTTAGTAAAGTTTCAAACCTCTAAGCTCAGGGTGTGCATTTCAAAAACCAGCTTTATAACACAATACCCTGGATAAATTACATTTCTTTCTTTTTTTAATTAACATATAATGTATTATTAGCCCCAGGGGTACAGGTCTGTGAATCGTCAGGTTTATACACTTCATAACACTCACCATGGCACATAACCTCCCCAATGTCCATAACCCCACCACCCTCTCCCTACTCCCCTCCCCCTGGCAACCCTCAGTTTGTTTTGTTAGATTAAGAGTCTCTTATGGTTTGTCCCCCTCCTGATCCCATCTTGCTTCATTTATTCTTTCCTACCCCCCCAAACCCGCCACATTGCTTCTTGACTTCCTCATATCAGGGAGATCATATGATAGTTGTCTTTCTCCAATTGACTTATTTCGCTAAGCATAATACCCTCTAGTTCCATCCACGTCATCACAAATGGCAAGATTTCATTTCTTTTGATGGCTGCATAGTATTCCATTGTATATACATATACCACATCTTCTTTATCCATTCATCTGTTGATGGACATCTAGGTTCTTTCCATAGTTTGGCTATTGTGGACATTGCTGCTATAAGCATTCGGGTGTACATGCCCCTTTGGATCACTACAATACATTACATTTCTAAACACAATTCTCAGTACAAATTCTGGATAACTGTTGTACTTGGTATAGAAGACCGTTAGTAGTATTTAATGAGATAATGCAAATTAAATTCTTTGCCAATGATGGAAATACAGAAGTGTTAAATAAACATTAAATTCTGAAATAAGATACTGCCATTGGTACTACCATCTCTTAAAATTCCATAAAAATTGAGCTGTAGCACTTTTATGCACTCATGGTATTCTCACCTTCAGGGAGATGCAATGTAACATATAATAATTAGCATAATAGGAAACATCCAGTAGCTTCATATTAATTTTTCTTAACTGCAGTGAATACATATTTTAAGGATATAGCTGTTAGGCAGTATTACCAAGACAGCATTAATTAGTGAGAAGAGAGAAGATGTAGAAAAATATTATAGTAAAGTTCTTGAGAAATTGTGATGACGCTGGTTTAAATACCTCTAAAGAAATGGGGGATAGAGAGAATAGCAAAAGGAAAGATTTCTGTTTAATATAACAAGTTTTGGGGCACCTGGGTAGCTCCATTGTTAAGTGTCTACCTTTAGCTTAGGTAATGATCTCAGAGTCTCAGGATTGAGCCCCAAGTCTGGCTCCCTGCTCAGTGCGGAGTCTGCTTCTCCCTCTGGTCTTAACCTGCACTCTCATGCTCTCCCACACTCTTTCTCAAATAAATAAAATCTTAAAAAAATGTTTACATGACAAATTTGCCTAGAGCCCATTCTAGAAGCAAAGGCAACCACCAAATATATATTTTGCTTTAATTAAAATTCAGTACACAAATTAGCCTATGTAGTATATTTGTGTTTCTATGTATGGGCATTATTGTTTATAATCATGGCTTTATCTTCCAAATCTCTCTCAAGCAGTTTTTGATACTAGTAAAGACTTTAGTCTAATGGTTATATATATGTTTTGTATGTACTGTTCAACCATAAACTCTTTTTAGAATATAGTGTGTATTTATAAATTTAAGAAATTTTTTTAAGTAAACTCTTTCATGTAATTTTCAAATAATGTAAAATATAATTATATTCTAGATTTGACTTGATTGTTACACAGCAATCTTCTGTGCATCCTATGATTCCCCCAACTCCAAAATAATTATCTTATATTTTCTATTCATATATATCTTTGTATAATTTGGGTTGTATCAATCTTCTTACTTAAATTTCTATTGGATTTATATATTCTTCATGAATTTATTTTGTTTATATCAAAATTTTACCCCTATTGATTGAAATTTTGAAATTTATATTTTTGAAATTTCATTACCCATAGAATGAAATTTTGAAAAATTGAAATTTGAAATTTTGAAATTGCAAATTTTACCAGAGATATGATCACATATATGTAATCATTTCATATATCAAAATTTTACCCATATTAGTCATTTCATAGATAATGTGATATATGATCATTTCACATATATTTTCATATATGTGAAAATAATAAAATAACATATTTCTTATTTTCACTAAAATCATTTAGGTATTCAGCTGTTATATTAAATATACAACTTTTTCACTGTCTTTTGTAAAATGTTAATTTGGCATTCTATTATCATACATTTATAGTGTTCTTGTTATCTTTATGTTTGGCTTGTTGGTTCCCTTATAATCTTAGAAAAATATTGTTTACTAGTTAAATCATTTTAATTGTCATATCAGAATTTTTTAAAGGTGAATTTCATAAGGGTATCTTCTTCAGGAGGACATATTGGATATCTCTGGGTCTTCAGCACCAAAAATAATTATGTTTCTTTTGTGTAATTGTTTTCTTTACTTTGGTATACTAATTTATGTATGTGACCATGTTTGTTTTTATATTGGTGGTAGGAAGGGCATTATAGGACAAGATTTTCGACCTGTCTGGTTAATATAGTTGATTTTAAAGATGTATATATGATATTCCTATGAAAATCTGACAAGAATTGAGACATGATCCCGTCTTTTTATTTATCAACTTTTGACATAAACTTTCAAATTACTGACTAGAGAAAGCTATATTTTCTCTTTTGACTAATTTTGTTAAGAAATTGATGAGATTAAAAAAGAAATTGATGGGCTTTTTAATATTTGCTTAGTACCTAATACAATAATCAAAAGCAGTTTATGTTTCATTTCATACTTGTAGTATCAGAATATTTAAAAATCCCTCCACTAAGTTTTTAATTATAAAATGGTTATAAATCTTAATCATTTAGAGTAGGATATATTCCAGAAAGAATACATTTCATTTCTTCATAAACAAGGCACAGTTTAAGACTTTATAGATATATTATCAATGTTTAATAAAACAATACTTGGGATGTCTAGTTGTCAAATATAAATGAATAACCCTCATTTGTCCTAATATATGCAATTAAATTACGTAACAGGAAATAAGTTTATTTTGCTTTTCTTATATAGACACTAGTTTTTTCCTCAATTTCATTTTAGTATACTTAAAAATTTTTTAAAAAATAATTTATTTTTTTATTACCGACCTTCAATCACCTATGGTTAAACTGAGGAAATTGATTTTTGCATAATTAATGAAGCTTTTCCATTTTGTCATTTATTGCATATGCATTTTGACTTTGAAATTATGATCTTAAATCTAGAAACTGTTGTGTTGACATCATCGCCTCAGTGCCTAGCATAATGTGGCCGTGGCAGTTATTCAATCAATATTTAATTAATGAACACATGGTAACACACACTTCCTAGATAGAAGACAATTCAAAATTGGTCTAGATTGATATTCTATCAGATGCTGATTTTTGCCTATTTATTATTATTTGACCTCTTATTTCCAGGCTCAATTATGCCTTAGGCTTATTCCACTGATTTGCCAAGCTAAGATCAGGAACCATCTGAGGATCTCTAAGTTAATACTATGGGAATTCATGATCCCAATCTGTTGTTGTTGTGCTTTCTATTAATATTAACATATAGCCTGCTTAGTCCATAAAATTACATCAGTTTGAATAAGTAGTTAAATTTTGGTAACCAATTATATTTTTTTATTCAGACGTTCTCAAGAGTAATTTCTACTTTCTGTTCTAAAAGCACTTAACATACTAAAACAACTTAACATACTAAAACAAACAAACAAAATGGACCCTTTTCAATGTTGTTTTAGATGTAATAAAATCTGGACAAATCAGTTCTTCTATGTCTTCAATGTCCCTAGCTGACATATCCCCCCTCCCCCCCGCCCAGGGTGAACTTACCTTTCAATTAATAACAAATGTGATTCTTACCCTAAGATCTTCAGCCTAGCTGTTTCTGTGGCTATATTCACTATTAGATAGTGTCTCACATTGGAAGACCTATTCAGGGACACTCTGGAAAACTGGATTTCTAGGCTGTAAATATCTAGAGTTTATTTCTTTTATTGATATAATCAAGCAATTTCCTGGAAGTTATAAATCCCTTTCACATTGCTTACTTTTTCATCTGAGAGTTTAAGAGACTTGCTCAGGCAGTAAGGGAAAACAACACATTATATTAAAAGGGCATGAAGAATACGATTTGATTATACGATTATTCTATGATTTTTCTTCTCTAAAATAACCACCCTTTTTCCCCAATCGCATAATTTTTATAGTACATAATCATAGCTGCATAATTTTTAAGGCTTTTTACTGTTGTTTTACAGCAACTTTGGTTAAGTGTAGGGAAAAAAATTAGTTTTGAAACGAGTTTTATGAATAACTCATCCCAATGAGTAACATTTTTACTTTAAGTTCTTCTTTGATACTAATGTTATGTGATAAACTGCTCTTTCTAAAAACTTGAAGAAATTCATAGAAAAAACACTTTTTAGGAGAAAGAAAAATCACTCCTAAAACTGAATTCTATGATCTTGTGGTTTCAAACCCTTAAATGTAAGGTCTAAAAAATTCTCTGACCTAATTTTATTGACAGACCAATTTTGTTTGGTGCTACACAGTGTTTTCTCTCATACATGTGGAATTTTATGCCTTAATGACATTTGCCTATTCCCCATGATTGCCTAGTATCATGTGCCTCCATTCTTTCTTCATTTATGTTAATGGTTCTGCTTTTTTCTATTTAAATGTAAACCTCTATTCTAAGTTGAAACATGAATTAGGGTATATATGAGCAAGAATACTTTTAATGAATGCTCAAGTAAAATTTAGTGCAAATATAGCCTAATGATTCCATGAGTTATCCTTTCTAAATTTATCATTAGGAATATAGAAAAATATGATACACATATGTTTTAAAAAACCCACCTCCCGGTGGGAAAAAAAATCAGTAAAGTATTAAAATCTGGGGTCCCAATTTTTTATTATTTTCATTTATCATAATATCTTCATTCATTATTTGTCATTTATTACTCTAAAAACAATGCTTAATAACTTTTTACCAATGAAA
Source organism: Mustela nigripes (assembly GCF_022355385.1). Lineage (NCBI taxonomy): Eukaryota > Metazoa > Chordata > Mammalia > Carnivora > Mustelidae > Mustela > Mustela nigripes. The sequence continues at coordinate 171,033,167 of NC_081559.1, forward strand.
TAAACTAAACACAACAAATGGCAAAATCCAATAACAGAACCCACAACAATTTTTCAAATATTTTAATAAGAAAGTATAATGGCAAATTAACATTCAAAAACCTGTCATCAAAACAGAAAATTTATGATAGACAGATATGGCAAATTTATATCTCAAAAAAGAACTCTTGTTGCGTATGGTACTATGGAGTTTATGAGGAAAATGTGTTTTATGTGAAAATTAAATATTTAATGACATAAAAATAAGCATTAGACAACATAGCTACATAAAATTTTAAATGCAATTAAAAATTTATTCTTTTATATACAAAATTTCTCCAAATGATAGGAGTGCAGAAGATTTCCATATGGGCATTATATATTATTTAAATCAGATTTTTATTCTTTTCACTAGAGCTATAGATAATGGTGTTATTAGAGTTCTTATAATTTTGTTTTTGGTCCGAGCCTAGTATTATAATCTGAATGCTATGAAATTATCTTAATGAATATTGCCCAGATAAACATCACAAATATATTTCAAAGAGATCAAAGAGGTTATACACCTATGAACCAATGGAGTTGAGATTATAGAAATTATAGTCCATTGTATGGTATAGAATTTTCAGATTTAATTTGGGGTTAATAGGTAGTTAAGTGTCCCTGTCAAAATTTAATTAATGAATATTACCAAGGCAAATTAGGACATTTCATAGCATAAATGTTGTAATACTAGGTTCATACTAAAGACAAAATTATAAGGGCTCTGACAGCAAGGACATGTTTTAGACCTAGTAGTAATACCTCTATAAAATGTGATTTTTGATAATTCAGTTCATTCAGAAAAAAGTTAGAGTGATCTTCAAAAAAGTAGTTAAATGAATCATGCTTTCTTTTTTACATGTATTTGTAATCCCATAAAGGATCACATTCATGAAATGGGATTTTTTTAATGTTCGAATAATCATATATTACAAGGTTGTGTAATCCTAATTAATATACCTTTTAAAAATTAATTTTATTTTTTGTGTGTGTTCCAACATTCATTGTTTATGCACCACACCCAGTGTTCCATGCGATATGTGCCCTCCTTAATACCCACCACCAGACTCAACCAAACCCTTACCCCCTACCCTCCGAAACACTCAGTTTGTTTTTCAGAGTCCACAGTCTCTCATGGTATATATTTTTTAGTGAAATCTCCCTCTCCCTTGTCCATAAAAGAGATCATTTTGATCTCTTTCCCTTAATTTCAAATCAGGTAAAATCTCCATCACAAAGTTGTCCACAAATCTATCCCATTTGCTCCAGCCTCCCTGCAATTACGTGCCTACGACCTCATTCTTGAATGAATTATTGACCCAGACTGTTTCAGTCTGTTCTCTACCTTGCCGTCAAAGTGATCTGTTTAAAACACATTTGATTATGTAACTCTCTGCTGCAAAGCTGGTTGTGGCTGAATATTCGTTATAGTTCCTAGTTTAAGGTTCTTAGCATGGTATTAAAAATTCTGGGTCATCTTGCCATTATTTCTCACTCCCATCATTTGCCAGATAACTTCTTCTGTCCATGTTATATCAACCTGAAATGTTCTTTCACTTCATCCAGCATATTTCTCTCGATCCTTCAAAAATCTTCTCTGACCCATCTCTTTAGAAATCTTTTCTTGATTTTAACTCTTGGTCTGTGTTATATAGCTCTCTTCTATGTTTCAGTTGTGATTTTGTTAGCCTGCCAAATATAACTGATTTAAAACCCTCTATTAATATGTTGTGTATCATTAAATGTAGGTATTATGTATAAATCCTAAAAATCAGCATGATGCCTATAATATGGGAAATGAATCAAAACTGTTAAAATTTAAATGAGTTTTTCTTTTGGTGCATAATACCACAATAGCACAGACATAATTAGGAAAGGGAAACAATTACATAATCAAATCTGGACCAATGTGATGATTTTTATGAGTTTTATCCTTTTACTTTTGAAGAATGTGAATTGTAGTATATGACAATAAACTACAGCTGTGAATTTCAACTCCATTGGTTCCTGGATGCATGATCCATCTGAATGACAAGTTCTTCATCTGTAAAAATGATTTTTCAAAAGTACTTATTATAGAGGTTTATTATAGTAGGGATTAATTTAATGTACATGAGATGCCTGGCAGAGATTTTGACACATAATGAAGATATACTAAATATGTTTTAAAAAATGGGTATTGGAGTGTGCCTTTGAATTTAGATCGATTAACCTTTAACCAATCTGGTAAATTACTTAATCTCTAAAGTCTCAGATTCACCAGTGGCAAAAGGATAAGACTATTGTGAATATTAAATAAACCCATCCATTCAGTGTTTCTGGAACATTGAAAATAACATTTAGTACTTGTTAATTGTTGTTATTAGAATAGATACTTAGCGAAAGATTGTTCTTTGAGTCCTTCTTCCTATTCGTGCCTCATCTTAAGCATTAAAAAAATAAATATTTTGACAATGGCTACAATAACAAACTATTAAGAATTTTAGTATGCAAATTTTAGGACAAAGAAACCATTAAAAACATTTTTTTAATTTTTTATTTTTTTTATAAACATATATTTTTATCCCCAGGGGTACAGGTCTGTGAATCACCAGGTTTACACACTTCACAGCACTCACCAAAGCACATACCCTCCCCAATGTCCATAATCCCACCCCCTTCTCCCAAACTCCCTCCCCCCAGCAACCCTCAGTTTGTTTTGTGAGATTAAGAGTCACTTATGGATACTGAAGATAAAGATAAAATTTTTTCATCCTTCATGGGACTTTTTTCCTTTGCATCAATTATTTTTTTCCAGCTTTATTGAGATATGATTATATTACATTATATACATTACATTTTAATTATATATACAACTGTTTAATTATATATAGCATCGTGAAAGTATAAGGTTATACAAAGTGATGATTTGGTATAGGGATATATTGAGGAATGTCTACCACAATAAGGTTAGTTAATATAGCCTTTAACTCACATAATTGTGATTTTTATTGTTGCTATAACGAAAACATTTAAGCCCTACTCATTAGGGACCTTTGAAGGATACAATACAGTATTGTTAACTATAGTCTTCATGTTGTACTTTAAATTTCCAAAAGTTCTCCTCTTTTAATTGGTACTTTGTACCATTTGAACATCTATCTCATTTACCCCTCTCTCCCCAATTTCTGGTAACCACCAGCTTTTTTAGATTCTACATGTATGTGAAATCATACAGTATTTCTTATTCTGACTTATATTATCATTTGGTATAATGCCCTACAGTTTCATCTATGTTATCACAAGTGGCAAGATTTCCTTCTTTTTTTGGCTGCATAATACAGTGTTAAATGTATTTACTACATTTTCTCTATCCATTCATCCATCAATGGACAGATTGTTTCCATATGCTGACTGTGTGAATAATACTGTAGTAACCATGGAAGTACAGCTATCCCTTGGAGAAACTGATTTTATTTCATTTGGATACATAACCAGAAGTGACCCTACTGAATCATATATATGGTAGTTCTGTTTTTTTTTTTCCCCCATGAAATCTCCATACTCTTTTCAATGACTTATCAATTTACATTTTAACAGTGTACAAAGTTTCCCTTTTCTCCGCATTCTTACTACCACTTACTAATCTTTGGACTTTTTGATAATAGCTATCCTAATATGAAACGGTACTTCTTTGATTCAACAATTCTATGCTAATGTAAGTGTTTATTAACATGGATTTTCCACTTAAAACTGTCCTTGGTTCATCTGATAGGTTTTATTAGGTTGTGTGTCTATTTCTTTGTGTTAAGATATATTTTAGATTTCTCTTTTGATTTACTCTTTGACCCACTGGTTATTTAGAAATGGCTTTAATTTCCACATATTTAATTTTCCATCTTTTCTAATGTTACTGAGATTTCTCATTTTATATCATTGTGGTCAAATAAGACACTTGATATGATTTCAACTTTGAATTTGGTAAGACTTGTTTTTGTGATAACATATGATCTCTCCTGGAGAACATTTTCTGTACACATGACAAAAATAAGTATTTTGGTGCTATAGGATATTCTATATATGTCTGTCAGCTCCATTTGGTCTAATATATAGTTTGATTCCATTATTTCTTTACTGATTTCATCTCTACATCATCTCTGCAATGTTGAAAGTGGCGTGTTGAAGTCTCTTGCTATCTATTTCTGTCTTTGGATCTGTTAATTGCTTACTATATTTAGATGTTCCAATGTCAGGCATATATACATATTTATAATGGTTATATTCTCTTAATGAATCGACCCCATTGTCCTCATATAATGGCCTCCTTTATTTCTTGTTATAGGTTTTGATTCAGTCTATGTTCTCTGATTTAAATATAACTACTCTTGCTCTTTTATTGTTATTTGAAGGGAATATATTTCATTATTCTTTCATTTTCACTGAGTGTCCTTTACATGAGTTCCTTATAGACAGCATACCATTGGATCTTTTTTTTTTTTAATTTATTCAGCCATTCTGGTCTTTTCACTGGATAATTTAATCCATTTACATTTGGAGTAATTTTTGATGGATAAAGACTTATACCAATTTAATTGTTTTCAGATTGTTCTGTAGTTCCTTTGTATCTTTTTCTGTCAATGTGAAGTGATTTTTTAAAATAGTGTTATGCTTTTTTTTTTGTCTTTTGTGTAACTACTATAGGTTTTGCTCTGTAATTTTCATAAGGCTTAAAGACATAACAGTTCATTTTAAGCTGAAAAACATATATAAAAGCTCTACACATTTATTTGCCTCCATTTTGTTTTGTTTTGTTTTTTAAGATTTATTTATTTATTTTGACAGGGAGAGGGAGAGAGAATTTCCAGCAGATTCCCTGCTGAGCACAGAGCCTGATGCAAGGCTCCATCTCACAACCCTGAGATCATGACCTGAACTGAAACCAAGAGCCAGATGCTTAACCAACTGAGCCACCCAGGCACCCCATCCTACTTCATTTTTCATGTCATAACTTAGATCTTTTTTCATTATTGAAATACATTGATTTAGAACACCACATTAGGTTCAGGTATACAAAATTATAATTAAAAAAAAAAACTCTATATATTATGCCCTATTTAACACAAGTATAGCTACTATTACCCTACAAAATTATTATAATATGATTGACTTCTCTATTCCGTAACTTTCATCCTCATAACTTATTATTTCTGTAACTAAAAGCCTGTACCTTCCACTCTTATTCACCATTTTTTACATATCTGCCAACTTCCCTCCCATCTGGCAATGAATATTTTTTCTGTGTTTATGCGTCTGTCTCTGCATTTTTTGTTTGTTCATTTATTTTTTAAATTCCACATATAAATGAAATCATATGGTCTTTGTCTTTTTTTGTCTGACTTATTTTACTTAGCATGATACCCTGTAGGTCCATCCACTTTGTTGCAAGTGACAAGATCTCTTTTTTTTTTTTTAAACAACTGAGTAATATTCCATTTGTGTGTGTGTATACCTATCAATGAACACTTGATTGCTTCCATATCTTGGCTATTGTAGATAATTCTGCAATAAACATAAGGGTGCATATATCTTTTTGAATTAGTATTTTTGTTTCTTTGTGTATATACCCAGTAGTAAAGGACAACTTTGCTGGATAAACTATTCTTAGTTGGCAGTTTATTTTTCTTTCATCACTCTGAATACATTATCCTATTCTCTCCTGTGCTTGCAAGGTTTCTGCTGAGAAATCCTCTGGTAGCCTTACTGGTATTTCCTTGTATGTGATTTATTTTTGCCCTTCCTGCTTTCAAAATGCTTTCTTGAGTTTTTATATTAAAAGGTTTGATTGTAAGATACCTTGGTGAAAATCTCTGGTTTAGCCTGGGGATTTTTGAGTTTCATGAACTTGGATGTCCATAATTCTCCTCAGACTTAACGAGTTTTTAGCCATTATTTTTTTGAACTGGATTTCTGCCCTTTGTTTTTTCTCCTCTTTCTTTAGACTCCCATAATGTGTGTATATGCACTCCTGATAGTGTTCCACAGATCCCCTAAGTGTTAATTTTTTTTCATTATTTCATTAACTTCTGGTTAATTTTAGGAGATTTGTTTTCAAGTTTGCAGATTCTTATTTCTGCTTCATGAAATATGTTGTTAAAGCTCTTTAACACAACAAATGAAATGAAAAGATGTAGTATTCTTCTCTAAAGTTTCCTTTTGGTTCTATTTTATGATTCCCAACTCTTTGTTGGACTTCTCATTTTGTTCATATATCATTTTACTGAGTTCATTGAGTTGTCTATATTCTCTTGAATCTCTCTGAGCTTCCTTAAAATTGTTTTGAATTCTTTTTCATGTAAACTTGTATCTTTTTTATTCTTTGAGGTCAGTTTTCTAGAAATTATTTTATTTCTTTGGTAGTGTCATATTTTTTCATGTTCCCAGTGGCTTAGAGTTGATATGGCTGATACTGAGGAAGTAGTCCCATCTTCTACCCTTTTTGAACTTGTAGATTGATTTTCACCTATATAGGCACTGTCTGGATGGGATGTACATCATGGGGAAGGTAAATGGTGTAGTCACTCAGTTCCTTCATTTGTGGTCACTACTGGTGTTCTTGGTGACCAAGGATGCAGGTGTCTGTGGTAGTATGATGGCATGGCCTTTTGGGGATCATTGTTGGTAAAGGCTGCTTGGGTCCATCGAGTCTCTATTTTGTCTGGGGAGGGGTTTTCTTGCTCAGGGGATTCCTCTAGATGTGTGGTTGGTGCACTAGTATTCAGCAATAGCAGAACCAGGATCCTGGGATCAGGACTATGCAGAACTTCTAAGGCACCAGGAGCACAGGCACAGTTGCTGAGTCAGTGGTGTAAGTGTCTCAGGAGTAGGCATGAGCAGATAGCCCATGGAAACAAGGTCTATGTCTTTCAGGCCCCCTGCTGTGACTTGTGCCCAGATAGTGTAGAGGCAGCAAAAATGATACAGTAGAATGAGTCCAGAAGAACAGGGTGTAGCAAAGTCCTGTTCTCATATTATTGTCTAATTGTATGATTGTCGTGGCCAAGTTAAGTTTTAATATACAGGTCTTCTTTATTTGAAGAACAAAGAATGCTATAATTTTAATATGCCTACAATGACACACCACATTAAACATTAAATAGTGGAAATTAAAACTATCTTCAGTAAAACATTACTGTCATAGCCCCATTGTTTTTGTTTTAACCTAAACTTTCTATTTATCCTAAAATAGTTGAAACTTCAGGGCAATTATAGTGAAGATTTTTAAAAATTCCTTTAAGATAGTCTCTATATTTCTGGGAAATGTAAGGGTGTGATCAAGGGTGCCTTGAGTGGCAGAGGCAAATTGACGAATCTTATTTCAATCATGAATAAAGGAACAAAGTAATAACAATCTAAAGAAATACTCTCTTTGGAGAAGTGGTAAAGTACTTCAAAATTCTAAAATCAAGTTTTACCTTACCACTAACAGACTTAAGATTTTATAAACACTTTCTTCTCTAGCTTTTGTGCTATCTTTGTTGCAGCTTTAGACTATCCAAACTCTTTCATTACTTGTGATTCCAATACAGTAGAAATTGTAACAGTTTCTGTGGAAACCATATTTTAAAATCAATAAGCAATAATAGACTTTAACCATACATAAGAAAAGTAGTAAATTTTTTATTAGTAAATCTTTTTGAACTCTCATAATTTACTTCTTCCTGCTGGTTCTTGTGTGTGTGTGTGTTTTTTTTTTTTTTTTTTTTTTTTTTTACTTTGGCATAAAAAACTTGTTTCCCTCTTTTTATATTGCCCTTTAACTTTCAGTGAATAATATTCTCTTAGCTTTATTATCTACTCCTAGATCTCTCCTCTGATTTAGCTCCAATATCTAACATTTATTCTGTTAAATGACTCTAAACTACCTAAGTGAGGGAACACAGTAGTTCTTTGTGTCCATAACACATCTTTTATGCTAAAATGGGGCTAAACCCTTTACCCAGATAGTGTTACAATTTGGTTTTAAAAGCACTTAAATCTGGTCCCTTTTAAACATTTTTAAAGAAATTCTGCCTTCGATTATGTGCTTATAACAAAGAGGCATGATTTCAAGTGCGCCCTGTGGAAAGATGCTTAGCTCAAAACTGTTTAATCATTGAGCTTTCAGTAAGTTTTTGTTTGTTTTGTTTTGCTACTGACTTGTGGGTGGCTGCTGACTGATCAGGGTGTTAGTTGCTGAAGGTGCTGGGGTGGCTGTTCAATTTCCTAAAATAAGACAGCGATGAAGTTAGCCACATCAATTGATTCTTTCATGAATGTTTTCTCTGTAGTGTGTGATGTTATTTGATAGCATTTTAGCCACATTAGAACTTCTTCCAAAATTGGAGTCCATCCTCTCAAACCCTGCTGCTGCTTTGTCAACTAAATTTATGTAATATTCAACAATCTTCACAGCATCTTCACCATGAATAGATTTCCTCTCAAAAAAAAAAAAAAAAAAAAAACCACTTTGCTCATCTGGAAGAAGCAACTCCTCATCTGTTAAAGTTTTATCCTGAGATTGTAGGAACTCAGTCACATTTTTAGGATCCACTTCTAATTCTACTTCTCTTGTTATTTCCACATCTATAGTTACTTCCCCCACTGGAGTCTTGAACCCCTCAACATCATCCATGAAGGTTAAAATTAACCTTCTCCTAGGTCCTGTTTATATTCATATTTTGACTACTTTCCATGAATCATGAATGCTCTTAATGGCATCCAGAATAGTGAATCTTTTCCAGAAGACTTACAATTTATTTTTCTCAGATCCATCAGAGGAATCACTCTCTATGGAAGCTATAGCCTTATGAAATGTACTCCTTAGAGAGACTTGAAAGTCAAATACTCTTTGATCCCTGGGCTGTGGCCGGATGTTCTTTTAGCAGACATGAAAACATTAATCTCATTGGTCATCTCAATCAGAGCTCTTGGCGACCAGGTGCATTGTGAATGAGCGCAATTATTTTGAAAGGAATCTTATTCTCCTGAGCAATAGGACTCAACATTGGGCTTAAAATAGTCAGTCATGTTGTAAACATATGTATTGCCATCCAGGTTTTGTTTTTCCACTTGTAGGACACAGAGTAGATTTAACACAATTCTTAAGGGCTCTGGGATTTTCAAGGTGGTACATGAGCATTAGCTTCAACTTAGAGTCACCAGCTACTTAGACCCTCACAAGAGAGTCAGCCTGTCCTTTGAAGCCAGGCATTCACTTCTCTCTAGCTAAGATCCTAGATGACATCATTTTTCAATATATGGTGGTTTCATATACATTGAAAGTTTGTCTAGCCTCGCCACCTTCATTAATTATCTTAGCTAGATGATCTTCTCAACAACTTGCTACAGCACCTTGAACTATTATGTTATGGAGACAGTTTTTTATTTTTTATTATTTTATTATTTTTTTGACAGAGCATAAGCAGGGACAACAGCAGGCAGAGGGAGAAGCAGGCTCCCCTCAAACAGGGAGCCCAGTGCAGAACTCGATCCAAGGACTCTGGAATCATGACCTGAGCCGAAGGCAGATGCTTAACTGACTGAGCCACCCAGGCACCCTTCTTTCCTTAACCTTCATGAACTCAACTTTACTTCTGCAGTTTTCTCACCTTTCTCAACCTGCATAGAACTGAAGAGAGTTAGGGCCTTGCTAAGGATGAATTTGGCTTAAGGGAATGTTGTGCCTCGTTTGATCTTCTATTCAGACCACTTCAACTTTTTCTATACTAGCCATAAGGTTGCATTATTTTCTCATCATTTGTTTGTTCACTGGAGTAGCACTTTTAATTCCCTTCAAGAACTTTTCCTTTTGCAACTTGGCAAACTGGGGCAAGAGGCCTACCTTTCAGCCTATCTCAGCTTTTGACAAGCCTTCTTCATCAAATTTAATCATTGTAGCTTTTGTTTTAAATTAGAGAGGGGTGCCTTGGTGGCTCAGTCAGTGTCTTTGGCTCAGGTCATGATCCGAAGGTCATGGGATAGAGCCCTGAGATGGGGCTCCTGCTCAGTGGGGAGCCCCTGCTTATTATTTAAGATAAATAAAATCTCAGATAAAGTGAGAGATGTCTGACTTTTGTTTACTTGAACACTGAGAGCCCATTATAGGGTTATTAATTAATATTATTGTGTCTCAGAGAATAGGGAGGCCTGAGGGGTGAGAGAGAGAGGCAAGAAAATGGCAAGTCAGTGGAGGAATTAGAACACACACATTTTTTTAGTTCACCATCTTATATGGGAATGCTTGGTGGTACCCTAAAATAATCACAACAGTAACATCACTGGCCACAGTTCATCATGACAAATAGAATGATGAAAAAGTGTGAAATATTCCAAGAATTACCAAAATGTTACAAAGTGAGGTAAATGGTATCAGTAGACTTGCTTTATAGAGGGTTGCCACAAATTTCTGATTTGTATAAAAAAATGCAGTATCTACAAAGCTCAATGAAGTGAGATATGTCTATATTTCTATTAAATCCAATATATTCTATCTTTTCCTAAATATCACCTCTTCTGTCAAACTTTTCTTACCTCTCAAGACACCTGAGGTCTCTGGATGAAACTTCATAGCCATTAGTACCTTTCTTATAGGACTTAGAATGAACTCTCATTGAAGAGAGTAATTTCATTTAACTATTCAAGCCTAAGAATCTATTGCTAAAAAAACTGGAAAATTGCTTGCTAAAATGAATTAAAATGATTAAAGTCAATGCTTGCTTTCAGTTATAGCTTGCAAATGATACTAAAATTAACATATGAGTTATTCTAAGTTTATTATCAGTCTCAAGCTGATAGAAGATCTGGGAAAAAATTTTAAATAGAATCCTTGCTCTAAACATACAGAAGTGCTTCCAGGATACTAGAAAAAGCATGTTGAAATATACATGACCAGTTTTGCTGTTTTTGCCTCATGTAATCAACTACCACAGGTGTTTCCTTGTGCTGTATGAATTGCTTAACTTAAACACATAACAATGGCAATTATTCTTGTGCTTTGTGATATATTTATAAAAAGGTATAAAGTACAATAATAATATTAAAATTATACTTTCTAATGGATTTTGTTAGCCTGGATTGCAAATGTCATAGCATTCAACAAAAATGTAATGTATATACCACATAACTTAGTTGTTTTATATGTGCAATGCCATTAACTAGTTTCGATCCATTTTTTCATGACCTTGGTGTGTCAGCTGAAGAGGTGAGCTCATCTCAAACATCTTATCAAGGAGATACTGGCTAGTTAGCTTAAAGAACTACACATTCCTGACAGCCTATTGATGATTTCAAGGGCCACCCCTAATGTCCCTGTTAGCTTTCTGCCTGATTGCTTTCAACAACAAAACCAAGAAAATTAATATTTCCAACTTATCAAAAGGCGTAATATATACCCACTTTCTTCATGGTTTTCTATCTGAAATGATGCCCTTCCCTGGAAATCCCAGCCAATGATTAAGCAGATCAGGGATACTAGAACTCTCCGTCTACCATGCAGCTTCTTTACCAGTTAAACTTCAATTTAAAGCTCTCCAATAGGGTTGTCCAGGACTTATTTGTATTGTTATCCTAGGTTCTCCCTAACCAATTCCACTTTATCCTCCCTTTGTGTTTCACAGGCATAATCCTGCAGTAGACCTCTTGCATTCATAATTGTGTCAGCATTTACTGTTGTGGAGGATAGAACACAACAGTCTCAGAAGTGGGATTTGAGGACCGCATCACTTACCACTTTGCCGACAAAACCCTCATTACAGGGAGTTCGTGAGACACAGGTAATCCTTATTACAAAGTGTTGCCTCAGTTGCTTTAATTCTCACTGATGGTGACTTAGCAACTTGAGAGAATGTTTTGGTAAAGGGTAGTGCCCTGGTCATTGCAGTGTTTTAGGAATTTGAGGGATTTAAGGGAAATCATACATGCTAAGACAATGAAATTGACTAGTTATTAATAGTGTGGATGCCTGATGAAGTGGTAATGAAAAGCAGAGGGAAATTTTTTTTTAAGATTTTTATTTATTTATTTGACAGAGAGAGATCACAAGGAGGCAGAGAGACAGGCAGAGAGACATTGGAGGAAGCAGGCTCCCCACTGAGCAGAGAGCCCGATGCGGGGCTCAATCCCAGAACCCTGGGATCATGACCTGAGCCGAAGGCAGAAGATTTAACTGAGCCACCCAGGTATCCCAGAGGGAAATATTTAAAGAATGGAAAACTAAGAGTAAAGACTCCCTAGCAGCTTATAAAGTAGCCATTATTAATTCCCAAAGAAGAGTGGACAAACCAAAGACAATTACATGCTCAACTGAGGAAATCTGCTCTATCAATATTTTTTGGAAAAACTAACTCTAAAGCATGGGGCAGGGAATCTAGTGCACATCCCTTAGGATTTAGGCTCCTCAGACTCTTCTGAAACTTCAGAGTCTGAACAGCTGACCTCCCTTTTAAAAGATAGCATTCTCCTGAGCCTAAGAAAACATCACAACTCAAGGGACACTCCAGAAGCCTCTCCCCTGAAAGTCAGTAGGAGACCCATCAGGACTTGCCTTATCACCTCTCTGGCTGCCAGACAGATAACAGTTATCAGTTATCTGATAACAAAGTTAACAACAGATAACAAAGTTAAGTGCCAGTATAATTCAAGCAGCAACACCCGGATCTGATTAAGAAGGTAGCTAGCTATGTACCTCAGAAATTGAGACTAGTTTTTGAGGGTGCTTAACCAAGAGAGCTGGAACATAGGACCAGATAAGGAAGAGATTATTCACATGAGCTCACATACCTAAGACAAAGCTCAACATCCCGACAGGTGTCTTAGAGCATGACTCAGACTCTCTAATAGAGTGGCTTCTAGAAACCTGGAGAAAGTGTGGCTCATTTTGAGTGGAGCTGAAAGGTCAGATTTGCCAACACAAATGGTAGAGAAAGAGATTAGAATGCTCAGAGAATTGGACACGCTGGGATGGATGTATTTTATAAGGCCAGAGATGTCACCAGAGGATCATGTTACCTAAGAGATAACGTACTCTTCACAGAGGCTATCCACAGAGGTGGATACTGATGAGAGGAACACCGAGAAGTTCCATGGTGGCTTTCCTCTGCAGGCCGGGCTCATGATAGGAAAGACTGTTAATGAGTTTGGCTCACTGGTAACAATGGGGACGATAGGGCCCCAAAGCGATGTTTGTTTGGTAGGTGGAAACAAACGCCAGAAGCCAAGAGCTCTTCATGTCAAAATGGCAGCAAAAAGGGCTTGACTTATAGATCCTACCTAGTAGGCCTATCCAGAAACTTACATAAACCAAGTATCTGGTCAGGAAGCCCACTTTATAACAAAGAAACCATAGGAGTAGGCCCATGACCGTGGAATCCACTGGTTTTACTACATATCATACTATCCAGAAGCAACTGACCTGAGAAAGCCGTGGATAGCTTAGTGCATGTGCAGCTGTTGCAGTACCTTATTAGGGACAGTATCTTCCAAGATGAGGTGTCCACACTGAATACAGAAATCAATAAGGCCTTGTGTCCTTAGTAGGAAGATGCATGTGTCTGAGACCAAGATGTGGAAAAATGAGTGTCCTGGTTATTTTCTGTGACCCACTGGAACGTTTAGGCTTCCCATCCTCATGCCTCTGAGATTACAAGGGTAGTGGTCCTACTTCCAAAATGGAATGAACCTTCTCTAGCCAAGCAATGTACCGAGATTCATTGAGTGATAAGATACAGGTGTTTCCTGGGCATTTTTTTCTTTCCAGGTATCTAGAGACATGAGGAGTCACCATGTAAGTAGAGATGATTCACCCTGATCTGCAGAAGGAGCAATTGTTTACTTGCTGTTAAACAATGGAGGTAAGAAGGATTATGTGTGGAACTCAAGCAGCTCCCTGGGAACCTATTGTTATCTGTCTTTCTCACCTGTGTATACCAAGTGTAAGTGCAGAAACTCCAGTGTGACAAGAGAATAATTTCTAGGAGCCCAGATCCCCTTAGGAATGGGGATTTGAATTACTTCACCAGGGAAGCCACTGAAACAGTATGAATGACCACCTAAGGGAAAAGGAAATTTAGAATGGTTAGTGAAGGGGCAGGTATGGTTAGAAGTACTTGTGACAGCCCAGACTTCCCTGCAGTGGTGTTAGAGCTTATCCCATTACCTACTTTCATAAATTCCCCCTCAGGAATTTGGAGTAGTTGCTGTCAAAACAGTTTACCAGGGAAGGGTTTTGCTAAACATGGAGGTATGCTGGTGCAGATATCACCAATTGCTGGACAGATCAGCCAGTTACTTAGCCTGTTAGATATACTGGAGTCCGGACACTTTGCCTAATACAGGACTCCTCTACTGGGCGATCTTTGCTCTGAAACTCCCATTAAGTCACTGAGAATTTGTCATGTCTGCATCATGATCTTTGCCTCAATAGACATGTTACACTTCTAACTCCATCTCAGTGTCTGTTTCCCAGAGGACCCAGTGAACACAATTGCTGTGTTAATGATAGTCACAATAGATTTTAATTTTATAAATTCCCAGGACCTTTTATAAACTTGTCTCACGCACAGTCCTCACTTAGTATCTAGAGCTAATATAGATATAATTACTTTATCCACCTCCACTGCATCTTGTCAGGAAGGAGATTTAATAGATACCTAATTTTGATAAACCTTACATCTCTGTGGTCTTGAACTTATAAGACTAAAATTCTTTTTTAGTCAGTGTGCTACAAAAACAAGTAGCTTTTATGCTTCACAGAACACACAATTTATTCCAACGTATTATTCAGTAAGACTATGAAATGTAATTCTTCACCACCATTCATAACTAGTATTAATAACTACAGAACAATGTTAGTGAAAAGCAGGAGTAGGCGTTTCAAGGATATGGGAATATGATTTATATAAAAAGTGCTTTAAAAACTGGCTGAATACAATTTCTTATTCTGGGTAATTAAAGTAGGTGATTTTTCTTTCCAATCCTTCTTTTGTATTGCTTCATTTTGTTAATTCAGAAAAAACTCATTATTTTTGTTGAACTAAGGAAAAAAAATAAACCTCTTGAACCCCCTTCCCTCCAAAACAAAACAAAACAAAACAAAACACAGTTCTTGGACTCCTTTGAGGTTGGTTAATATGTGATCCTAAGAGTTATATTTAGCCATTATATACATACACACATGTATACACACATTAAAATTATAAAATATAAAATATACTCCTCCTTTAAGATAAATTTTAAAAATTGGCAGGGTACAAATTGGCTACTGAGGGAAAAGATGCTGTAGGTTGTTAAATGCAATAGAGTGATGAAAGCTCATATGAACAAATTCGAATGTATAAGTTAAAAAAGTTACTGTTAAAAAAAAGCTACTGTTAAAAAAAATGGTTAAAATACCTACTTACATATGAGTTTCCTAAAATAAAATATTGAATCTTTGTCAGAATTTATTGTATAAATTGGAATACAATATGTGTTTAAAATACATTGTAGGTTTAAGGAAAAGATTACCTCTACTTGAATGCAATGTAGGCACTAAAGAGTATAAACCGCTTCTTAAATAATAGGATTGAATTAACTACTGTAATAACACTGTTTTGCCCACAAACATATTTGGACTGAGGGTTTTGGAGGAGAATACCATGACTATGGAAAGAGGAGAAAATAAGTTAAAAAAAATCAAATATTCTAAGAAAAGTAGAAATCAGAGGTATGCATATTAATGTGAATATAGAGAAATCAATTCAGTTCAACATACAATTAGAATATCAGCAAAAGTACTCTACTGAATCTGTTCTAGAAATACTCATTAGAAAGAAAAAATCAAGAGTAGCTTCTTCTGAAAGAAATACAACATCAGACCTCTTTGCCCTGAGGTATCTGCCTTTAATTATTTCCTCGGTACATTCTTCTAGTTTAACTTTAGTATTTATTTTCTTTCATTTTTCTTCCCATTTCAAATACATTTCTTCTTACTTATTATGTAATATATAGTCTTATATTTTCATGTCCTTTCAGACAAACTTTCTCTGTCACTAGATTCTTGTCAATAGGTACTTTGAAGTTTGAGTGGCTCTGTTCATTGAGTGGGTCTGTTATTGTGGTTTCTTAAAAAGGTCATTCCAAGTTCACCAGAATTACATTTTTGGCATTTATAATTTTTCTTGGCATGAACGTGAGGATGACTAAAAAGTCAATATTAGAACTTAATATTTTTAAAAAGCTGAGCATTTTAGTACATTTATTCTGATGTCCATCTTAATCCTGAAAATAATGTCTTATGATCATGCTATTGAGTTAGAGAAACTTAAAGGTTAAGACGTAATGTATTTTCCAAAAGCATATAGATGGTATAATAGCAAAATTTTGTTTTAAATTGATGACTTTTTTATTGAAAATGTTAAATTTTCTACTATGAAACATAGCATAACAACAACAAAAATATATACTCCCAAACCTGCAAATCAGTTGGGCAAATCAGCATAGATATTTACTCTATAGGTAGACAAAATATAAATCTCTTGTTCTATAAATCCAACTATCTTTGTATTACGTTTTATTTCATTGATTCTGCCTGTTACAGTGTCATTACATTAAAAAAAAAGTGTTTAGATTTTTGCACCTAAATCCTAAAACAATTTTGTGTATATATGTACTTGTCGCTAAAGGCAAAATTATTTCTATAACAAATATGTGTGCTCCATTTAGGACATTGTGTACATAGATTGTTTTAGAGCACAAGGATCCAATATATGTTGTTTGCAGTGTAATCATGTCTTAATTTTCTTTTTTTTTATTTGCTCTCTGTCTCCTTCTCAGAAATCAATACTGAGATGGAAAGGTATAAAATATTCACAAAGGTGTCAGAATTTGAATCAGATGAAATAATTCTTTTCACTATTATATAGGATTTCTCTTTTGTTTTTCAAAATGAAAAGAATTTTACTCTTTGTCTGATTTTAAAAACAAAATATATTCCTTGAAGGAATCTACAAGAAAATTGAAAATAAGATTCAAAACAAAAACCAACAATAGAACCATGCAAATATAATATGTAGAGAAAAACTTAGAATTTTGAAAGATAACCTTTAGGAGATCTATATTTCCCTTTTACTCTGACATGTTTATTTCAGTGAAAGAAAGAAAACTTTCATCCTTTCCACTTTTGTACTTCTTGGTGTCTGAAATTCATTTTTTTTTTAAGGGTTTCCTTTCTCCTTACAGATATTCCTTTAGCTATTTTTTTAGGGTAAGTTAGGTGAAGACCAATTCTCTTAGTTTTCAGAGACATTTTCAGGTGAAAATGTCTTCTTTCAACTTCATTTCTTTCTTCTTCTTCTTCTTCTTTTTTTTTTTAAGATTTTATTTATTCATTTGACAGACAGAGATCACAAGTAGGCAGAGAGGCAGGCAGAGAGAGAGGAAGGGAAGTAGGATCCCTGCCAAGCAGAGTCCAATGCTGGGCTCAATTCCAGGACCCTGGGATCATGACCTGAGGGGAAGGCAGAGGCTTTAACCCACTGAGCCACCCAGGCACCCCTTCACCTTCATTTCTTAAGGATATGACATGACAGATCTTTTCTTTTAGGGCTTAAAAAGTATTCTGTCACCATTTTCTGGCCTCTATGGTTTCTGATGAGAAATCTGATGTCATTAAAATTGTTTTTCCTCATAGGTGAAATTTCTCTCTCACTGCTTTCAAGTTTTTTTTTTTTTCCTTTTTCTTTCATTTTTGGAAGTTTAATTATCATGTGTCTTACTGGGATTTTGGGGGGTTCATTTTGTTGTTTGCTTTAATATTTGAATCTCTAGATTTCTATAGTTTGACAAATACAAAAATTTCCAGCTATTATTTATCAGAATACCTTTTTTTTTTTAAAGCTTTGTCATCTGTATTCTCTACTGGGATGCTAATGACATAAATGTTAGAAATTTTAAATAATTTTTCAGATCCCTGAAGCTTTAATTTTTTTTTTAAGGATTTTCTTGCTGTTGTTTAGTTCATTTCTATTGTTCAGTTTTACAGTACCCAAATCCTTTCCTCAGTCCCCTTCATATGCTGCTGTGGAGTCCTTTCATTCAAGTTTTTATTCAGGTGCTATATCTTTCATTTCTAACATGTCCATTTTGTTCTTTATGATCTTCTAGTGTTAAATCTAAAACAATTATTTCCAAGACCAAAATCAAGGAGTTTACCTGGTATGTTTTTTTTCTAGATGTTTTACAGTTTCAGGGCTTACGTTAAAGTCTTCAATCTATTTTGAGTTGACTTTTGAATATAGGGTTAGCTGGGAGTACAGTTTCATTATTGGGCACATGGCTATCTAGTCTTCCCAGCACCATTTATTGAAGAGACTGTCTTTTTCCTGTTGTATACCCTTGGCTTCTTTACTGTAAATTGATTGGCCATAGGTGTGGTTTTACTTCTGAGCTCTGTTCTATTGATCTATGTGTCTGTTTTTACCCAACATCATATTTTTATTACTATAGCTTTGTAATACAGTTTGAAATAAGGTCTCTAGCTTTGTTTTTTTCTCAAAATTATTTTGAATATTCAGATTTTGTTTGTTTCATGTAAATTTCAGGATTGTTCTATTTTCTGTGAAAAATGCCATTGTAATTTCAATTAGGGATTGCATGGATGTATATGTTACTGTGGATATAATGGACATTTTAACAATATTCTTCCAATCTATAAACATAGGATGTCTCTCCATTTATGTCTTATTTTCAGTGTACAGGTTTTTTTTTACCTCCTTGGTTCTTTTTTCTATGTGTTCCATTGTTTTGATGCTATTTTATTTTAAAGATTTATTTGGGAGAGCTAGAACAGAAGCAGGCGGTGAGGCAGAAAGAGAGGGAGAGGCAGATGCCCCTCCCATTGGGCAGGGATCCCAATGCTGGACTCAGTCCCAGGACCCTGAGCTCATGACCTGGGTTGAAGGCAGATGCTTAACCAACTGTGCCACTTAGGTGGTCCTTGATGCTATTTTAAATGGGATTGTTACCTTAATTTTTCTTCCTGATAATTAGTTGTATATAGACAAGTGATTTTTGTACAAATATTGGAACTAATAAATTCTGGCTTTAAGGTGTTTATATATATATATATATCATTTGCAAAGAGAGCTTTTATTTTGTCTTTTGAATTTCAATGTATTTCCTGCTTAATTGCTTTGGCTAGGATTTCCATTTCCATTAATATTTTGAATAAAACTAGGGAGAATGGTCATCCTTATCTGTTCCTTATTTTATTATATTTTTTAAAGATTTTATTTATTTATTTGACAGAGATCACAAGTAGGCAGAGAGGCAGGCAGAGAGAGAGGAGGAAGCAGGCTCCCTGCAGAGCAGAGAGCCCGATGTGGGGCTCGATCCCAGGACCCTACGATCATGACCTGAGCCAAAGGCAGAGGCTTTAACCCACTGAGCCACCCAGGTGCCCTGGTTCCTTATTTTAGATGAAAAACTTTTAGTGTAGCACCTTTGAGTGTTATGTTAGTTGTAGGCTTCTCATAAATTTCCTTAATTATGTTCAAATATATAACCAGTTTGTTGTATGTTATTATGAAATGCTGTTGAATTTTGTCAAATTCTTTTTCTGCACCTATTGAGATGCTCATATATATTTTATTCTTTATTTTGTAAATAGCATATCAAATTGATTTGCATATGCTGAACTATCCTTCTTGGAATAAATCCCTCTGGATCATGATGAGTGATCCTTTAAGGTATTCAACTCGATCTGCTAATATTTGAAGATTTTTGAACTTATATTCATCAGGTTTATTAGCCTACATATATATTTTTTTCTTTCAGTGTCCTTGTCTGGCTTTGATATCAAGGTAATTCTGGCTTCATAAAGTGACCTTGGAACTGATCATTCTTCTACTTTTTGGAGGAGTTTCAAAAGAATTGGTTTTAGTTCTTTAAATGTGTAATAGAATTCATAATTGAAATCATCTAATTCTGGACTTTTCTTTTTTGGGAGGATTTTGGTTATTGATTCAAACTCCTTACTAGTAATGGATCTATTGAGATTTTCTAATTCTTTATTCAGTCTTGGCTCATTGAATATTTTAAGAACTTTATTGATTTCTTCCAGGTTGTCCAATTTGTTGGTGTATCATTTTTTTATAGTAGTCTTCTATAATCCCTTATATTTTTGTGATATACATTATAATGTCTCTTTATTTTATGTATTTGAGCCTTAACAACTTAGCAGTTTTATCTTTTTAAAAATCAGCTTTCAGTTTCACTGATGCTTCTTATTGTTTTTTTAGCATCTATTTAGTTTTTTTCCACTCTGATTTTACCGGCTTTAATTTCATGTATATATAAAAGCTTTAGTTTTCCACTCCCACCTTCCACATTTTATATATTTGATATCATAATTTAAATCTTTTCACATTGTATTTCCATTAATGAATTATAGTTGTAGTTATTTTTACTATTTTTCATCTAATAATCTTCATACAAAAGTTGTGAATTATTTACCCCATAATTACATTAAAGAATGCTGAATTTAACTATATATTTAGCTTTACCAGTGAATTTTATAATTTCCTATCTTTTCCTGTTACTCATTACATCCTTTTGTTTTAGGTTTATATATATATATATATATATATATATATATATATATATATATTTTTTTTTTTTTTTTTTTTATCAAGATGGTCTGGTAGTAATGAATTCCTACATCTTTCATCTGGAAAATATTTTAACTCTCCATTAATTCTGAAGGATAGCCTTGCTAGTTAGAGTATTTTAGATTGGATTTTTTTTCCCCTCCACATGTAGAATAACTCATTCCAATCCCGGCTAACAAAGCTTGTTGGAAAATCTGCCAGTTAGCTAAAGGGGTTCCCTTGTATATAGCAAGTTCCTTTTATCTTGGTGTATTAAGATGCTTTACTTCCCTTAATTTTTTGAGTTTGTTCTTTCTTTCTCTTTCTTTCTTTCTTTGTTTCTTTCTTTCTTTCTTTCTTTCTGGAAATACTCCTTCATTTGTTTGATTTTGTTCAATTAACATATAATGCATTATTAGTTTCAGACATAGTAAACTTTTGAAAATTTTATATATAAGTCATTTCAGTGAGAGTATCTTTGGATTCATCTTATTTGTTTTGAGCTGCCTGAATGTTGATTTCTTTATTCCATTAGGAATGTTTTTAGACATTATTTCTTTGAATAAGTTTTCTGTCCATTTTTTCTCTCATCCCTTCCTGGAACTCCTATAATGCTTATATTTGTAAGTCCCTAGGCTGTCTTTACTCTTTTTCATTCTTACCTTTAAGAGAAGTTAGATGATTTCCACTGCCCTGACTTTATGTTTGTTGATCCTTTCCTCTTGGTCTAGACTGTTGAATTTTTCAGTTCTATTGTGTCCTTCAGCTCTGTGATTTGTTTGGTACTTTGTTATATATTCCATATATATATTTTTTTAATTCGCATTTTTTAATGTTCTCTTCTACCTCAGTGAGCATCTTAATGACCATTATTTTGAACTCTTACATTAAGATCTGCTTTTGAAGACTTGTTTTTTTAAACATATTCCTTTGTGTCTTTATTTTCCTTGTTTTATGTGTTAGAAAAATCAGCCTCTCTTCCAATCTTTACAGAATAGTCTCTTGTAGAAGATGAATTTCATCAGTCAGCCTAGTTCATAGTTTTATGTTTTTTTTTTTTTTTTACAAACTTTTGTGACTACCCAGGATGCCTCCAATGTCCTCTATTACTGAATCTCAGTAGTAAACAGGGTGTGCCAAAATGTGTCAGTGTCTGTAACAGTGGGAAAACATATAATTAGCCCCTCCTAGGAAGAAACTGGGAGATGGGTATTTTTTCTGTGTCCTCTCTGCTGTGTCTGGGTATATGTATGGCTGTAAGGGGATGCTTCTATGCCATTTAGATTTGCATATTTGATTACTATAATCCTGCAGGACTTGTGACTGAAGGTCTCATTGTCTATGAGAAGAAGACCCCTGGTTTCCAGTGCTGCACGTGTGCCTGCAGCTAGACCTCATCCCTGCTACATAAGCACACTCACCACTGGCTGTAAAGACACAATAATGATTATAACAGCTATGTGTCCCTGCTGAAGTCTCACAGCTTTCTCTTCCAAGGACAATGCAGTTGTCTGTGTTACAGACCCCAGCTGCCTGAGTCACTATGCCACCACAAATCTGGATCTAGAGCCAGTACACATCCACACAACCGTGTACCATTAGGCACAGTACTACAGTGTGCCTTTATGTTCTTATCCTTAGTCAGTAGCACTGTGGCTCCATATTAAGATCTTCCCTTGCTGATACCACTCTCTAAAGTCTGAAAGAGGTGACTGCTTCTTCAAAAGAACAGAGACCAATGAAAGGCTAGAACACAAAAATCAGGAACAATTATGCCAGTAAACAAAAAGGAAAAGAAAAAGAAAAGCCTTTCAATAATCAACCACAAATAAATTGTAATCTACAATTTGTCAAATAATTCAAAAGTAATTAGAAAGAAGCTCAGCAAGCTACAAGAAAATGCAGATAATTTTTTCAAAATAAGGAAGTCAATACAAGAACAAAATGAACATTTCAACACCATAAACAAAAAACCAAACAAACTCTGAAAGAGAACAATACAATGACTGAACTAAATGATGCAGTAGAGAGGTTAAGTAACAAACTTAATTAAGCAGAAAACCAATCAATGCTCTTTTACATTTTTTGTCATTCTTCTCAGGTGACCTAAGAAATATATAGAATACTTTAAAATAAATTATACATGCATTGTGAGCATTCCAGAAGGTAAAGTGAGAGAAAGGGGCTAAAAGCTTTTTTAAATAAGTAACTTAAAACTACCCAAATTTTGGGAGA
Source organism: Mustela nigripes (assembly GCF_022355385.1). Lineage (NCBI taxonomy): Eukaryota > Metazoa > Chordata > Mammalia > Carnivora > Mustelidae > Mustela > Mustela nigripes. Next base: position 171,056,061 of record NC_081559.1, read on the forward strand.
GAAATAGATCTAGTCTCAAGAGACATAGAAGTTGCTATAAAGGTTGAATTTAAACTGTTTTGGTGTAAACCTCTTTAATTATCAAAAGTTGAAAGGAGCAGGAGAAAAACAACTCATCATGCACACACACACACACACACAATTATTAATGGATTAGTTTTTTTAAAAAATTATTTATTTATTTGACAGAGAGTGAGATAGCAAGATAGGGAACAAAGTGGGGGTGGGGGTGAGAGAGGGATAAGCAGGCTTCCTGCTGAGCAGGGAGTGCAATGTGGGTTTCTATCCCAGGACCATTGGGATCATGACCTGAGCTGAAGGCAGACGCTTAACGACTGAGCCACCCAGGCACTCCTATCAATGGATTTATTAACATTAAGCTTGCAAGCCAGCAGAGAGAGGAATGATATATTTAAATAAGTGAAAGAAACATCTCCCAACTAAAAATACTATAGCCTGCAGTACTGTCTTTAGAAATGAATGCTTTTCCCAAACAAAATCTGAGCAAATTTGTTACTACTAGATCTGCATTAAAAGAAATACTTGAGGGAGTTCTTCAAATGGAATTGAAACTATATTAAACAGCAATGCAAATGTATATGAAAATATAAATCTCAATGGTAACATTAAATATAGAACAAAATAGAGTATAATAAAACTGCAATGGTGGTGCACGAATTACCTATAACCTTAAAAGTGAAAGGTAAAAAAAAAAAAAAAAAAAGAAACCATAACAAAATTTTGGAGACACCTGTGTGCTCAGTGGGTTAAGCCTCTGCCTTCAGCTCAGGTCATGGTCTCAGAGTCATGAGCCCCGAGTTGGGCTCTTTACTCAGTGGGGAGCCTGCTTCCCCCTCTCTCTCTGCCTGCCTCTCTGCTTACTTGTGATCTCTGTCGAATAAATAAATGAAATTTTGGTTATGGATTCACAGTACAAAAATAAGTAAACACTGACTTTTAGAAAACAAAGTGAATGTGTAGAGTTAGTGGGCAAAGTGTTAAGTTTTTCTATGCAATTAAACTTGTTATTATCAAATTAAAATAGATAGTCATAACACAAATTTATGCAAGTCTCATTTTAACCACAAAGGAAAAATCTCTTATGGATAAAGAAAATATAAAGAAATGAAACCAAATCTCAATCAAAAAACATCAAATAATAAAACAAAAATGTAAGAGAAACAAAAGAGATGCAAAACAGAAGATATTGTAAGACTTTACTTATCACTGTCTTAAATGTAAATTGATTATATCCCCCAAAAGATAGTGACTGCATAAATAAGAAAAATTCTAAGACTATCTTGTCTACAGGAGATTAACTTTAGATATAAAGACATGCATAGGCCAGAAGTGAAGGGATAGAAAAATAGATTCTTTGCAATTGGCAATCAAAAGAGCAGAGATGGCTATGCTTTTATCAGAAAACATAAACTTGTTTTTATTTTATTTTTTTAAAGATTTTATTTATTTATTTGACAGGCAGAGATCACAAGTAGGTGGAGAGGCAAGTGGGGTGTGTGGGGGGGGGGAAATCAGGCTCCCTACTGAGCAGAGAACCCCACGTGGGACTCGATCTTAGGAACCTGGGACCATGACCCAAGCCAAGACAGAGGCTTTAACCCACTGAGCCACCCAGGCACCCCCATAAACTTGTTTTTAAAGATTTTATTTATTTGAGAGAGAGTGTGTGTGTGAGAGAGTATGAGCAGGGGAATGGGCAGAGGGAGAAACAGACTCCCTTATTAGCAGGGAGCCCAACACAGGGCTTGATCCCAGGGCCTTAAGATCATGACCTGAGCCCAAGGCAGATCCTTAACCAACTGAGCCGCCCAGATGCCCCAGAAAAAAATAAACTTTAAAAAAACTATGACTAGAGACAAAAGAAGGCTGTTAAGTAATAGTAAATTTTCAGTTTAACAAGAGGATATAACAATTGTAAATATATATGTATCCATCTTTAGAGAACCCAAAAAATTAAAACAAATGTTGACAGATCTGAAGGGAGAAATTAATAGTAATTCAGTTATGGTAGGAGTTTCTAATACTGTACTTTAAATTATGGATAGAACATCCAGGCATAAAATCAGTAAGAAATGAGCTCACTTAGACAACACTATAAATAAAATAGACCTTACAGACATATACAGAATTTCCCATCTAACATCTGCAGAATACATTTTCTTCTCAAGCACACAGGATGCTTTATGAGAGAGATGATATGTTAGATCACAAAATAAGTCTTAACAAATTTAAGAAGATTGAAATAGTGCTGAGTATCTTATCAGACCACAGTGGAATGAAACTAGAAATCAACAACAGAAAACAGGCAAATTCACAAAAATACAGAAGTTTAGCAACACATGCTTAATCACTGGGTAAAAGGAGAAATAAAGAATTTTAAAATACCCAAAACAAACGTGAAAATCCAACTTCCCAAAACTTGTGGAATGCAGCAAGAGGATTACTAACGAAGTTAGTAGGGAAATTTATTGTGTTACAGACCTACATTTGAAATAAAGATCTCAAACAGCTTAAATTTCTTTCCTTTTCAAATTTGATTTAAATTTTAGTTAGTTATCATATTATAATATTGGTTTTAGGAGAATTTAGTGATTCATCACCTACATATAACACCCAATGCTCATGACAAGAACCCTCCTCAACACCCTTCATCCATTCCATCCACCAGCAATCTTCCCTCCATTAACCCTCAGTTTGTTCTTGATAGTTAAGAGTCTGTTATGGTTTGCTTCCCTTTCTCTTTCCCCCCTTCTCCCATTCATCTGTTTTGTTTCTTTTTTTAAAAAAATAATTTATTTATTTATTTGACAGAGAGAGATCACAAGTAGACAGAGAGGCAGGCAGAGAGAGAGAGGAGGAAGCAGGCTCCCTGCTGAGCAGAGAGCCCGATGCGGGACTTGATCCCACATCTTGGGATCATGACCTGAGCCGAAGGCAGTGACTTAATCCACTGAGCCACCCAGGTGCCCCTCATCTGTTTTGTTTCTTAAATCCACATCTGAGTAAAATCAAAGAGCCTCACTTTAGATCTAAGGAACTAGAAAAACAACAAATAAAATGTCCTGACTACCCAAAGTGATCCATAGATTCAATGCCATATCAAAATCTCAAATGCATTATTTATAGAAATAGTAAAAACACCTGAAATTTATTTGGAATCCTAAAATACTCCAAATAACCAAAGCAATAGGACTAGAGGCATCCTACTCCTTGGTTTAAGATATTATAAAGCTATAATAATCAAAAGAGTAAAATACTCTGATAAAACAGTCATATGGTCAAGTGGGACAGAATGAAGAACCCAGAAAACTTCAAGCTTCTTTGGCCAACTGATTAACAAGCTTGCCAAGAACACAAATGGAGAAAAGATTACCTCTTCAACAAATGGTGCTAAGAAAACTTTTTAACCACATGCAGAAAAATGAAACTGACCTGTATCTTCCACTAAATACAACAATCAACAAAATGTCAAACAAATTACTGAAGGAAATAGGGGCACCTGGGTGGCTCAGTGGGTTAAAGCCTCTGCCTTCGGCTCAGGTCATGATCTCAGGGTCCTGGGATCGAGTTCCGCATCGGGCTCTCTGCTCAGCAGGGAGCCTGCTTCCTCCTCTCTCTCTCTGCCTGCCTGTCTGCCTACTTGTGATCTGTCTCTGTCAAATAAATAAATAAAATATATTTAAAAAATTACTGAAGGAATTAAAAAGTTCATGGACATTGGTCTAGACTATAATTTTTTGTATATGACAGAAAAAGGAAAACTAGACAAGTAGAATTCTATCAAATTAAAAAGCCTTTGCATGTCAAAGGAAACAAGATGAAAAGACAGCCTACCAGAGAAAATACTTGCAATATATATATCTGATAAAGAATTAATATCCAAAATACATGAGAAACTCAAAAAATTCTATAGCAAATAAATAAATAAATAAATAAATAAATAAATAAATAAAAATTTAAAAATGACCAAGGGTCTCTGAATACACATTTCTACAAAGAAAATATATAAGTGGCCAACAGTTAAATGAAAAGGTATTCAACATTTTGATTCCCAAACCCTATCAGATCACCTCCTGCATGAAGCACCCCAGGACACCTCTTCCTTCATCCATCTCAACCTCATGCACCCCACCAGAGTGCCCCTTGAACTCAGTATCCTCAGGAAACACAGCTTGCACTCACTTCAGACATCCTGTCAGGGCACCCTTCAACCAGAAATGAAGAATACAATAACTGAAATCAAAAATGCACTAGAGAGTGGGTGTGTGTGTTGGGAGTTGCCTGGATGGCTCAATTAGATAAGCATTAGACTCTTGGTTTGTGGCTGGGTCATGGTCTCAAGGTCTTGAGATAAAACCCCCACATAAGGTTCTGTGCTCAGCATGGAGTCTCCTTTGGATTTTCTCTCTTTTTCTGTCCCTCCCCTTGCTTGCATCCCACTCTTTCTCTCAAAAAAAATATCTTAAAAAAAAAAATGCACTAGAGGGAATTAACAGACTAGAGGATGCAGGAGAAAAATGCATCAGTGATCTGAAAGGGTAATGTAAAATGCCCTACCTGAGCAGTAAAAATAAAAATAAATAAATAGGGGAGAGGAGTCAAGATGGTGGAGAAGTGGCAGGCTGAGACGACATCAGGTAGCAGGAGATCAGCTAGATAGCTTATCAAACCATTGCAAACACCTACAAATCCAATGGGAAATTGAAGAGAAGAAGAGAAACAATTCTAGAAACAGAAAATCCATCACTTTCTGAAAGGTAGGACCTGCGGAGAAGTGAATCCAAAGTGACGGGAAGATAGACTGCAGGGGTAGGAGCCAGCTCCCGGCAAGTGGTGGAGCAACAGAGCACAAAATCAGGACTTTTAAAAGTCTGCTCCACGGAGGGACATCACTCCAGAGGCTAAACAGGGGGAAGTCCATGTGGAGTCAGCATAACCCCAGGCCCTGCAGGGTCACAGAAGGATCAGGATTGTCTGAATGTCGCAGAGCTCATAGGTATTAGAGAGGGGAAGCTGGCTACAGTGAAAAAGCTGAACAGTGAGCTCTCAATTCAGGGTTACTTTGAACTAGTCACAGGCTGGGTGAGCTCGGAGCATGGCTGGAGGCCATGGAGAAGGAAGCGACTGGGCGCTTTTCTCCAAGTGCAAGCAGTTGAGCGCTTTCCTTCAAGTGAGACCAGAGACCAGGGAGACGGGGGCGGTTGGGCGCTTTTCTCTGAGGGCGCACAGGGACCCCAAGCTCTCAGCTCCTCTGGGCCGGAGACTGGGAGGCTGCCATCTTAATTCCTGTCCTCCAGAACTCTATGGAAAGTGCTCAGGAAACAAAAGCTCCCAAAGGCAAATCTGCGTAGATTACTTAGCCCAGCCCCTGGTAAGGGCGGTGCAATTCCGCCTGGGGCAAATACACTTGAGAATCACTACAACAGGCCCCTCCCCCAGAAGATCAACAAGAAACCCAGCCAAGACAAACTTCACTCACCAAGGAGAGCAGCGGAATTCCAGAAGAGGAGGAAGCAAATCTTATCTGGACAAAATGACAAGGTGGAAAAACTCACCCCCCCAAAAAAAGAACAAGACGCAGTACCAAAGACTGGGGACCTAATCAATACAGACATTGGTATTATTACAGATCTAGAGTTCAGAATGACAATTCTCAAGGCTCTAGCTTGAAAAAGGCATAAAAGATATTAGAGAAACCCTCTCCGGAGAGATAAAAGCCATTTCTGGAGAAATAAAAGAACTAAAATCTAACCAAGTTTAAATAAAAAATGCTATTAATGAGGTACAGTACAATATGGAAGCTCTTACTGCTAGGATAAATGAGGCAGAAGAATTAGTGACATAGAAGACCAAATGACAAAGAATAAAGAAGCTGAGCAAAAGAGAGACAAATACTGGACCACGAGGAGAGAATTTGAGAGATAAGTGACACCACGACAACACAACATTAGAATATTCCAGAAAAAGAAGAAGGAGAGAGGGGAGCAGAAGGTATATTGGAGAGAATTATTGTGGAGGATTTCCTTAATATGGCAAAGGGAAAAGACATCAAAATCCAGGAGATGCTAAGAACGCCTCTCAAAATCAATAAAAATAGGTCCACACGTCGTCACCTGATAGTAAAATTTACAAGTCTTAGTGACAAAGAGAAAATCCTGAAAGCAGCCTGGGAAAAGAAGTCTCTAACAAAGAAAGGTAAAGGCATTAGATTGGCAGCAGACCTATCCATGGAGACCTGGCAAGCCAGAAAGAACTGGCATGATATATTCAGAGCACTAAATGGGAAAAACATGCAGCCAAGAATACTATATCCAGCTAAGCTATCATTGAAAATAGAAGGAGAGCTAAAAAGCTTCCAGGATAAACAAAAACTGAAAGAATTTGCGAACACCAAACCAGCTCTATAGAAAAAATTGAAAGGGGTCCTCTAAGCAAAGAGAGATGCTAAAAGTCGTAGATCGGAAAGAAACAGAGACAATATAAAGTAACAGTCGCCTTACAGGCAATACAATGGCACTAAATTCACATCTTTCAATAGTTACCCTGAATGTTAATGGACTAAATGCCCCAATCAAAAGACACAGGGTACCAGAATGGATTAAAAAAAATCAATATGTTGCTTACAATAAACTCACTTTAGACCCGAAGACACCTCCAGATTTAAAGTGAGGGGGTGGAAAACAATGTACCATGCTAATGGACATCAGGAGAAAGCTGGGGTGGCAAGCCTCATATCAGATCAATTCGATTTTAAGCCAAAGACTATAATAAGAGATGAAGAAAGACACTATATCATACTCAAAGGGTCTATCCAACAAGAAGACCTAACAATTTTAAATATATATGCCCCTAACATGGGAGCAGCCAACTATATAAACCAATTAATAACAAAATAGAAAAATACATCAACAATAATACAATAATAGTAGGGGACTTTAACACTCCCCTCACTGAAATGCACAGATCATCTAAGCAAAAGATCAACAAGGAAATAAAGGCCTTAAATGACACACTGGACCAGATAGATATCTCAGATATATTCAGAACATTCCATCCCAAAGCAACATAATATACATTCTTCTCTAGTGCACATGGAACATTCCCCAGAATAGACCACATCCTGGGTCATAAATTAGGTCTTAACCAGTATCAAAAGATTGGAATCATTCCTGCATATTTTCAGACCACAATGCTCTGAAACTAGAACTCAATCACAAGAGGGAATTTGGAAAGAACCCAAATACATGGAGACTAAACAGCATCTTTCTAAAAACTGAATGGGTCAACCAGGAAATCAAAGAAGAATTGAAAAAATTCATGGAAACAAATGATAATGAAAACACAACGGTTCAAAATCTGTGGGACACAACAAAGGCAGTACTGAAAGGAAAATATATAGCAGTACAAGCCTTTCTTAAGAACAAGAAAGGTCTCAAATATAGAATCTAACCCTACACATAAAGGAGCTGGAGAAAGAACAACAAAGAAAGCCTAAACCCAGCAGGAGAAGAGAAATCAGAGCAGAAATCAATGAAATAGAAACAAAAAAAACATAATAGAACAAATCAACGAAACTAGGAGCTTGTTCTTTGAAAGAATTAATAAGATTGATAAACCCCTGGCCAGACTTATCAAAAAGGAAAAAGAAAGGACCCAAATAAATAAAATCATGAATGAAAGAGGAAAGATCACAACTAACACCAAAGAAATATAGACAATTATAAGAACATACTATGAGCAACTCTACACCAATAAATCGACAATCTGGAAAAAGTGGATACATTTCTAGAGACATATAAACTACCACAACGGAACCAGGAAGAAATAGAAAACCTGAACAGACCCATAACCAGTAAGGAGATTGAAACAGTCATCACAAATCTCCAAACAAACAAAAGTCCAGGGCCAGATGGCTTCCCAGGGGAATTCTACCAAACATTTAAAGAAAAATTAATTCCTATTTTCCTGAAACTGTTCCAAAAAAATAGAAATGGAAGGAAAACTTCCAAACTCATTTTATGAAACCAGCATCACCTTGATCCCAAAACCAGTCAAGGATCCCATTAAAAAAGAGAACTACAGACCAATATCCTTGATGAACACAGACATGAAAATTCTCACCAAAATACTGGCCAATAGGATCCAACAGTACATTAAAAGGATTATTCACCATGACCAAGTGGGATTTATTCCAGGGCTGCAAGGTTGGTTCAACATCCACAAATCAATCAATGTAATAAAATACATTAATAAAAGAAAGAATAGGAACTATATGATACTCTCAATAGATGCTGAAAATGCATTTGACAAAGTAAAGCATTCCTTCTTGGTTAAAACTCTTCAAAGTGTAGGGATAGAGGGCACATACCTCAATATTATCAAAGCCATCTATGAAAAACCCACCGCAAATATCATTCTCAGTAGAGAAAAACTGAAATATTTTCCGCTAATATCAGGAACACAGCAAGGATGTCCGTTATCACCACTGCTGTTCAACATAGGACTAGAAGTCCTAGCCTCAGCTATCAGACAACAAAAAGAAATTAAAGGCAACCAAATTGGCAAGGAAGAAATCAAACTATTACTCTTTGCAGATAATATGATACTATATGTGGAAAACCCAAAAGGCTCCACTCCAAAACTGCTAGAACTTGTAAACGAATTCAGTAAAGTGTCAGGATATAAAGTCAATGCAGAGAAATCAGTTGCATTTCTTTACACCAACAACAAAACAGAAAAAAGAGAAATTAAGCAGTCAGTCCCACTTAAAATTGCACCCAAAACCATAAGATACCTAGGAATAAACCTAACCAACAAGGCAAAGAATCTATACTCAGAAAACTATAAGGTACTCATGAAAGAAACTGAGGAAGACATAAAGAAATGGAAAAAATGTTCCATGCTCATGGATTGAAAGAACAAATATTTTGAAAATGTCTATTCTACCTACACATTTAATGCTATCCCTATCAAAATCACATACATTTTTTCAAAGAAATATAACAAACAATCCTAAAATTTATACGGAACCAGAAAAGACCTCGAATAGCCAAAGGAATATTGAAAAAGAAAGCCAAAGTTGGTGGCATCACAATTCCAGATTTCAAGTTCTATTACAAAGCTGTCATCAAGACAGTATGGTACTGGCACAAAAACAGACACATAGAACAATGGAACAGAATAGAGAGCCCAGACATAGACCTTCAACTCTATGGTCAACTAATCTTCGACAAAGCAGGAAGGAATGTCCAATGGAAAAAAGACAGTCTCTTCAACAAATGGTGCTGGGAAAATTGGACAGCCACATGCAGAAAAATGAAATTGGACCATTTCCTTACACCACACATGAAAATAGACTCAAAATAGATGAAGGACCTCAATGTAGAGATAGGAATCCATCAAAAGCCTTGAGGAGAACACAGGCAGCAACCTCTTTGACCTCAACCGCAAAAACTTATTCCTAGGAACATCGCCAAAGGCAAGGGAAGCAAGGGCAAAAATGAACTATTGGGTTTCATCAAGATCAAAAGCTTTTTCACAGCAAAGGAAACAGTTAACAAAACCAAAAGACAACTAACAGAATGGGAGAAGATATTTGCAAATGATATGTCAGATAAAGGGCTAGTATCCAAAATCTATAAAGATCTTAGCAAACTCAACACCCAAAGAACAAATAATCCAATCAAGAAATGGGCAGAAGACATGAACAGACAGTTCTGCAAAGAAGACATCCAGATGGCCAACAGACACATGAAAAAATGCTCCACATCACTCGGCATCAGGGAAATCCAAATCAAAACCACAATGAGATACCACCTCCTACAGTCAGAATGGTTAAATTAACAAGTCAAAAAATGACAGATGCTGGTGAGGATGCAGAGAGAGGGGAACCCTCAGTGTGGAGGTTCCTCAAAAAACTGAAAATAGAGCTACGCTATGACCCAGTGATTGCACTACTGGGTATATATCCTAAATATACAAACATGGTGCTCCGAAGGGGCACATGCACCAGAATGTTTATATCAGCAATGTCCACAATAACCAAACTATGGAAAAAACCATTCATCAATAGATGAATGGATAAAGAAGATGTGGTATATGTACACAATGGAATACTATGCAGCCATCAAAAGAAATGAAATCTTGCCATTTGCAACGATGTGGATGGAACTGGAGGGTATTATTCTTATCAAAGTAAGTCAATTGATGAAAGACAACTATCATATGATCCCCCTGATATGAGGAAGTGGAGATGCAATGTGGGGGGTTTGGGGGGTAGGAAAAGAAAAAGAAGATGGGATTGGGAGGGAGACAAACCATAAAAAAATCAATCTCAAAAAACAGACTGAGGGTTGCTGGGGGGAGCGGGGACTGGAGAGGGTGGTGGGGATATAGACATTGGGGAGTGTATGTGCTATGATGAGTGCTGTGTAAACCTGGCCATTCACAGACCTGTACTTCTGGGGATAAAAATACATTATATGTTTATTTAAAAAAATCTAAATAAATAAATAAATAAAGGTAGGTTAAAGGATTTCTTGGACAGCATCAAGTGAACATACATTTGCATTACAGTGGTCTCAGAGGAAGAGAGAGAGCAAAAAAGGCAGAAAACTTGTTTGAAGAAATAATAGCTAAAAAACTTTCCCAACCTAGGGAAAGACAGAGATATCTAGGTTCAGGAAGCACAGAGTTCCAAATACGATAAATCAAAGGAGGTCCATACAATGACCCATATAATTAAAATGTCAGAAATTAAAGAGAAACAACTAGTAAAGTACAAAAAAATAAAAAAGAAAGAAGAAAGAAAGAAAGAAAGAAAGAAAGAAAGAAAGAAAGAAAGAAAAAAGACTTCATAAGGATATCAACTGATTTTTCAGCAGACCAATAGGGAGTAGCATGATATATCATAGTGCTGAAAGGAAAAAGCCTACAACCAAAAAGAATACTCCTCCCAGGAAGGCTATCATTCAGAATTGAAGGAGATAAAGGAGGTCCTTTAAAATTTTTTGTAAGGCTGACTTAGTGTGATGAACTCCTTTAACTTATGTTTATCTTAGAAACTCTTTAAGTGGTTAAGAAAAGGCCATAATTAGAAGGAATTATAAAAGAAAAAAAAATCATGAGTAAAAGCAAACATACAGTAAATGTAGTAATCACTTTAAAGTAAGTATGAAAGGTAAAAGACAAAGGTAGAAAAATTATATTTAAAAAATCAAAAGGGTCTGTAAATGAAAATATAATTGAAATGAAAATGTAAAATATGTCATCATAAACATAGCATGGATAAGGGTAAAAATGTGATTCTTTAAGAATATGTTCAAACTTAAGTGATGGGCAATTTAATATAGACTGCTATATACTTAAGTTGTTATATATGAACCTCATATTCACAACTAAAAACCTATAATAGATTCACAAATAGAACAAGAGAAGAAGGAACAAAGAAGAACTTCAAAAACAGCCAGAAAACAATTAACAATGTAAATGGTCTAAATGTTCCAAAAGACATAGGGTGAAAGAATGGATTAAAATTAAGACCCATCTATATATCTATATGCTGCCTACAAGAGACTCATCTAAAAACTAAGGATACAGCCAGACTGAAAATGAAGAGATAGAAAAAGGTATTCCATGCAAATGTAAGCAAAACAAACACAAAATGTTGGTGTGATGATACTTATCTCACAAAATAGATTTTAAAACAGAAACCGTAACAAAAGACAACAGCATTATGTAATAGAGGGGTTAATCCAACAAAAGAATGTAATAATTGTAAATATCTCTGTACCCAACATTGTAGCATCTAAGTACATATAGCAAATATTGATAGACAGAAAAGAAGAAATTAACAGTAATATATTTTGTGAACCAGAAGAATGCCATCTTGGACAAATCTACCATGATAATTGCTTTGTGACCTAAAGCTTTTTTGAGCACAGTCCTCTCTCCTGATATTATTTCCTTCTGTTAAGCACAACCTTAGGTACACTCTTAGGGAATATTCTCCTTAACCTGATCCGAGATGACTGACACACAACTATTCTCAAATAGTCTTTTCCTGGATGGCCTCCCAATACCTATTCCTCAGCTTCTAGGGCTATAAAAGCAAGTCTTTTGGGATATGGGCTTATGCCCAAGGCCACCCAAGACATACTTCTGGAGAAAGTCCTCTTAATAACCCATTTCTTAACAAGCTGGACTTGCTGGCCTTTATTTTCAGTGTTACAACAACTTCATCCTTTAGATGTAGTTTTGCCTATACCTCCCTTTCACAGAATATACATTAATAGTTGGGGATTTTAACACCTCATGTACATTAATGGATAGATCATCCAGGCAGAAAGTCAACAAGGAAACAGTTGCTTTGAATGGTGCATCAAGCCAGGTGGACTTAAAAATATATATATAATTTCATCCATAAAACCCAGAATATTCACTTTTTAAGTGCACATGGAATATTCTCCAGTGTACACTACATATTGGGCTACAAAATAAGTCTCAATATATATAATAAGATTGAAATCATATCAAGCAACTTTTCCAACCACAATGGTATGAACTAGAAATCAATTATAAGAAAACAACTGGAGAGAACACAAATACATGGAAGCTAAACAACATGCTACTAAACCAGTGAATCAACAAAGAAATCACAGAGGAAATTAGAAAAACAAAAACAAAAACATGGAAACTGAAAATCAAAACACAAAGGTCTAAAACCTTTGGAATGCAGTGAAAACAATTTTTTAGAGGAAAATTTATATCAACACAGGCCTACCTCATGAACAAAAAATCTCAAATAATCTAATCTTATACCTAAACAAACTAGAAAAGGAACAAACAAATCCTGCAGTAGAAGGTAGAAAATAATAAAGATCAGATCAGAAAATAAATGACAGAGACTAAAAGAAAACAATAGAAAAGATCAATGAAACAAGAGGTGGTTTTTTGAAAAGACAAATGTTTTCAAACCTTTAGCAGACTCATCAATAATACAAAAAAAAAAAAAAATCCAAAAACCTTCAAAGTCAAAAATGGAAGAGGAAAAGTAACAACTGACATCACTGAGATTACTACAAAAAAATTATAGGATAAAAAGTAGGACAACCTAGAAGAAATGGATAAATTCCTAGAAACATGTTCTTCTGAAGTTCAAGCAAAAAGAAACAGAAAATTTGAAATCACTAATAATAAAATTGAATTGGTATTTTAAAACAAAGAAATAAACAAACAAAAATTCCAACAATCAGAAGTTCAGGACTGGATCGATTCATGGGTAAAGTCTATAAAACATTTAAAAAAGAGCTAATGCCTAGTTTCCTCAAACTATTCCAAAAAATGGAAGAGGAAGAAAAAAAGTTCTAAATACATTCTATGAAGTCAACATTACCCTGACACAAAAACTAGAGAGATACTATGAAAAAAGAAACTACCAGCCAGTATCCCTGATGAACATAGATGCAAAAATCCTCAACAAAATATTAGCAAACTGCATTCAACAATAACACTAAAAGGATCATTCACCATAATAAAAAGGGATTTATTCTAAGGATGTAAGACTGCTTCAATATTCACAAATCAATCAACATGATTCACTACATTAACAAAGTAAAGAATAAAAATACGATGATCTCAATACAGACAGAAAAAACATTCGACAAAATTCAATATCTGCTCATAATAATAATAATAATAAAAACTTCTCAAATGGGTTTCAAGGGAATATATTTCAACATAATAGAGACCATATCTGACACACCCACAGCTAACATCATAATGTTGAAAAACAAAACTTTCCCTTTAAGATCAGGAACAAGCAAGATAACAAAAAGAAATAAAAGGCATCCAGAAAGTCGAGGAGTCAAGATGGCGGAGAAGTAGCAAGCTGAGACTGCTTCAGCTAGCCGGAGATCAGCTAGATAGCTTATCTAAAGATTGCAAACACCTGAAAATACATCGGCAGATCGAAGAGAAGAAGAACAGCAATTCTGGAAACAGAAAATCAACCACTTTCTGAAAGGTAGGACTGGCAGAGAAGTGAATCCAAAGCGACGGGAAGATAGACCCCGGGGGGAGGGGCCGGCTCCCAGCAAGCGGCGGAGCAACCGCGCACAAAATCAGGACTTTTAAAAGTCTGTTCCGCTGAGGGACATCGCTCCAGAGGCTAAACCGGGGCGAAGCCCACGCGGGGTCAGCGTGGCCTCAGGTCCCGCAGGGTCACAGAAGGATCGGGGGTGTCTGAGTGTCGCAGAGCTTGCGGGTATTGGAACGGGAAAGCCGGCTGCAGAGACAGAGCCGACAGTAAGCTCGCAGCTCCGTGTTACCTTGAACCGGTCGCAGGCTCGGTGAGCTCGGAGCGCGGCCGGAGGTCAGGCAGACGGGAGTAACTGGGCGCTGTTCTCTGAGGGTGCACTGAGGAGTGGGGCCCTGGGCTCTCGGCTCCTCCGGGCCGGAGACCAGGAGGCCGCCATTTGTATTCCCGTCCTCTGGAACTCTACGGAAAGCGCTCAGGGAACAAAAGCTCCTGAAAGCAAACCCCAGCGGATTACTCACCCCGGCCCCGGGTAAGGGCGGTGTAATTCCGCCTGGGGCAAAGACACTTGAGAATCACTACAACAGGCCCCTCCCCCAGAAGATCAACAAGAAATCCAGCCGAGACCAAGTTCACCTACCAAGGAGTGCGGTTTCAATACCAAGGAGAGCAGCAGAATTCCAGAGGAGGAGAAAGCCAAGCACGGAACTCATGGCTTTTTTCCTGTGATTTTTTTTAGTCTTGCAGTTAATTTAATTTTTTCTTTTTCATTTTTTTTTTTTTTCTCCTCTTCGGCTATTAATTTTTTTTATTTGTTACCTTTTTCTTTTTTAACGATTTTTTACTAGTTTATCTAATATATATATATATTTTTTTTTTCTTCCTTTTTGAACCTCTTTTTATCCCCTTTCTCCCCACTCACGATTTTGGATCTCTTCTAATTTGGTTAAAGCATATTTTCCTGGGGTTGTTGCCACCCTTTTAGTATTTTACTTGCCCCTTCATTTACTCTTATCTGGACAAAATGACAAGACGTAAAAATTCAACACAAAAAAAAGAACAAGAGGCAGTACCGAAGGCTAGGGACCTAATCAATACAGACATCGGTAATATGTCAGATCTAGAGTTCAGAATGACAATTCTCAAGGTTCTAGCCGGGCTCGAAAAAGGCATGGAAGATATTAGAGAAACCCTCTCGAGAGATATAAAAGCCCTTTCTGGAGAAATAAAAGAACTAAAATCTAACCAAGGTGAAATCAAAAAAGCTATTAATGAGGTGCAATCAAAAATGGAGGCTCTCACTGCTAGGATAAATGAGGCAGAAGAAAGAATTAGTGATATAGAAGACCAAATGACAGAGAATAAAGAA
This sequence comes from Mustela nigripes, assembly GCF_022355385.1. Classification (NCBI taxonomy): domain Eukaryota; kingdom Metazoa; phylum Chordata; class Mammalia; order Carnivora; family Mustelidae; genus Mustela; species Mustela nigripes. The sequence continues at coordinate 171,071,486 of NC_081559.1, forward strand.
GCTGATCAAAAGAGGGACAAACAGCTACTGGACCACGAGGGGAGAATTCGAGAGATAAGTGACACCATAAGACGAAACAACATTAGAATAATTGGGATTCCAGAAGAAGAAGAAAGTGAGAGGGGAGCAGAAGGTATACTGGAGAGAATTATTGGGGAGAATTTCCCCAATATGGCAAAGGGAACGAGCATCAAAATTCAGGAGGTTCAGAGAATGCCCCTCAAAATCAATAAGAATAGGCCCACACCCCGTCACCTAATAGTAAAATTTACAAGTCTCAATGACAAAGAGAAAATCCTGAAAGCAGCCCGGGAAAAGAAGTCTGTAACATACAATGGTAAAAATATTAGATTGGCAGCTGACTTATCCACAGAGACCTGGCAGGCCAGAAAGAGCTGGCATGATATTTTCAGAGCACTAAACGAGAAAAACATGCAGCCAAGAATACTATATCCAGCTAGGCTATCATTGAAAATAGAAGGAGAGATTAAAAGCTTCCAGGACAAACAACAACTGAAAGAATTTGCAAATACCAAACCAGCTCTACAGGAAATATTGAAAGGGGTCCTCTAAGCAAAGAGAGAGCCTACAAGTGGTAGATCAGAAAGGAACAGAGACCATATACAGTAACAGTCACCTTACAGGCAATACAATGGCACTAAATTCATATCTCTCAATAGTTACCCTGAATGTGAATGGGCTAAATGCCCCTGTCAAAAGACACAGGGTATCAGAATGGATAAAAAAACAAAACCCATCTATATGTTGCCTCCAAGAAACTCATTTTAAGCCCGAAGACACCTCCAGATTTAAAGTGAGGGGGTGGAAAAGAATTTACCATGCTAATGGACATCAGAAGAAAGCAGGAGTGGCAATCCTTATATCAGATCAATTAGATTTTAAGCCAAAGACTATAATAAGAGATGAGGAAGGACACTATATCATACTCAAAGGGTCTGTCCAACAAGAAGATTTAACAATTTTAAATATCTATGCCCCCAATGTGGGAGCAGCCAACTATATAAACCAATTAATAACAAAATCAAAGAAACACATCAACAATAATACAATGATAGTAGGGGACTTTAACACTCCCCTCACTGAAATGGACAGGTCATCCAAGCAAAAGATCAGCAAGGATATAAAGGCCTTAAATGACACACTGGACCAGATGGACATCACAGATATATTCAGAATATTTCATCCCAAAGCAACAGAATACACATTCTTCTCTAGTGCACATGGAACATTCTCCAGAATAGATCACATCCTCGGTCCTAAATCAGGACTCAACCGGTATCAAAAGATTGGGATCATTCCCTGCATATTTTCAGACCACAATGCTCTAAAGCTAGAACTCAACCACAAAAGGAAGTTTGGAAAGAACCCAAATACATGGAGACTAAACAGTATCCTTCTAAAGAATGAATGGGTCAACCGGGAAATTAAAGAAGAATTGAAAAAAATCATGGAAACAAATGATAATGAAAACACAACGGTTCAAAATCTGTGGGACACAACAAAGGCAGTCCTGAGAGGAAAATATATAGCGGTACAAGCCTTTCTCAAGAAACAAGAAAGGTCTCAGGTACACAACCTAACCCTACACCTAAAGGAGCTGGAGAAAGAACAAGAAAGAAACCCTAAGCCCAGCAGGAGAAGAGAAATCATAAAGATCAGAGCAGAAATCAATGAAATAGAAACCAAAAAAACAATAGAACAAATAAACGAAACTAGGAGCTGGTTCTTTGAAAGAATTAATAAAATTGATAAACCCCTGGCCCGACTTATCAAAAAGAAAAGAGAAAGGACCCAAATAAATAAAATCATGAATGAAAGAGGAGAGATCACAACTAACACCAAAGAAATACAAACTATTATAAGAACATACTATGAGCAACTCTACGGCAATAAATTTGACAATCTGGAAGAAATGGATGCATTCCTAGAAACATATAAACTACCACAACTGAACCAGGAAGAAATAGAAAGCCTGAACAGACCCATAACCAGTAAGGAGATTGAAACAGTCATTAAAAATCTCCAAACAAACAAAAGCCCAGGGCCAGACGGCTTCCCGGGGGAATTCTACCAAACATTTAAAGAAGAACTAATTCCTATTCTCCTGAAACTGTTCCAAAAAATAGAAATGGAAGGAAAACTTCCAAACTCATTTTATGAGGCCAGCATCACCTTGATCCCAAAACCAGACAAGGATCCCACCAAAAAAGAGAGCTATAGACCGATATCCTTGATGAACACAGATGCGAAAATACTCAACAAAATACTAGCCAATAGGATTCAACAGTACATTAAAAAGATTATTCACCACGACCAAGTGGGATTTATTCCAGGGCTGCAAGGTTGGTTCAACATCCGCAAATCAGTCAATGTGATACAACACATCAATAAAAGTAAGAACAAGAACCATATGATACTCTCAATAGATGCTGAAAAAGCATTTGACAAAGTACAACATCCCTTCCTGATCAAAACTCTTCAAAGTGTAGGGATAGAGGGCACATACCTCAATATCATCAAAGCCATCTATGAAAAACCCACCGCAAATATCATTCTCAATGGAGAAAAACTGAAAGCTTTTCCGCTAAGGTCAGGAACACGGCAGGGATGTCCATTATCACCACTGCTATTCAACATCGTACTAGAGGTCCTAGCCTCAGCAATCAGACAACAAAAGGAAATTAAAGGCATCCAAATCGGCAAAGAAGAAGTCAAATCATCACTCTTCGCAGATGATATGATACTATATGTGGAAAACCCAAAAGACTGCACTCCAAAACTGCTAGAACTTATACAGGAATTCAGTAAAGTGTCAGGATATAAAATCAATGCACAGAAATCAGTTGCATTTCTCTACACCAACAGCAAGACAGAAGAAAGAGAAATTAAGGAGTCAATCCCATTTACAATTGCACCCAAAACCATAAGATACCTAGGAATAAACCTAACCAAAGAGACACAGAATCTATACTCAGAAAACTATAAAGTACTCATGAAAGAAATTGAGGAAGACACAAAGAAATGGAAAAATGTTCCATGCTCCTGGATTGGAAGAATAAATATTGTGAAAATGTCTATGCTACCTAAAGCAATCTACACATTTAATGCAATTCCTATCAAAGTACCATCCATCTTTTTCAAAGAAATGGAACAAATAATGCTAAAATTTATATGGAACCAGAAAAGACCTCGAATAGCCAAAGGGATATTGAAAAAGAAAGCCAACGTTGGTGGCATCACAATTCCGGACTTCAAGCTCTATTACAAAGCTGTCATCATCAAGACAGCATGGTACTGGCACAAAAACAGACACATAGATCAATGGAACAGAATAGAGAGCCCAGAAATAGACCCTCAAATCTATGGTCAACTAATCTTCGACAAAGCAGGAAAGAATGTCCAATGGAAAAAAGACAGCCTTTTCAATAAATGGTGCTGGGAAAATTGGACAGCCACATGCAGAAAAATGAAATTGGACCATTTCCTTACACCACACACAAAAATAGACTCAAAATGGATGAAGGACCTCAATGTACGAAAGGAATCCATCAAAATCCTTGAGGAGAACACGGGCAGCAACCTCTTCGACCTCTGCCGCAGCAACATCTTCCTAGGAACAACGCAAAAGGCAAGGGAAGCAAGGGAAAAAATGAACTACTGGGATTTCATCAAGATCAAAAGCTTTTGCACAGCAAAGGAAACAGTTAACAAAATCAAAAGACAACTGACAGAATGGGAGAAGATATTTGCAAACGACATATCAGATAAAGGACTAGTGTCCAGAATCTATAAAGAACTTAGCAAACTCAACACCCAAAGAACAAATAATCCAATCAAGAAATGGGCAGAAGACATGAACAGACATTTCTGCAAAGAAGACATCCAGATGGCGAACAGACACATGAAAAAGTGCTCCATATCACTCGGCATCAGGGAAATACAAATCAAAACCACAATGAGATATCACCTCACACCAGTCAGAATGGCTAAAATCAACAAGTCAGGAAATGACAGATGCTGGCGAGGATGCGGAGAAAGGGGAACCCTCCTACACTGTTGGTGGGAATGCAAGCTGGTGCAGCCACTCTGGAAAACAGCATGGAGGTTCCTCAAAATGTTGAAAATAGAACTGCCCTATGACCCAGCAATTGCACTATTGGGTATTTACCCTAAAGATACAAATGTAGTGATCCAAAGGGACACATGCACCCGAATGTTTATAGCAGCAATGTCCACAATAGCCAAACTATGGAAAGAACCTAGATGTCCATCAACAGATGAATGGATCAAGAAGATGTGGTATATATACACAATGGAATACTATGCAGCCATCAAAAGAAATGAAATCTTGCCATTTGCAACAACATGGATGGAACTAGAGCGTATCATGCTTAGCGAAATAAGTCAAGCAGAGAAAGACAACTATCATATGATCTCCCTGATATGAGGAAGTGGTGATGCAACATGGAGGCTTAAGTGGGTAGAAGAATAAATGAAACAAGATGGGATTGGGAGGGAGACAAACCATAAGTGACTCTTAATCTCACAAAACAAACTGAGGGTTGCTGGGGGGAGGGGGTTTGGGAGAAGGGGGTGGGATTATGGACATTGGGGAGGGTATGTGATTTGGTGAGTGCTGTGAAGTGTGTAAACCTGGTGATTCACAGACCTGTACCCCTGGGGATAAAATATATGTTTATAAAAAATAAAAAATTAAAAAAAAAAAAGAAAAAAAAAAAAAGAAATAAAAGGCATCCAAATTGGTAAGGAAGAAGTAAAACTGTCCCTATTTATAGATGACATGGTACTCTACATAGAAAATCCTAAAGACTCCACCAAAAAAAACTATTAGAAGTAGTAAATGAATTTAGTAAATTATGGGATACAAAATATACAGAAATCTGTTGTTTCTACACATTAATAATACAAAAAAGAAAGTAAAGGCATTTTATAACTGTACCAGAAAACCCCAAAATACTAGGAATAAACTTAACCAAGGAGGTAAAAGACCCCTATTCTGAAAACTATAAAACACTGATGAAAGAAATTGTAGATAACAAAAACAGATATCCCATCTTCATGCATTAGAAGAATTAATATTGTTAAAATGTCCATACCACCCAAAGCAATCTACAGATTTAATGCAATCCCTATCAAAATACCAACAGCATTTTTCACAGAATTAACACAAATAACCCTAAAATTTGTATGGAACCAGAAAACACTCTGAATAATAAAAGCAATCTGAGAAACAAAACCTGGAGGTATCATAATCCCACATTTTAAGATAAATTACAGAGCAATAGTAATCAACACAGTATGGTATCAGCATAAAAATAGACCTATAGATCAATGGAACAGATTAGATAGCCCATAAATGAATCTACCCTTATAGGATCAATTAATCAATGACAAGGTAAAAATATACTGTGGATAAAAGCAGTCTCTTCAATAAATGATGCTGGGAGAACTGGATAGCTACAACCAAAAAAATGAAACTTGTCACTTTCTTACACCATACACAAAAATAAACTCAAAATGGATTAGAGACCTAAATGTGAGACCTGAAACCACAAGTATCCTAAAAGAAAATACAAGCAGTAATTTCTTTTATATAAGCCTTAGCAAAATGTTTATGGATATCAACAAAGGTAAGGGAAACAAAAGCAAAAATAAACTTTTGGGACTACATCAAAATAAAAAGCTTTTGCACAGTGATGGAAACCATCAAATGACAAAAGGACAACCTGCTGAATGGGAAAAGATTTGCAAATGATGTATCTAATATGTTAATATCTAAAATATGTAAAGGAATTGTACAACTAAAAAAATCCAATTAAAAAATTGGCAGAGGATATGAATAGACATTTTTCCAAAGAAGGCATACAGATGGCCTACAGATACATGAAAAGATGATCAACATCACTACCCGTCAGGAGATGCAAATTAAAAGCACACTGAAATATCATCTACACCTGTTAAAATGGACAAAATTAAAAAGACAAGAAATAATCAGCATTGGCTAGAATGTGGAGAAATTAGAAAACTTGTACAATGCTGGTGGGAATATAATTTGGTGAAGCCACTGTGGAAAACAGTATGGAAGTCCCTCAAAAGGATAGAAATACCGTATGATTCAGTAATTCCATTACAAGGTATATAGCCAAAGAAAACAAAAATAATTGATTTAAAAAGATATATGCACCCTTACGTTTATTCCAGAATTATTTACAATGGCCAAAATATGGAAGGAATCTAAGTGTGCATTGATTGATGAATGGATAAAGATATACTCACACACACAATGGAATAGTATTCAGCTATTAGATTAGATCTTGCAGTTTACAACATGAATGGACCTAGGTCTTATATTAAGTAAACTAAGTCAGAAAGACAAATACTGTATGATTTCATTTATATGTAGAATCTAAAAAGGAAAACAAATGAACAAAGAAACAGATCTATAAATACAGGAGAATAAACGGGTAGTTGCCAGAGGGGAGGTGGATGAGGGTTAGACAAAATAGGTGAAAGGGAATGGTAGAAGAGGATTCTAATTATGGAATGAATAAGTCATGGGGATGAAAGGTATTATGTACCTATATTATGCAAAATGTCAACACATTCTGCTCTTCAACTATTAAAACAGTTGACTATAAAATACTGCTGAACTCATACCATGACATTCCTCTGCTCAAAATACTTGTATCAGCTACCAAGGGTTTCATGGTTTCTGGAGGCTGGCATCCCAACCAATTTTCTATAAACAGCTGGCAAACCCCATTTAAAGCCATCTGGCACCAAACAGCCTTAATATTCCTGATAGATGAGAGTGCTTTCCTCACTGTCTCATGAGAAAGGAAAGTAACAGAAAAGAGAAATCCATAAAAGAAGAACATTTTCATACTAAGGACTCAGAAAACCCCACTGCTAGAATACTTCATGATTGGGGTGGTGGTGGTGGTGGGTAATGAGAAGATCTGAGCATTTATTTCTTGTCTTCTGTTGTTGGCCTGGGTACATTTGTTGTCTCTTTAACAATATCTATTCATAACCTATACACAATGAGTTCTTGTAGAATTGATCCATAATCTTGGAACATAACAGGTGAATCAACTCGCATGATAGAACATCACCCTCATGATTGGGATGTACAAATTGATCAATAAATATAATTATGGTTAATATTTATTGAATGCTTCATAGAATTTTTATGTAGTACCTCATCTGATTCTTATATTCTTATAACAGTCTTTTTGAATTTGGTGCTACTATTTTCATCCTGCTTTATAGCTCTATAGTCAATAAAATTTATAGTCAATTTAGTCAGTAAATCTCATATGTAATTATTTGTATGTGTATATGTACATTAGCCACATAAAAGTTAGACACATTTAAATCAGATAGTCTGTATTTGGATGGCTTTCTATTTGAAGTTAATACCATGAAGCTTTCTGCATTACTGTTATTTAGAAATGTGGTTGGAGGAAAAGCTGAAAGGATAGCTACAAGAGAGACCCTAGCTTTTTTGTAGGTAATGAAGAGGTAATTGTAGATTTGGGAAAATGAATAAAATATTTATTTTGGAAATCTCAGGAAAACCGACTGGATTTGAAAGTAACAAAGTTAATCAGACTACCAATGACAAAGCTGTAACAAAATTGTGTGTTAAAGAAGTGATGTTTAAAAAAAATATCTAGAAAGTAAAATTGCCAAGATTTTGCATGTGATTACACTAATTTTAAGTTAGAAGGAAGAGTCAAAAAGACTCTGAGGTGTCAGTGGAAGTTGGAAACAGTATCTATGATGAAGGAGAAGCATTCTGCTTAGGGAAATGATTGCTATTTCAAATGTATGCAGGTGGCATCTAAGATACTCTTATGACAAAAGCAAGTGGCAAGTAGTAACTAGTAGTAGGGTTGGATCTACATGTTCTCTGCTAAGATAAAAAATGAGTTCATCAGGCCTACTAGGTGGGCCCAAATCAAATACAGTAGACTTTCAGGCTAAAAGCCTATCAAATAAAATTGTGTAACTCTATGTGTAGATATTCATCAAATTCATAAAAAATCTATTATGCATAACTCCTTTCCATCCATCTCTTTTTTCGGAGCAGTCACACTAATAGGATGACCATATATGAATCCAGTCGCTATGGCAGCTTCCTCTAGAACATTACTTGGACCAGCACTGTGAAAATCAGATAATTATTTTGGTATGTGTTTTGTGGTAAAACAGCATCTCCTCCACCCCACCTTACCAGAGGCAACTTTAAAGTTTTGGTCATTTTGGTCACTTTTCTTGGTTGAAATTGTTTTTCACTCCCTATAATACTTAGGCATATTTAAATTCAGATTTTTTTTTAAAGATTTTATTTATTTATTTGACAGAGAGAGAGAGAGAAATCACAAGTAGGCAAAGAGAGAGAGGAAGGGAAGCAAGCTCCCTGCTGAGCAGAGAGCCCGATGCGGGGCTTGATCCCAGGACACTGAGATCATGATCTGAGCCGAAAGCAGCAGCTTAATCCACTGAGCCACCCAGGCACCCCTAAATTCAGATTTTTTATGTATTTATTTTACAAGGTCATTCTCAGAAAGCAATTTCCTTCCCATCTTTTCTTTCTTTCTTTCTTTCTTTCTTTTTTTTTTTTTGCAAGGTTCTTGAATGATGTGTGTGAGGTTGGGAGAGGATATTTAAATGCAGTCTTCAACTACTAAGACCAGTGTTAACAAATTATTGCTTCAGAGACAACTAGATATAGTAATTTAGCACACAGAATAAAGCTTTGAGATAGGAATGAGAATTTTTAAATATATGTACGCTAGACAGGTGATATCAGTAAAACGGAGGACTAGAAGGTCCGGATACTCATCTCTCCCACCAAATAAAAGAAACTATATAAACTAAAGTAGAAAGCTTTGGAATACAGGGTCCACGGTGGCTTATTCAGTTAAGCCCCTGTCTTTGGCTTAGGTCATGATCTCAGTATCCTGGAACAGAGCCCCACTTCAGGCTCCCTGAGGGGGAGTCTGCTTCTCTCTGTGCCCCTCCTCTTTCCCCTACTCAGTGCGCTGTCTATGGAGCAGCTTGGCATCAGGTGATACCCCTGAGAGGAATTTTCACTCTATAATGAAAAGGAGAGAAAAATCCCAACAAGGCTTACTACTGTGAGTGTTTGCAGCCCCTGTTAGAGAGTATTCCATTAAGGCTGATATCAACTTATGTAGCTGTGTCAGAGTACCTTTCAATGCATCTGCTCCTCAGGGTTGGAGTTGTTACTGCAGTAAGAAGCCCCAGTAACAGCTGTGTCACACTGTCTGGGATAAAAATGCCATAACACCTTGCCTTGAATCTCAGGTGATAGTTCTGACCTGTCACTGCAGGGGCCAAACTGCCACTACCACAGCCTGATCCCAGGTCATGGTACTGAATCATCATTGCCGAGGCTCTGCTAAAGCCATGAGTTCTACCACAGGCATCCCACATCATGGCTCTAGTCCTCGCTGTTGTGGCCATTAGCCATGCCACCCCTGCTCTGACGCCACTTCCCAAGGTTCTGATAGTTTTAACAGACCACCATTAGAGTCACCCTCTGACTGCTTTCATGGGTCAGAGTTAAAACAAGCTGTGCTTTTACTATACCCTGGGCGCAAGCCACTCCTGCACTTTCTTATCATAGGACCCAAATAATTGTTTCTCCATCATTCCCCTGAAGCTACTGTGGCAAGCCTGAGGCCCAGGTCCTAGTTCCATGAAAAATCTACATACCCCCACATCTTAGACCCCAGTGCAACAGTTGCAGTGACCCAGGACCCAGGAGATGGGGTAGTTACATATGTATTTAATCCAAGACCAAGGTTTTACTACTAGGTCAATGTCAGCAAGTCAGATCAACTGCTAATTTTCTTCCTTGGGCTAAAAAGGAGATCAGGAAGACCCTAGCTCTTTCTCCAAGGATCTCAAAGCCCTACCTTCCAATATTACCCATAAGACCTCTGCAATCTCAGCCATAAAAGTCCCCACAGGGTACCTCAATACTGATCTCAGAGAACAGAGCACCACAGAAACTATGCTACTGTGTCTTCCCAGAAACCCAACACATTGTATCACACCCAACCAGTGGACTTGCAATCACTGTCAGGTGAAAGTCCCACTGAATCTAGTCTGAATGACTGAAAGAAGAGACTGCCCTCAAATGAGTAGGCATTAATGCAAAACTGTTAGATACATGAAAAAAAAAATAAAACAGCAACAAAGATTTTCTAGTAACTAAATCCAACTAACTAATTTTCTAGTAACTAAATCCAAAGAAATAGATATTTGTGGATTACCTGAAACAGAATTCAAGATAATTATTTTAAGGAAGCTAGATTCAAGAGAATACAGATAGCTCAGAGAACTCAGAAAAATACACGGACAAACCAAGAAGCTTAACAAAGAAATCATAAAATAGAATCAAACGGGAATTCTACAGCTGAAATTCTATAAGGAATGAAATGAAAACTCCAACAGAACATTTCAATAGCAGGCTTAATCAGAAGAATAATCAGTGAATTTTGAATACAGATCTTGTGGTATTATCTAGTCAGAGGAGAAAAAAGAAAATGAAAAAGTGAAAAAGTCTGTGTGAATTATGGGACACCATTAAGTAAAACAATATCACATTTGAGAGTGTCAGGGGAAAGGAGAGAAAGACAGAAAGTTTAAAGAAATAATGGATGAAAACTTCCCAAATCTGGGGAGAGTGATGGCTATTTATGTACACAGACCTCAAATATGTCTAAACAGATTCAGCCCAAATGAAACAATGTGTCAGTCTCGAGACATAGCACAAAAGCATAGTTGGAAAAGCATGTGGAGTGTAAGTGAAGGAGACTTATTTCCTCATCGCAGATCTGTGTATTACTTCATACTCTTGAAAGTTGTGGCCTGGTGTAGAAAAGGACTTACAGTGCTCTGTAGCAAAATTCTCCCTGTCACCAGAACCACGTACTCCAGGGTTGTCTTCTGTGTGGGCTGCATGCACACTACTCTTGTGGAGCCACATTTGCCTTTAGCTCAGTTAGCTGTAGTCATCTACTTTGCCTGTAGTGGGTGCACTGGGTAAATTTTGGTTTAGAGGCCTGTCTGGGGACGCCATGAGTTCATAGGTGGGTAGGATTGGCAGTGAAGCCAGCTTTCTGCAGTTAGCCTCTCTGCCACAGCTGCAGGTGTACAGATTCAGAGAGAGCTTCTCAGAAGATTAACCTAAGGAGAGCTAAACCAAGACAAATAATAATTAAAATGTCAAAAAAAAAATAATGATAGAGAATTTTAAAAGCAGCAAAAGGAAAATTACATACAAGGGAAACCACATAAGGCTATCAGCTAATTTTTCAGCAGAAAACTTGCAGCTCAGGAGGGAGTAGAATGATATATTCAAAGTGCTGTAAGTGAGGTTACCAAAACGGTTACCAAAAATACTATAAAACATATCCAAAATAGGAGAAATAAAGACTTTTCTGGACAAATGTTAAAGGAGTTCTCTACCATTAAGCCAGCTTAAAAAAAATGTTCAAGGGAATTATTATAGCAGACAGAAAAGGCCATAAGTAGAAGAAAATTATGAAAGGAAAATAAATTCACAAGTAAAAGTAAAAAAATATAGTAAGGTAGTAGATTACTTATCTATAAAGCCAGTATGAAGGTTACAAGGGAAAATAGTAAAATCAATTATATCTACAAAAATCAGTTAAGGGATACACAAAATAAAAATGATGTAAAATATGAGATCATATTTATAAAACATGGAAGGAAAAGTAAACATTTAGTGCTTTTAGAATGTATAGGAACTTAAATGACCCATCAAATTAATATAGACTTTTATACACGTAAGGTGGTATATATGAACCTAATGATAATCACAAACCAAAAACCTATTATAGATTCACAAAAAATAAAGAGAAAGGAATCTAAACATAACACTAAAGAATGCCATCAAATCACAAGGGAAGAGAGCAAGAGAAGAAAGGAACAGAGAACTCTAAAAATAATAAGAAAAAAAGTTAACAAAATAGCATTAAGTATATATCTACCAAAAATTACTTTAAATTTGAATGGACTAAATGTTCCAAAAAATAAACAAACAGAGGTTTACTGACTGCATTTTTTAAAAATTTTTATTTATTTATTTGACAGACAGAGCACAGGTAGGCAGAGAGGCAGGCAGAGAGAGAAGAGGAAGTAGGCTCCCCACTGAGCAGAGAGCCTGATGCGGGGCTCGATCCCAGGACCCTGGGATCATGACCTGAGCTGAAGGCAGAGGCTTTAACCCACTGAGCCACCCAGGTGCCCCTTACTGACTGTATTTAAAAAAAAATTAAAAAGCCTATTGACATAGCTACCTTGAAGAAATTCACTTCAGACCTAAAGACACACACACAGAGACTGGAAGTGAATTGCTGGAAAAAGATATTCCATGCAAATAGAAGCAAAAAAGACAAAATTCACTTTAAATAAAAGAATGTAGGGAGGCACAAAGAAGGGCACTACAAATGGTAATAGGATCAATCCAACAAGAGGTTGTATTAATTGTAAATAGTTATACACCCAAGATAACCTAAATAAAGAGAGTAAATATGAATATACATAAAGAGGGAAATAGACAGTAATACTATTATAGTAGGGGAATTTAAACCCCATTTACATCAATAAATAGATCATTTAGGCATAAAATGAACAAGGAAGCATTTCTTTGAATGACACATTAGACCAGATTGACCTAACATATATACAAAATATTTCATCCAAAAAGCAGAATATACTTTCTTTCAGGTGCATGTGGAACACTCTCTAGGATGTTGTTAGGACACAAAGCAAGTCTCAATAAATTTAAGAAAACTGCAATCATATCAAGCACCTTTTCCAGCTACATTCTATTTTTAAATGTAAAGCTAGACATCAACTACCAGAAATATCTGGAAAGAAGACAAATACATGGAGGCTAAACAACATGATACTAAACAGTGAATGGGTAAACCAAGATATCAGAATTAAAAATACATAGAGACAACTGAAAATTAAAAACAAAAAATGATGATCCAGTATTTTGGGGACTTGGTAAAAGCAGTTCTGAGAGGGAAATTTATATCAACACAAGCCTCCTTCAAGAAATAAGAAAAATATCAAATATTTGATCTAACCTTACAGCTAAAAGAACAACAACAACAAAACACAAAGCTAGTAAAAGGAAATAAATAATAAAGACTAGGAAAAAAGACTAGGAAAAACAGACTTAAAAAAAAAAAGCCAATAGAAAATATCAAGAAAACCAGGAGCTGATTCTTTAAAGATAAACAAAATTGATAAGCCCTTACAGGGTCCCAATACCGTAAATGTTAGATCCTGACTCCATAACCAGTGGATTTGATCATCACAGGGAGCTTGAGACCTCAGCAAGCTGAGGTTCATAATGTCCACATCAGCCCCAGACACACTAAAACACAGAAAAAAAAAAAAAAAAGCCACAGTTTAAAAAGGCCAAGAACTTGGAAATGTGCTTTCCCCCTCTACCTTAAAAACCCAGACTGGAGCAAGATCTGGCTCTTGGTGAGCTTATGACCTCAAGGAACCAGGGGCCACAAGCCTGCATTAGCCACACTGTGGAGCTATAGCTCAGAAAACAAGCTGTGATTTTGTGTGTGTGTGTGTGTGTGTGTTTTAATGTGTTTATTTGCTTTTTAAAATTTTTATTGTACTTTTTAAAAATCTGTCTTGTTTTTCTTTTTCTTCTCTTTTTGATTTTGTTCTTTTCATCCGTATTCTTTTTTCTTCTTTCCCGCCTTTTCAATTTTTTTAGCGTTTTCTTATTTTGTCATTATTTTTCCTTTATCTCTCTATAAAAAGTCACACTTAAATGAGTAACTAACATACATAGCCACAGCTCCACCCAGCCATCTAGCAAAAGTCACCAGGTACACACAGTCTGCATAAAGTTCACCATACACAAGCCACACCTTCAACTTTAGAAGTAGCCATTTTGCCTAATCCATAGACATAAACACAAAAAATCATGCAAAATGGGGAGACAGAGGAATATACTCCAAATGAAAGCAAAAGAAAAAAGGTCTCAGTAAAAAAATTAAACAGAGATAAGCAACATGCCTGATTTAAAAAAAAAAAAATTGTAATAATGATTGTAAAGATACTCAATGGACTGGAGAAAAGGATGGAGGAATTCAGTGAGACTTTCAATAGAGGGATAGAAAATATTAAAAATAACCAATTAGAGCTGAAGAATACAAAAACACACACTGCAGGAAATCAGTAGATTAGAGGATGCAGTAGAACATATCAATTATCTGGAAGACAGGCTATTGGAAAGAAGATAAGGTGAATAGCAAAGGGAGAAAAGAATTTTTTTAAATGAGGATAGAGTAAAAAAATATCTTGGACAACATCAAACAAATATTCCCATTATATGGGTCCCAGAAGAAGAGAGAGAGAAAGGTGTAGAGAACTTCTTTGAAAAAAATTATAATTGAAAACTTCCCTCGCCTAAGTAAGGAAATAGATATCCATGTCCAAGAAGCCCAGAGAGTTCCAAACAAGAACCAAGGAAGTCTACATCACAGTATATAATAATTAAAATGTTAAATTTTAAATATAAAATTTAAATATAAAGGGAGAATCCTAAAAGCAGCATGAGAAAAACAAACAGTTATTTATGGGGACAAGGTGGGGGGGTTCCTGTGAGACGTTCAGCTGGTTTTTCAGAAAAACTTTATAAACCAGAAGGCCTTTGATATCCAAAGTGCTGAAAGGTAAAAGTTAACAACCAAGAATACCCCCACCAAGCAAGGTTATCATTCATATACGAAGTAACAATAGTCTTCGGGGTGGGGGAGGATCTAAAGGAGTTTATCACCACAAAACCAACCTTACAAAACATGTTGAAGGGATTTTTTTAAATGGAAAAGAAATAGCCACAGACATAAGAAAACATAAGAATAAAAAGGTATAAAATAGAACAACATACACATACAATATGGAGAAGGGAGAAGGGGCAAAACAAAAAGATTTTTTTTTCTGTTTTTAGAATATATTTGAACTGATATAACCATCAAATTAATGTGGACTTTTACTTAGGATGATATGTATGAACCTTACAGTAACCAGAAACCCAAAACTTAGGATACACAAAAAATAAAGGAAATAAAGCCAAATAAAGCACTATAGATACTCATTGATCACAAAGAGAGCAAGAGAAGAAGGAAGAAAAAAGAACAATAAAAGCAACCAGAAAGCACAATTTTAAAGTGGCAATAACTTCATACCTATCAATAATTACTGTAGTCATGATCTCAGGGTCATGAGATTGAACACTGATTGGGCTCAGTGCTCCGCAAGAAGTCTGTTTGAGATTCTCTCTCTCTGTCTCTCTCTGCCCTTCTCTTACCCCCCAATCTTGAAAATAAAATAAAATCTTTAAAAGAAATAATTACCTTAAATGTAAATGACTTAAATACTCCAATTAAAAAATAGAGTGATGGAATGGATTAAAAAAAAAAAAAAAAGACCCATCTGTATTCTGCCTACCAGAGACTCACTTAAGACCTAAAGATGCACAGAGACTGAAAGGGATGAGAAGAGAAAACATTCACCATGCAAATGGAACCAAAACAAAAACAAACAAACAAACAAACAAAAAAACTGGGGCAGCAGTACTTATATCAGATAAAATAGACTTTAAGACAAAGTTTGTAACCAGAGACAAAAAAGGGCACTACATATTGAAAAAGGATCAGTCCAACAAAAGGTTATAACAATTGGAAATACTTATGCACCCAACACTGGAGTACCTAACACATAGAGTAAATCTTAATGGACATAAAGAGAAATTGATGGCAATACAATAAACTAGGGGACTTTAACACTCCACTTACATCAGTGGCTAGATCATCCAGACAGAAAATCAATAAGGAAACAATGTCTTTGAATGACACATTGGACCAGGTGGACATAATAGATAGAACATTTCATCCAAAAACAATATATTTGCAATTCTTTTCAAGTGCACATAGAACATTCTGAGAATAGGTCACATATCAGGCCATAAAACAAACCTAAATAAATTTAAGAAGATTGAAATTATACCATGCATCTTTCCTGACCACAATAATATGAAACTAGAACTAAATCACAAGAAGAATACTGGGAAAGAACACAAACACAAGGAGCCTAAACAACCAATCAGCCATCAAAACTATCAAAGAAATTAAAAAAAAATGCATAGGGACTAATGAAAATGAAAATACAATTGTCTCTGAGACACAGTGCAAGTAGTTCTAAGAGAGAAGTATAGACAATACAGGCCTACCTCCGGAAACAAGAAAAAAAGAAAAAATGAAAGAATCTAACCTTACACCTAAAGGAACTAGGAAAAGAAGAACAAAGACCAAAGTGAGTAGAAGACATGAAATAATAAAGATTAGTGTCCAAACAAATGACATAGACACTAAAAAATACAATTAAAAAAAAACCCAAACCTTTATCAAGACTCACCAAGAAAGAGAAAGGACTGAAAATCAGAAATGAGACAAAAGTAACAATGAATACCATAGAAATAAAAGAAATAAAGACTATGAAAAATTATATGCCAATAAGCTATAGAACCAAGAAGAAATGGATAAATTCCTAGAAATATACTATCTTCCAAAACTGAGCCAGAAAGAAATTGAAAATCTGAATAGACTGGTTATAAGGAATGCATTGGAATCAGTAATTAAAAAACCACAAAAAGGGGCACCTGAGTGGCACAGTTGATTAAGCATCCAACTGTTGGTTTCAGTTCAGGTCCCAATCTCAGGTTCATGAGATCAAGCCTCACATTGGTCTCCAGTCTCAGCATTGGAGTCTGCTTGAGATTCTTTCCCTCTCCATCTCCCACTCTTGTGCTCCCTCCCTCCCTAATAAAAAATCTTTTTTAAAAAATCCCAAAAAATAGAAGTTCAGACCAGATGGATTCACCAGGTGAATTCTGTCAGACATTTAAAGAAGAGGTAATATCCACTCTCCTCAAACTAGTCCAAAAATTAGAAGAGGAAGGAAATCTTCCAAATACATTCTAAGAAGCCAGCATTACCCTGAAACCCAAGCTAGACAAAGATATCACACAAAAAAGAAAACTACAAGCCAATGTTCCTGATGAACATAGATGCAAAAATCCTCAAAAAGTATAAGCAAACCACATAACAGCACTATATTAAAAAAAAAATCACCAAGATCAGGTGGGATTTATTTCTGGGATGCAAGATTGGTTCAATATTTGCATATCAAGCAATGTCATAAACCATTATCAACAAAATAAAAAGGATAAAAATCATATGGTCATCTCATTAGATGCAGAAAAAGCATCTGACAAGATTCAACATGAATTCATGACAAAAATTCTCAATAAAATGGGATTAGAGGAAATGTACCTAAACATAGTAAAGGTCATAAATGAAAAGCCCACAGCTGACATTATACTCAATGGTGAAAAACTAAGTTTTATCTCTAAGGTTAGGAACAAGACAAGGTTGCCCCCCACTGCGTTTTTAAAAATTCTAAAATAGTTAACATACAGTGTTATATTAGTTCCAGGTGTACAATATAGTAGTTCAACAATTCCATATATTTCCCAGTGCACATTAAGAAAGTACACTCCTTGGGGCACGTGGGTAGCCAGATGGGTTAAGAAATTACACTCCTTAATTCCCATTACCTATTTCACTCATTCCCCTCCACCCAACCCACCAAACTTTATTCTCTACAGTTAAGAGTATATTTCTCGGTTTGTTGCGCGCTCTCTCTCTCTCTCTCTCTCTCTCTCATTCTCTCACTGTTGTGCTCAGTTTTTGCTCATTTGTTTTGTTTCTTAAATTCCAGATGAGTAAAAACATTTATATCTGACTGAAGCTATTTTGCTTAGCTTTATACTTTTTAACTCCATCCATGCTACTTCAAATGGTAAGATCTCATTCTTTAAGGATGTCCACTCTTCACACTTTTATTCAACATTGTACTAGAAATCCAAGCCATAGTACTTATGTAAGAAAAAGAAATAAAAGGGATCTGAATTGGTAAAGAAGTTGAACTGTCACTAATATCAGATGACTTACTACTACACATAGAGCATTCTTAAGATTCCACTAAATATGACTAGAAGTGATAAATGAATTTAATTTGGAGGCAGGATAAAAAATTAATACCCATAAATTGTTAGTATTTATATACACTAACAATGAAGTTGCAGAAAAGAACAAAAAACACCATTTACAACTTTGCCAAAATTTTTTTTTAATACCTAAAAATAAACTTTATCAAAGAGGTAAAAGGCCGGGGCTCCTGAGTGGCTCAGTGGGTTAAAGCCTCTGCCTTCGGCTTGGGTCATGATCCCAGGGTCCTGGGATTGAGCCCTGCATAGGGCTCTCTGCTCAGCAGGGAGCCTGCTTCCTCCTCTCTCTCTCTCTGCCTGCCTCTCTGCCTACTTGTGATCTCTGTCTGTCAAATAAATAAATAAAATCTTTAAAAAAAAAAAAAAGGAGGTTAAAGGCCTCTATCTGAAAACTAACTGTACTCTGAGCACTTTTGTTCACAAAACTGGAACAAATAATACAAAATTTGTATGGAACCATAGTAGACCTAGAATAGCCAAAACAAACTTAAAAAGACCAAAACTGTAGTATCACAATGCCAGATTTCAAGATACACTACAAAGTTCTAGTAATCAAAGCAGTATAATGCTGCCACAAAAATATCCTTATCAATAGAAAAGGATAAATCTCCTGATGTGAACCTATGAATATATTAATTATATTAATATATTATGACAATTAATTATGACAAAGGAAACAAAAATATACAATGAGGAAAATGCAGTCTTTGCAATAAGTGGTGCTAGGAAAACTGGATAGCTATATGCAAAAGAAAGAAACTAGGTTATTTTCTAACACCATACACAAAAAGAAAATCAAAATTCATTAAAGACCTAAATATGGGACCTGAAACCGTAAGATCCTACAAGAGAACATAGTAATGTCTCTGATATCAGCCATAGCAACATTTTTCTAGATATGTCTCCTCAGGCAAGGGAAATGAAAGCAAAACTATAGGTACTACATCAAATCAAAGCTTTTGCACAGCAAAGGAAACCATCAACAAAACAAAAAGACTATCTATTAAATGGAAGAAGGTATTACCAAATGGTATATCTGATGATAAAGGGCTAATGTTCAAAATACATAAGGAATTTATACAGCTCAATACCAGGAAGCCCCACAAATAATCCGGCAATGTCCACAATAGCCAAATTATGGAAAGAACCTAGGTGTCCATCAACAGATGAATAAAGAAGATGGATAAAGAAGATGGATGAGGAAGATGTATATATGTATATAGATATATATATATATGATATAGATATCCATATGGATATGTAGATATATATAATGGATAAAGAAGATATATATAATGGAATAGTATGTATTCGATGTAGTGTTCAATGATTTTTTTTACTCAGATGGCTTTATGGTATTGAGTTGTATAAGTTCTTTATGTATATATATACTAACCTCTTACCAGATAGATCCTTGTAAATATCTTCTCCCATTCATCAGGCTGCCCTATGTAATGTTGATGGTTTCCTTTGCTGTGCAAAAGCTTTTTATTTTGATGTAGTTCCAAAAGTTAATTTTCACTTTTGTTTTTCTTGCCCAAAGAGATAAATCTAGAAAAACATGATAATTTTTAATCATTGATAATGATAATTAATTATCATTAAATATCATTAATTAAATTTTTTATCATTGATAATTAATGATAATTAGCTAAGTTCTATATAAAAGAGATTACTGTCTGTTTTCTTCTAGTATTTTTATGGTTTCGGGTCTCACATTAAGGTTCTTAATCCATTTTGAGTTTTTGTGTATGGTCATCCAGTTTCATTTTTTGCATGTATCTGTCTAGTTTTTTCATCAACATTTATTTGAAGATAGGTCTTTTCCCCACCATATGCTATTATTTCCCTTGTCATAGATTAATTGACCATGTAAGTATAGGTTTATTTCTGGGCTCTCTATTCTATTCTATTGATTCTATTCTATTGTCTGTTTTTGTTAGTTTGTATGTGTGTGTGTGCACCAATTGCATAGTATTTTGAATACTAGAACTTTGTAGTAGCTCTTACATTTAGAGATTGTGATACCTCCACTGTTTTCTACTTTCTCGAGATTGTTTTGGCTATGTATAATTTTCTGTGGTTCAATAAAAATTTAATATTTTTTCTAGCTCTGTTAAAAATGTTATTGGTATTTTTATAGGGATTGCATTAAATCTGCAGTTTGTTTTGAGTAGTATGGATATTTTAAAATAATATTAATACTTCCTTTCACCCATTTTGCCTACCACCTTGTCCTCTGACAACCATCAGTTTGTTACCTGTATTTATAGTTAATTTTATTTTTTGTTTATGCATTTTTTTTAGATTCCCTTTACGAGTGCCATATATGGCATTTGTCTTTCTCAGATTTATTTATTCTTATTTCACTTAGCTTAAAACCCTCTAGGTCCATCCATGTTATCTCAAATGGCACAATCTGATCCTTTTTTATGCGTGGGAAATATTCCATTTTTTGTGTGTGTGTATGTGTGTGTGTGTGTTTATGTCACATTTTCCTTATCCAGTCTTCTGATGGACACGGACACTTAAGTTGCTTCTCTGTCTTGGCTAGTATACATAAAGCTGCAATGAACATAGGGGTGCATAGGTCATTTTGAGTTAGTGTTTGTCTTCTCTAGGTAAATACCCATTAGTGGAATTACTGGATCATGAGGTATTCCTATTTTAAATTTTTTTAAAAATTTTTGTTTATTTATTTGAGTGATAGCTAGAGAAAGTGAGCCAGTATGAGCAAAGGTGGGGGGATGGAGTGAGAGGGAGAAGCAGATTCCCTGCTGACCAGGAAGCCCTATGTGGAAGTCTTCCCCAGAACCCTGGGATCTTGACCTGAGCTGAAAGCAGATGCTTAACCATCTGAGCCACCCAGGAACTTCTAATCTTAATGTTTTGAGGTGGTTGCACCAATTTACATTTCTAACAACACTACATAGGTTTTCTCTCTTTTTTTTCTTTTCTTTTCTTTCTTTCTTTCTTTTTTTTTTTTTTTTTTTTTTTCCACATCCTCACCAACACTTGTTATTCCTTGTCATTATGATTTTGGCCATTCTAACAGGCAAAAATATATCTATGTAAATAGAAACCAAAAGACAGCAGAGATAGCAAAACATATAAAAAAGAATAAATCTAAGTAAAAAACTAAAAAAAAACAAAGAACATCATTAGTTAATGACATTATAACTATTATCACAGAAATAGAGAAAATCATTAAAGATTATGGGAACAATGACATGCCAACAAGCTAGGTGACCTAAAAGAAATGGATAAATTTCCAAAAAAATACAACCCACCAGGACTGAATCAGGAAGTAATAGAAAATCTGAGACCAATAATGAATAAGGAAATTGAATCAGTAATCAAAACTTCCTAACACAGAAAAAACCCAGAACCAGATGGTTTCAAAAGTGCATTCTACCAAACATTTAACAAACTCTAAAAAAATGGAGGAAGAGAGAATACTCCTACACTCATTTTATAAGACTAGCATTACCATGATACTAAAGCCAGATGAGAAAGCAAAACTAAGAAAGCAATCATACTTAGGATAGCATTGAAAACATTAAAATACTTAGGAATAAATTTAACTAAGGAGGTGATGTACACTGAAAATTATAAAATTATAAAATTATAAAACTGATCAAAAAGATTAAAGAATATACATATAAATGTAAAGATAACAAGTTCTTGGATTGGAAAAATTAATAATGTGAACATGTATGCATTTTTGCAAAGCAAGCTTGACATTCAGTGCAGTACCTAAGTAAAATTCCAGTGGCATTTTTCACAGAGATAGAGAAAAAACAAAAAAACAAAAAAACAAAACCTATTCTAAAATTTGTTTGGAATCACAAAGAACTCCTAAATGTCAAAGCAATTCTGAGAAAGAAAAACAAACCTGGAGTCAACACCCCATCACTCACCCAGCCAATTCCAAAGCTGTATGGTATCAAAATGTTATACTGGTATAAAAACAGGCACAAGACCAGTATAAATAGAGAGCTCAGACACAAACCCACACATACTCTCTCAATTTTTACAACATGGTGCCAAGAACATACAATGGGGAAAGGACAGTCTCTTCAACAAATGGTGCTGGGAAAATCAGATACTTAACATGCAAAGGAATGAAACTAGACCTCTATCTCAACAGCACTCACTAAAATTAACTAAAAATGTATCAAAGACTTCACTATAAGTCCTGAAGTCACAAAACTAAAAGAAAACTTAGAGAAAGAGATTCTTGAATTGGTCTTAATAATAATTACTTGTAAAAGACTTCAAAAACAGAGACAAGAAAAACTAAAACAAGTGGAACTAAAGGGCTTCTGCAAAGACATCAATAAATTGAAAAGGCAACCTACAGAATGGAAAAAAAATAGTTATAAACCATGTATTTATTAGAGGTTTAATATCTAAACTTGGTAAAGAATTCATATACAACTTTATTTTTCAATGTTTGACCTCTTGAAATTTCCAAAATGTTATAATCCTTTATTTTAATATGGTCATAGAGTGGTAGTTGGTTCATTGAAATAAAGAGAAAAATTTAATAAAGAACAAAGGCTAGATTATATTTTCTATTGTTGTCAAGATAATATAATAAAAGCCATAATATAATATCTAAAAATAATTATAAGTAATCCACTAAATTATTGCTGTGAATATAAATATTCCTTAAAACAATACTTTCCTGAAGAATTCTTTTTCATTCAGATCAACAGCTTTGAACTATATTCATTAGTACATTAATAAGGTATTTTTTCTTTGTGAGGTGCTGACTTGGGGTTTTACATATTACCTTCAAAAGTCTGCTAATGTAGTTACTCAAGTATTGAGTTACTTGACAGTAAGTGCCATATTTTGATTTTTCTACCTCAAAGATTTTAATGCTAAATAATTTTCAGCACATTTTTAAGTCCATAAATTATAGATCTACATATATCTATATTAAGACTAAGTGATTTCTTAAACTATACCAACTGATGTGATTGGTATAAACCCTAACTTCTCAAGGTTAACTGTTTACAAAATTTGAAAACAAATATCGATTTATCTATACTCATGAGTCATTAAAAGATACAAATGTCATGAGTCCTCAAAAGAAAAAAAAAAAACATGTCACATTTTGGGGAGCATAGGGTCAATCGGGATCAGGAAAATATCATAAAAGAATACGACTAAAGGAATAAGTTGGTGTTTTTTCCCTTGAAGACTGGATAGGATTTCAGGAGACAACTGCTTTGGAGAAGTTATTTCAAGCTGAAGAGCAGGTGCAACGGAGAGAAGGTGGCAAAGCGTGAAAATTGTTCAGGAACAATTAGTTGTGCTGTTGAACAACGGTGGTGTTATATAAGTGTGCAGAAGTGGGTAACAGGCTGGAAAGTTCCATTGAGGCCATTTTGTGGAATTATTTGAAAATCAGGCAGATGGACTTGTGTTTAATTTAATTGATACTTGGATGTCATTTAAGGTGGTTGAGCAGGATAAGAATTAAATCAGTGTTGCACTTCAGGAACATTGATCAGCCATTGGAGGAGTTAGACTGTGGGTGAGCCAGAGACAGGAAGACCAATTAAGTAAAAGGCAACAGGCAGTAGGCTCATGAGAGGATTAAGGGATCTCATTAAAATTGGAATGAGAGTAATTAGGATGGAGAGGAGACTGGATTTGAGAGAGGATACAGACAGAGCAAACACAGTTGCTGTTAAAGGATGCTCTGTATTTACTCCAATGCAGAAATTTAGACAAAACACAGAATAAAGATGTGAAAATTAGAACAAATGGGAATTCACCTTGACAGTTTTACGACTGGCATTTTTTTCCAGCTTTACTGATATAATTGGCATATAGCATTGGATTGTTTATAATGCAAAATAGTTATTTTTGAAGCAAAATGAAGCAAATACAAATTTGCTACAGGCTTTCTTTAAAGAAACAAAACATTACAGATTTAATTGAATTGCCTTATGTTGTTCTCCTCTATGATATTAGATAGTTATTATCATAAATTCAGTGTACTGCTTATGATTTTTAAAATCTCCTACATATATCTGCATACAGAAGAAAAAATATGTAATATTTTAACTTTTTAATTTTTATATCATTCTGTAATTTGCTTTCCAAAACTATATGTCTTGAGATCTATCTGTATCAATATATATAAATGTGGTGAATTCATTGTTAACTTTTGTATAGTCTGAATATACTACAGTGTATTTATGTGTTGTTTTTTTTTAATTTCCTTACAAATAAATGTTTAATGCTGGTAGAAGAATTTGGGAGAGGAGTCACTCCAGCTAAGACTCCTCTGGACCAGAGAGTCCCCGTTTACGCCACAGGTGATCTGGCAACTGACCACAGATGTATGAGTGAGCTTAGCTGAGATTAACAACATTTGGCCCAGATCAACAGAACCATCTCAATGGCACACAGACTCATATAATAAATAAAAGATCGTTGTTTGAAACCATTTATCTTTCAGTAGGATTTTGTGATTATTTTTAAGACAATAGCTAAATAACTCATTAATTGATAACAGTCATTGTTTATATAAAAGGCAATGAAAATTAGGTTATATGTTAGTTATATGTAGAATTCTTTGATAACAATAAATAAATTCTCAGTAAAATGCCTAACAAAATATTTCACCGGAAGGTATTAATCTAAGTTGCAATTACTATGTTAAAATATTTTATCAATTTTTTTGAAAATGTTACACCCAGTTATGGTTATGATTACCCATAATACCACAATGTTCTTAATATTGCATTTTATAATCATTTAATTTGTAAGTTTATTTTGAGTTTATAAAATATTTTAAGTTATTGGGGTACCTGAGTGGCTCAGTTGGTTTAGCAACAGACTCTTGATTTTAGCTCAGGTAGTGATCTCAGGATTGTGAGATCCAGCCTTCTGATGGGCTCTGCACTCAGCACAGAATCTCCTTAAGAATCTCTTCCTCTCCCTCTCCCTCTGTCCCTCCTACCCAGCTTGCTTGTGCACACTCTCTCTCTGTCAAATTAATGAAATTAAACATTTTATTTAATCATTTAAATTATTTTATGCATCAAAATCAATGACAAAAATACAAATAAAAATTCTCTATTTTAATAGCAAAACCTGATTTTAAAAATGACTTCTGGGGATGCCTGGGTGGCTCAGTTAAGCAGCTATCTTCAGCTCAGGTCGTGATGCCAGGGTTCTGGGATTGAGTCCCACATTGGGCTTCCTAATCATTGGGAAACCTGCTTTTCCCCTCTACCTGCTCTGCCTGCTGCTGTCCCTACTTTTGCTCTCTGAGACAAATAAATGAATAAAATCTCAAAAATTTTAAATGAAATTAAGGTGGCTTCTGTCATAGTCAAATACTTAAAACCAGAGTAGAATGGTGGCTGCTGGGGGCTAGGGGAATGCAGAAATGAGGAATTCCTATTCAACAGGTAGCTATAAAGCTTCAATCATATAAGATAATTATGTTCTAGAGATAAGCTATACTATATTATTATGCCTGTAATTATTAATAGTGTATTGTGTACTCAAAAATTTATTGAAGGCAGATTGCATGTTAAGTGTTTTTACTACTCAACAACAACAAAGACTTGCAAAGCAAGCTTAATATCAATGAATAAGGCAGGGTGAAAATTCTGCACCTTTAAATCACTTGAAATTCAGTTTATAGAAATGAACAGTAGTAATTGCAAATTAGAGGATGTTCCTTAATTTATATTTATTAGCAAGTGTAATATTTATATGTGACCACTAGATAGAGCTAGTATAATAATATCCTGAGGAAATAAAAATATATGAAACACTATCTTATATATGTATATTTTGCTTTCTTTATATTGAATTCTATATAATCCCATGTACCTCCAAAACTGTTATCTTTAAACAGATACAACTCAGCTCAGCTCTATTTTCACTGAAATACCAATCACTGAAATATCACTGAAATCACCAAGTTTGTTTCCCAATAGTGATGTGCATATAATACATTATAAAATTATAAAATTATAATAGTCATAGTTCTTAAATCATATTATAACATTTTAGGATGTCTCAGCATAAAAATTATCCTAAAACCTCTAAAATACTTTTTGATGAAATTTTAATATATTTTGTGGTTTTTTATATTTGTACACAATATAGTGTTTATCACACATGGGGCAAATTATACTTGTTACTTTCAGATAAAGATTTAGTATATACTAAAGAATCTACAAAAATAAAGTTTCAGACTAATGAGTAGATTTTTAAAGCAGAATATGTTAAACAAAACATGGTTCTCTCCTCTTTTTAATTAACAGAAGACTTCCATTATGGAGCCAACAATGAAAACCACAATTTGTAGGAAACTTGAAGGTAGAGATCACGTTTTAAACTTCATTCCTAGATCCTATAAATGGCCATCACTATCATCATCATCATAAAATAAGAACATGTCTTTGGAGGCTCATTTATTTGCTAGCTATATTAGTACACTATTTATAAATATCCATAAACTAAATTGACCATTACGCAGTGCAATATATGTAGCTTACTATACTTTCAAATTAACGAAATCTTTAAAACTCAGTTTCTTAATCTGTAAAAATGGTTTTAATGTGATGTGATTTAAGAATTAAATTAGGAGCAATTGACTTTGCTAGTCATTAAAGTAATACTTGTCGTATTTTGGTGAAAATCAGAATCATCCAGGAGCATGTTAAAATGAACATCCTAGACCCCATCCCCAGAGTGTCTGACCTAACTGGACTATGGTTGCTAGAAATGTGCATTTTATCAAGTGTCTCTGGTAGTTCTGATGCAAAAGTTTATATACTGTAATTTCAGGAGTGTAGTAAATAAGAACATAGGCTCTAAATTGAGACAGACCTGAAATGCAAGCCTCAGTTTTTAATCAATAAAATGGAACAATGACACCTAACACAAGTCGTTGCAAGGATCAATACAGACAAAATGTAAATAATGCTTGATACATGGTAATAAGCCTATAAATAGTATGTATTATATTCCTTTCCCCAATTATGTCTACACGGTGTGGCTATTCTCCAACAAGATATCAAGGAAGTACACAGTGATGATACCTGCTCGCTGGTATCCTATTATCTGAAGAAAAATATGAGATGTGTATAAAATACACTGAACCTTCTCAGCAATTATCTTTTCTTTTTAAAGTGATCACTTTGAAAAAACGTGCATTGATATAATGTATTTATATGGCTTTTGAATAAAAGAACTGTTCACTGACATATTGAAAAATATTCCAAATTAAATAAACAGTAAGTTAGGCTACATAATAATGTACTTGTTCAAATATTAAGCTGTATATTTAGAAGGTATATTGTTTCAAATGTTTTCATCATGCAGTTTTTTCTCTTTATTCATAATTAAACTTAAGGGAGCTAGAAAAACTATTAGTTAACATTTATTGAACACTTCTTAATTTCTGGACATTCTCATAAGGACCCCATATTTAATACCTCAAGTAATCCTCACAAACTGATAAGGTGAATAATATTATTTCCCTGCTTTTATGGGGAAAAAAAATAGACAAAAGTAATGGGCCAAAGAGAATTCAGTGTGGGATTCAGGAATAAACCCAGGCAGGCTAATTCCCAGGAGCCTAGGGCCTGACCTCATATCAGAACTTCCTTTCCCTTTTTATTTCCACAGTCCCATCTCCAGTTGAGGGGCTTATTTCCTCCAGGGGAATGTGGGGGTTTACCACACAAACCAAAGTTTGGTTTCAATCTACTTCTCTACTTTGCAGTAATTCAGTTTTTCATCACTTCCTTTTTGGCTATTTATGGGATCTTGAACTTGCCACTTTTTGAATTATTGTTTAACCCATCTGAATGCACTGCTTTGTTTTAGAAGATACTGATATCATAATGATCATTCTGCATCCCACTCAAATTCTTCATTCTTTGTAATGTTTCGTTCAGATCTCTCTGATGCAAAATAATTCCTTCTTTTTCTGATCTTGGTACAAGAACCTTGAGAATTGAATCTTAGAAAATCTTAAATCCATGTGACTAAACTCCAAAGTCCTCTCTGCTCCAATATACATTTATTTCCCAGAAATAACCTTAAGCTTTGGGATACTTTCTACCCACTAGATGTGATCCCCTTTATGGCATGCCCTCCATTTAGGAGACTTAGAGGTGACCCACATTATGATTTATAACGCTTGGCATGGCGTTTCAGGAGAATAAATCATTAGCTCTATGAGTCTAGTGATGTGTCTAAAGAAAAAATCTGGATCCCATAAGACTTAGCTTGATAAAACTCTAGCCACAAAGGTACAAATGAAGGTGCAGTGGGTATAATGTTTGGGTTTTCACTTTGAAACTCCTACTATATCATTATTAAACATTATCAGTGGTCCTACATTTTTTGTTAAGATAAAATTATTCACAGATCCCATTAGCTGTTTTAAAGTAAAAGCTATGTGTCCAGTAATACCTATAAAATCATTAAATTTTGTTAATATCAGTAGCACCTATTATCACATAACAATATGAGATAATTTTTTGTTCAGTTAGAAGATAATGTGTAGGACCTGGGAATCTGAGGATTTCCTGTAGTAAATCCGATGCCTGACATGGCCTGAAAACTAGAAGTTGAAAACCTCTTACTAGGACACTTTATTTGGACACTTTGTTTTTCCCTTTATTGCATTGTGATATTATTCTAATGCCTCCTCTTCTCTCCTTTTTTTTTCTCTTCCTTCTCCTCTTTCCTTTCTCGCCTTTTATTCTTCATGATGTTAGCGTCTAACTAAACTAACTAACTAACTAACTAAAGCCATATCAAAACCCTCAGGGACCCAACATGTTGAGAGTGGGAAAAGAAATTGATGGAAGGAAACTGGATCCTAGAGAGATGCTCTCTGTTGTACAGGCAGCCTTCATATATTTTACTATGTGACCTCATTGTTTAAGCATTATTAAGGTTTCAATCACTTGCAGGAAAATCATCCCATTACATGCTTATTTTAGTAATCCTAATTTCTCAGAAATTTTGTTCCAGAGAAAAATATGATGGTCTACTCTAATTGTACTGACATTACATAAAACATCTTCTGCTACATTAAAATAATCTGCAAGCTATCTGGAGAATTCTGGAGATAGCATACTATAAACTTACCTAAAATTAGGACAAAAGGAAAGCTGTTATAATTATCAGGATGTTAATTTCTCTGAGATTTTTAAGCACCCATAATAATCAAAAGTAATGTTATAGGATTGGCTGAGATATTCACAAAATTCTACTTTTGTGTTAACTTTTGGGAAATATGTTTATGTTATTTTGAGGACATCATAGTTTTTTTTTGTGGGACTTTATAGTTTATTACTGTTACTTGTGGCAATATGATTTTCTTAAATTTTCAACTCAAATTAAGCTTTACTACAATAATTTATTTCTAATACTTTATAAAACTTACTTGTAATAGATGTATGATAATTGTCTGGTCCTGACTATTTTGGAAGTCTCCTAATAACGATTAATATCAATGTAAATTTTAAAGTTTACAAGACTTTTTATCATATAACATTATAATTACAAAGTAATTATATTAGATTTGTCTTTTATAATTTTTATTTTGTTTTTATTATTTTATTTTTTAAAATTATTTATTTTTCTAATAGAGAAAACTAACTTCAGAAACCTCACATCAGTTACTCAATATCATAAGACCAAAGTGACAAAAGAGTAGACAAACATGTCTATTATATATATTATATATTATTTATATGTATATTATAATATAATTTATTATATTATTACATATAATAATTCTATGTGTGAGTTAGTATAAAATTTGTTAGGAGTTTCCTGGTTATTTGATGAAATACAGTTAAGTATAATTATAAAGTATGGTTAAGGAGACAAGGATCATTCAGCAATCTAAAAAGAAGCATAAACAAAAACTACCTGGATAGTTTATGGTTCTGAAATCAGGAACTTGATAATTTTTCTTAACAAGATTGGCAGAGTCGGGGCGCCTGGGTGGCTCAGTGGGTTGGGCCTCTGCCTTCGGCTCGGGTCATGATCTCAGGGTCCTGGGATCAAGCCCCGCATGGGGCTCTCTGCTCAGCGGGGAGACTGCTTTCCTTCCTCTCTCTCTGCCTGTCTCTCTGTCTACTTGTGATCTCTCTCTGTCAAATAAAAAAAAAAAAAAAAAAAAAAAAAAAGATTGGCAGAGTCACAGAGTTGAGAAATAACATATTCTAAAAACTTGAGGCAGTTCAGTATTACTAAAGTTGGTCAAATGCCATGAAAATGCTGATTTTTAACCATTTTGAATGATAGAAATGACAATTTCATCAAGCTCAAAAAAAAAAATAAAAGACAAGTACACCTGGGAATTAAAAATGGACAGATGAGGGCATCTGGGTGGCTCAGTCTGAGTATCGACATTTGGCTCAGGTCATGATCCTAGGGTCCTGGGATTGAGCTTCCACATCAGGCTCCCTGCTCAGTGGGGAGCCTGTCTCTCCATCTCTTCCCCACTCCTGTTCTCTGCCACTTTCTCTGTCTCTCTCAAATAAATAAATAAAATCTTTTAAATAAAAATAGATACAAATGGAGACATGAGTAAGATTAGAGAGGTACCAGGTCACGTAAGGTACAGTGAAAGATAACAAGCTTATGCTCTAAATTATTCAAAAGCATTGAAAACCTTTTAAGTATAAAAATAATATAATATTTTAACTTAAAACAGACCGTTCTGGATGTATAGAAATATCTGATTTAAGGTCAGGGTCATGCAGATTATACGACCACAAGACAAGAAGTTAATTACATTACAGTTAGTTGCAATCACTCAAGTAATAAGGAACCCAGATCCTGGCATTAGTGAAACAAAAGGTTAAATGAAAAAATATTTATGTGATAAAACTGGTAGGTATTATCAAATTATCAAAGCTGGTGTTGATAAAGATGAAAAATGGTAGATTACTCTCAAGTTTCTCACTTGTATGACTAAGTGGCAAAACTATGGCCAGGTGGAAGAAATACAGAGAGAAAAGAAAAAAATATATATGTAAAGGGCAGAGGACAGTGTACAAATCAAACTCAAAGTCAAAGCAAGAAAAATGGGGCATACTTTAGGCTAAAGAATAGTTAAGTTTATTAGGAAGGAAATCAGGGGAAGAATGATTCAGAAGGCAAGAGGGAATAAAGGCTTAGAAGAAATACCAGTATTTTGTAATAAATAGGGGCAGCAAGAAAATTCAAGACTATAAAACACGCATTGTGTTTAGCAATTTTTAAGTTAACCTCTAAGAGAAACAGATCACAATTCTTGACAGGCATTGTGTTATATAGGGAAAAAAATCTTTTTTTATGGGCTTCTCATAGTGATCTTCATACTTTCATTTTTTAAAATAATGTGTTTTTAATATTTTGTTGTTCTATTTACCTGAACTGGTAAATATGACCTCAATACATGAGGTCTTTGAGAACAGGGAGGCTAACATGTTAATATGGTTATATTAGGAAGAGCTGCTCCCATCACCGCACCCTTGGTATGCCACTGCTATAGAGATAAATTTTGGCTAAAAGTTTGAGGATTAACAGAGTAATTGACCATCTTCAGTTTGAGGTTTATTTTGGACAGGCTTATTTGAAGTGTATGGGTGGGCAATTGGATGTACACTCTGGCACTAAGAAGAGGTCTATGTTGGAGTTAGTTTCTAAATTACCAGCTAATAGATAGTATGTGACATAAAGGGAGAGTGTAGGACAGGTTTAAATAAAAAAAAAAAAAAAAGAAAAAAAAAAAGAAGTGGTGATAAATACCTGGAGCACAGAGATCTTGTGAATAAAAAGCCCAAGAAAAACCTGTGTGACGAGTGGTAATTAAGGGAGAAAATGATTCCTATAACGACAAAGACTTTGGGAGAATGAAGTTAATGAACACCTTTGGTTAACACAGTTTTACTGAATGTGAACTAACTGGTCTGTTCTCTGGATTGAGGAGACAAGTGTTGATCTAGAGGTTGAGTGAATAAAACTATTACACAATGTTGCTGCGTAGAAGAGTTGAAAAACGGGTAAATACTGGTAGTAGGAGGTTATATTGCAGGATTTTTAATAGGGGATACAAAAGTTTTTGATCAAATCAGATTCTCAATGAAACTTCAGCAGGTTTTCATTTTTCTAGTGTAAGTACTTACAAATGGCATGGCTGGATCATCTGAAAGGTATATATTTAACTTTTTAAGAAATGGCTTATTTTCCAGGCACCTGGGTGGCTTAGTCTGTTAAGTGTCTGTCTGCCTTCTGCTCAGGTCATGATCCCAGTGTCCTGGGATTGAGTCTCGCATGGACCTCCCTGCTCATCAGGGAGCCTGCTTCTCCCTCTGCCTCTAGCCTCTGTCTTTCTGTATCTCATGAATAAATAAATTAAATCTTTAAAAAAAATGGCTAGTTTTCCAAAAAGCCTATGCCATGTTACATTTGCACCAGCTGAGTATGAGCATTCCACTTGTACTTTTTCCATGCCAACACGATATCATCTGTATCATTGGATTATTCCAATGAATGCACAGTTGATTTACGTTTTTCTGATGGCTAGCATTA
Source organism: Mustela nigripes (assembly GCF_022355385.1). NCBI lineage: Eukaryota > Metazoa > Chordata > Mammalia > Carnivora > Mustelidae > Mustela > Mustela nigripes. The sequence goes on from NC_081559.1 coordinate 171,104,295, forward strand.
GTATTTTGTATTTATTAGCTATTAATACATTTTTGTTTATGAAGTACCTGTATAAATTATCTGCCCATTTTAAAATTTATCTTATGAGGGACGCCTGGGTGGCTCAGTTGGTTAAGCAGCTGCCTTCGGCTCAGGTCATGATCCCAGCGTCCTGGGATCGAGTCCCACATCGGGCTCCTTGCTCAGCAGGGAGCCTGCTTCTCCCTCTGCCTCTGCCTGCCATTCTGTCTGCCTGTGTTCGCTCTCTCCCCCTCTCTCTCTCTGATAAATAAATAAAATCTTTAAAAAAAAATTTATCTTATGAGATTGAAATATTTATATTCTGGACATAAGATACTTTCCAGACACATGAATCAGGACAGTTTTCACTGTGTGGCTTACCTTTGAGAGTACTTGAAAAAATAATTTTTATTAAAATAAAGTCCAACTTTCAAACTTGTTTTTATGGTTCATGTTTTTCTGTATATACTATTTAATAAATCTTTGGCAAATTCTAAGTCATAAGTATTTACCTCTTCTGGAGGTATTATAATTTTAGTTCTAATACTTCAGGTCTGTGATCAATTTTGAGATAATTTTATGTGCATTGTGAAGTTTTATTTTATGTGCATTGTGAAGTTTTATTTTAATTTTTTCCATATAGGAATATCAAGTTCCCAGCACCGGTTGTTGAAAATCCTATGCTTTCCTCGCTGAATTGGTGGATATCTTCCTCAAAATCCAATGTTTAATTCTGGGCTCTTATTATGTTTCATTAATCTATATTTGTCCTTTGACCAATATTTTATTGTACTGATTCCTGAAGCTGTTTTTTTTTTAACTGAACATACACTGAAATATTAGTTCCAGGCATACAATATAATGATTCCAAAAAAGTTGAATCTAAGGCTTTTAAGTCAGGGAGTATACAGGGTTCTCCTGCCTTTGTGAGGTTAGAAGTTTACAGTATCTTTTTAAATACTCAAACAGTTCCTTATGTATCTTAAAAATTGATTGCAATCTAGTCAAGTTTTCAGGCTTAATAATACTCTGTTGTATATAGATATAAAACAAATATATATCTCTCTATATATAGATACCAGGTTTTGTTCATTCTATTCATTTGTTGATGGAAGTGTGGCAGTTTTCACTTTATAGCTATTATAAATAATGCTGCAATGAACACTGGTGTACAAGTAAGTGTCTGTTTTAAATTCATTTTGGTGTGTCCTAAGAGTAATACTACTGGGTCATATGATAGTCATATGATAATTTATGTTTAACTTTTTGCGGAGTCACCATATTACTTTGCACAGCAACTGTGCCATTTACATTCCCTTTATCTATGTGTGTGTTCCAGTGTGTCTACCTATTCAACAATACTTGCTTTTTTTTTTTTTTTTTTTTTTTTTTTTTTTTTCTCCCTTTTTTAATTTTTTTTTTTTTTTTTTTTTTTTTTTTTTTTTTTAATAAGAGCCACTCTAGTCAGTATGATGTGGTATCTTTATGGTTCTATTTGCACTTTGTCATTATTGATTTGCATTTCCCTGATGACTAACAGTACTGAAGATCTTTTCATATACTTACTGATCATACTTGTAGATACTGACCATACTCGTAAATCTTCTTTGGACACAAATGTCTATTCAAGTCCTTTGCCCATTTTTTAATTGGGTGGTCTTTTTGTTGTTGAGAAGTTCTTTCTATATTCTGGATATTAAACTTTTGACAGATATACCTTCTCTCATTCTGTAGGTTGTCTTTTCACTTTCTTGTTCTTTAGTGCAAACATATTCTTAATTTTGATTAAGGCAAATTTATGTATTTTATCTTCATAAGCAACAAGCTTGTGTTTTTGGTGTCCTAAGAATCTATTACCAAACACAAAGTCATGAAAATTTAGCCTTAAGAATGCTTCTAAGCATTTTATAATTTTAGCTTTCATATTTGTTCTTCCTTTTGAATTTTTGTATATGGTGTGATGTAGGATCCAACTTCAATTTTTTACATGTGGAAATCCACTTGTCCATCCCAGCACCATTTGTGGAAAAGATTTTTATCTCCTCCCCACCCCCTGTTTTTTTGTTTGTTTGTTTTGTTATTTGTTTGTTTGTTTGTTTTTGAGAGAGAGAGTGAGAGAGAAAACAAACAGGAAGGAGGGTGAGAGAGAAAGGGAGAGAAGCAGACTCTTTGCTGAGCAGGGAACGTGATGTGGGGATCGATCCCAGGACCCTTAGATCACCACCTGAGCTGAAGGCAGATGCTTAACAGACTGAGACACCCAGGTGCCCTGAGACATTTTTTTCCCTTCTTGAATGGACTTGGCACCCCTGTCACAAATCAACTGCCCATAGATGCAGAGACCAATGAAACAGAATTGGGAATTGAGAAATAAACTATTCAGCTATCCTTATGCCAGTACTATCCTGTTTTGATTATTATAGCTTTGTAGTCAGTTTTGAAAGTGTGAGTCTTCCAACTTTGTTCTTTTTTTTTCAAGATTATTTTATCCACTGGAGATCATTGGTAATCACATATAAATCTGGGGATCATTTTTACCATTTCTGTAATAAAGGCTGTTAGAATTTTGATAGAGATTATATATTTAATCTGTAGATTACATTAAATAGTTTTTTTAAAGATTTTATTTATTTATTTGACAGGCAGAGATCACAAGTAGGCAGAGAGGCAGGCAGAGAGAGAGGAGGAAGCAGGCTCCCTGCTGAGCAGAGAGCCTGATGCGGGGCTCCATTCCAGGACCCTGGGATCATGACCTGAGCTGAAGGCAGAGGCTTTAACCCACTGAGCCACCCAGGCACCCCTACGTTAGATAGTTTTAGCAGTATATTTATACATCTGTCTGTTGAAGGCAGTAAATGGCTTTTTCTTAAAAAATGAATCTTTTGTAATTTACCTGTTGGAGCAATATGAAGCGTTATGTTCCATTATTTGGATCCAGAAAGAGATTTTAATGTGTCAAAACTAAGAAAAAAATATACTGAACAAAGCTATTTATGGGAAAAATACATTTTTTATAAATTTATTTGCATCATCATAGTTTAGCAATGTTAGACTTATACTTTTAGTTGCTATTTTAAAAATGAAACATAGCTAACAGAGCTATTTTATGAGGATAATTCTGTGGTTTGTGTAGAAGGGCCTCAACATTTGATTTTTAGTCTGACACAACAATTTTGAACTACTATAAAGGATAAGTGTATCTATATAAGGAGAGAAGATTGGTTAAAATTGGTGAGTTTTACATACAAGGTAACTCCTAACATTTGAGTGATATAGACGCAGTATATTGTAGTGGTGAAAACATAGGATTGAGAGTCAAATTTTCTATGTTTTCCTCCCAGCTTTACTATTCACAGGCTATATAACATTGGGCAATTTCCTTAGGATATATCTGCTTCAGTAGTCTCACCTATAAAATGGGAATACTTACATCAAAGGGTTAATGAAAACTATTTTATATTTGCACATAGTAAGTGTTCCCTAAAAGTTAATTATATGCAATAGTTTATATCTTTATTTACTTTACTATTTGCACAATTTTTTTAAACATTCTTAACCTTCTTTTTTTTTTTAAGATTTTATATATTTGACAGAAAGAGATCACAAGTAGGCAGAGAGGCAGGCAGAGAGAGAGAGAGGGAAGCAGGCCCCCTGTGAGCAGAGAGCCCAATGCGGGGCTTGATCCCAGTTCCCTGAGATCATTACCTGACCTGAAGGCAGAGGCTTAACCCACAGAGCCACCCAGGTGCCCTCTTAACCTTCTTTTACCTAATCCCCTCTGAAATAGGAGATATTATTAGCCTCATTTAATGATGAAACTAAAAGTCACTGTGATACATTAAGGGCATATTAAAGATCAAAACAGAAAATTTAGGTATGCAAGATGAATAAGTTCTAGAGATCTGCTATACAACATTATGCTTACAGTTAAGCTTGTAGTTTAAATTTTTTAAAAGGATAGATTTCATGTTACCTGTTCTTACTACAGCTTAAATCAAAACCTATAAAATCAGATCTTATTAAAACCAAATAATTGTTTGTCAAACTTATATCCTTTCCACCAGGACAAATTGCTTCTACTTTCTATTTTAAGTGAACAGTAAGGACAATATAAAAGTGAAATTATGTAATGTTATAACAGAAGACAAATTGAAATAATGAATTTTATAGCAATATACAGAGAGTTAATTTCCTTTTCCTATGGTTCATATTTGTTTCTTCTGGTTTTTGGGAGAGAGAAAGTATATTACTCCTTGTAAAATTCATATACTGGTTGGCAGTTGGCTGAATATGGGATCATATTTAATATTTGTACTGTTTGGATTTTATTATAAATAGTCACAATTTATCCTAAGTCTTGTAGCTCTGGATGCAATCACATCAACAATGAGATATGCCTGCATATTTGCTTTCTATTTAAATAGATCTTTATTATTGACTCATATTTGAAGAAAATCTATCTTGTTCGTTTTGCAACCTCATAAATATAAGTAAAAATGAAACATTAACAGACATTTTTAAGATTCAACAGGACAATTTAGAAGATAAAATTCTTTACTAAACCTATTTTAACTTAGTGAAACAATTATCTAGTTAGTAAATATTTGTCTATGTATGAATTTTACTATTATCATCCCCTACTAAAATCAGAGGCATTTAAAACATTTCAATTGAAGTTATGGCTTTGAATTGGATGAATAAGAGATAATAGAGTTTTGGAAAGTGATTTCCAGTGTCTTCAAACAGATGTCATTTGAAAGAAATCAGCACAAGTACTATGTTAATTGGAATAACAAACATTGATGCATATAACACATGCACACAGAACTCAAAGCTTAACAAGAAACATCTTTTGTGATATGGCATTAAGTGTAATCTTACTTATGGGTAATATTTACATAGTTGTACCAGAATTAAACATGATACTGGAGATTTTAGCTATTGTGAAAAAAGAATTTGCTGATTTTCCTCAGTTCTAATTAGTTAACATAATGATGTTTAGATTGGTCATTAGTCACTTAAGAGGTAGTAAATGCAGTTCAGTTAAACTATGATTCATAAATTCAGGAGTTTAATACCTATGGAATGCTCATTCCACCACTAAATATTGGAAATGCAAATACTTAGAATAAGACCTTAGAATGATATCTTGAGACCAATATTAAACTCAATAAGTACAACTGAAAAGAATAATGAAGTTAGTTTGGTATAACTTGTTCTAGGAAAATCATCCTGGTTACTAATGATCATTTCATCTTTGGAAATTCAGCCAAAATTATCAATAAGCTTTAATAGACTTCATTTTTTAGAGGAGTTTTAGGGTGACAGTAATATTGAGCAGAAGATACAGAGAACTGTAAAAGATTTTAGTCTATATTGTAAACTGCTTTATTTTCACGTTTTGAAAGTCATTTATCTGAAGAATTTAAATATTCTCTTGTGCTACAAAATTATTCTTTCAACTGAAGCTAAATTAACTCCTAGTTTCAGTGAAGTTATCAGATGACTTGTTATTTTAATAAGTAATTAATGTTAGGGGAGGGTCAAGATGGTAGAGAAGTAGGAGACCCTGTTTCAAACAGTCCCCTGAATTGAGCTAAATATCTACCAAAACAATCTGAACACCCTTGAAATCAGTCTGAGATGTAAGATTATACACTTCTCGATCTCTGTGGGAGCAGGAGATTATCAGTGGCGAGGTAAAGCAGGGTGGGAGCACTCAGACTGATATGGAAGGATAAACAGAAGGGGAAAGGAGCCACCAGAAGTGACCCATTGGAAAGTAACAGCCCAATATGAAAGTGCCCTGTGATTGAGGACCAGCATTAACTTGGGAGTCTGGTTAAAAACACTCAAAAAAAGGAAATGATCTTCAAGGACAACTGGTGGAATCAGGCAGTTAATAGGCATGGGCCTAAGCCCACAATCCTAGGACCTACCACTGCCAGTGACCACCAGGGCCAGAGAGACTGAAGTGGAGCCCCCCGGGTTGCTGGGCTTGTACCACAGTTTACCTGGGCACACTCCTGCCCCCGCATGAGGGAGTCTGGTGACGCTGGCCTGCACTTCCTAGAACTTTTGCATACTGCACAACTGGGGTGTGACCTACTCCCTGCCTGTGTCTGATCTCTGCAGGCACTAGCCCACAGTCTCTAGGACTGGCCAATGGTCTGGACTCTCCCAGCCCCCGCCTGAAGGGATTTAGTGCTATCTCTTGTCACAATCCCCTGGTGGCAACCTGAGGTCTGGACCCCAGACAACAGTTCTGGCAGAGGCAGCCACTGGAAGTGGGTTCCCTGGACCAATATTGCTCGTGGTTTTAGTGGTTTTAGTAACACAGGGGTGCAGAGACAAGCAGGCACTTTGGCAACCCCTGAGATGGTGGCTGGGGACTTACTCTGCTTGTGGGAGGTTGTGTGGCTCAACGGAGTTTGCAGAGGGGGTGTCTGTGTGTTATGGACCACCCAGAGGGGAGCAGACCAGAGTCTTCTCTCTGAGGCAGAGGTCTGGGTGCAGTTTGCTTTCCACTAAACCCCTGAAAAGCAACCAAAGAACAAAAACCTCCAAAGAACAAAAGCCTGAAAAACCAGTTTCCCAGAGCCCAGCCCCTTGATGGGGGACAAGAGGACTCAACCCAAGCAAGACTGACTGAAAAACACAGCAGGCCACTCCCCCTTAAAGCCAGCCAATAGAATGAGATGGTAACTACCACAGGTTTCCCATAAAACTGTAAAACCCCAATGTCAGGGGAAAACAATGTATTAAGCACCTGGTATTGCCTTAAAACCTGTGTATTTCATAGATACAACTTTTATTTTTAATTTGTTCTCACTATTCTTCTTTTTAATTATTTTTAACCTACTTACCATTACAACTAGAGGTTTAATACAACACATTCCATAATAACTTTCAACTTGAATTTTTTTCATACATATGCCTGTGTTTCTTTTTCTTTTCTATTTTTTTAATATACATATAGATATAAGCTTCAAGGTAATCCTCTTTCCCTAATCAATACTACCCTTATATATAAGTCAGTTTTAATCTCTTTTTATTTCTAGAAAGTTTAGTACTTTAACAAGATATCAAGATACAGCCAGGAAGAATCAAAATAAACTTTCTCACCCACATTGGTTTATAACCACCCTCCCATCTTTTTCTTCTGTCAGTGTTTCTGTGTATTTGCTTTTGTTCTGGTATTATATCAGTCTTATCCATGGGGTTCATTTTGGTTGGGTTCTTTGTTCTTTCTTGTCATTTACTTTGGTCAATCTTTTAGTTTGTCCATTTTTGTTTGTTTACCTTATAAATCTTACCTTGGGGCCCACTTTGGCCCACTGTGGCTGGGTCTTCTTTCTTCTTTCTTTCTTTCTTTCTTTCTTTCTCCTTTTTCTTTAATTTTGGTGGTGACTTCTGATTGCTCATAAATGTTCTGGGTTGCACCTTGCCTGGATTGTGGTTGATATAACCACATCTCACCAGAATGACTAGGAGGAAGAACACCCAAAAGAGGAAAAACTCAGAGACTGTGCCCTCTCCATCAGAACTATTGGATATGAACATGAAGGAATTCAGGGTAACAGTTATCCAGGCAATTTCTAGGTTGGAGAAGACCATTAGTGGCAACATAGACTCTCTATAGGCAGAAGTGAGAGTTGGTCTGGCAGAAATTAAAAATGCTATCATATCAATGAGATCCAACCTATTCTAAGTACTCTAACAGCTAGGGTAAATGAGACAGAAGATAAAATAAGTGATCTAGAGGACAGACTTATAGAGAAAAAGGATCAGGAGGAGTCATGAAAGAAACAGCTTAGAAGCCATGAAAACAGAATTAGGGAAATAAATGATGCCATTAAATGTCCTGACATCAGAATTATTGGGATCCCTGAGAGGGTAGAGAAAGAGAGAAGACTAGAAGATATAGTTGAACAAATTTTGGATTAAAATTCTCCCAATCTGGGGAATGGAAACAGTGTTTATGTCCTAGAGGTAGAAAGAATACCCCCCAAGATCAACAAATCTAGAAAGACCTCAAGGAACTTGATTGTGAACTGGTGAATCATAATTTTAGACAAGAGCTTTTGAGAGGGGGAAGAGATTCCTTACATACAGAGGAAGGACCATCAGAATACTGTCAGACCTGTGCACAGACACCTGGCAAGCCAGAAAGGGCTGGACAGACACATTCAGGGCACTAAATAAGAAGACTATGTAGCCAAGAATACTTTATTTAGCAAGGCTGACATTCAAAATGGATGGAGAGATAAAGAGCTTCCAAGACCATCAAGGTTTAAAAGAGTATTTGAGGGGCGCCTGGGTGGCTCAGTGGGTTAAAGCCGCTGCCTTCGGCTCAGGTCATGGTCTCAGGGTCCTGGGATTGAGTCCCACATTGGGCTCTCTGCTCAGCAGGGAGCCTGCTTCTCTCTCTCTCTCTCTGCCTGCCTCTCCATCTACTTGTGATCTCTCTCTGTCAAATAAATAAATAAAATCTTTAAAAAAAAATAAATAAAAGAGTATTTGACCACCAAGCCAGCACTACAAGAAGAAAGAACCCAAGAGTGACACAGAACAGAAATTTACAGAGACAATCCATAGAAACAAGGACTTCACAGGCAACATGATGTCAATAAAAACGTATCTTTCAATAATCACTCTCAACCTGAATGGCCTAAATGATCCCATAAAATGGCACAGGGTTGCAGATTGGATAAAATGACAGGAACTGTCCATATGTTGTCCACAAGAGACCCATTTGGACCCTAGGATACATCCAGACTGAAAGTGAAGGGATGGAGAAGCATCTTTTCATGCCAATGGGCCTCAAAAGAAAGCTGTGATAGCGATTCTCATATAAGATAAATTAGATTTTAAACTTAAGACTGTAGTCAGAGATAAAGAAGGACACTACATAATTCTTAAAGGTCTATCTACCAAGAAGATCTAACAATTATTAATATTTATGCCCCCAATATGGGAGCAGCCAACTACATAAGACTACTGTTAATCAAGATAAAGTGTCATATTTATATGAATACATTAATAGTAGGGGATCTTAACATGCCACTCTCAGTAATAGATCATCCAAGCAGAAAAGTCAATAAACAGGAGCACTGAATGACACATTGGACCAGATGGACCTCATAGATATATACAGAACATTTCACCCTATAAGAATAGAATACTTATTCCTATCGAGTGCACATGGAACTTTCTCCAGAACAGACCACATACTGGGTCACAAATCAGAGCTCAACTGATACCAAAAGACTGAGATTATTCCATGGATATTCTCAGACCACAATGCTTTGAAACTGGAACTCAACCACAAGAAAAAGTTTGGAAGTTAAAGACGACCCTGCTTAAGAATGTTTGGATCAACCAGGAAATCAAAGAACTTGAACAATTCCTGGAAACCAATGAGAATGAAGACACTTCGGTCCAAAGTCTATAGGATACTGCAAAGGTGGTCCTAAAGGGGAAATACATAATCATCCAAGTCTCCCTAAAAAATAAAAAAAATAAAAATCCAGAATACACCAACTCTCTTTACACCTTAAAGAACTGGAGAACCAACAAAAATTAAGCCAACACCACTCACAAAAAGGGAAATAATCAAGGTTAGAGCAGAGATCAACAAGTTAGAAACTAGAGATATAGTAGAACACATCAATGAAACTACAAGCTGGTTTTTTGAAAGAAGCAATAAGATTGATAAACCACTGGCCAAACTAATCCAAAAGAAAAGAGAGAGAGAACCCAAAATAATAAAATTGTGAATTAAAAAGGATAGATCACAACTAACACCAAAGAAATAGAAATAATCATCAGAAATTATTACCAACAGTTCTATGCAAATAAGTTAAGCAACCTAGATGAAATGGATTCATTCCTGGAAGCCTATAAACTTCCAAACTGAATCAGAAGAATAGACCAATATCTAGTAACAAGATTGAAGCAGTAATCAAAAACCTCTAAAACACACACACACACACACACACACACACACACACACACACAGAACCCACACAAGAGCCCAGAATCTGACAGATTCCCTGGAGAATTCTATCAAACATTCAAAGAAGAAATAATACCTATTCTCCTGAAGCTGTTTCAAAAGATAGAAACAGAAGGAAACTTACAGACTCTTTTTTTTTATAAACATATATTTTTATCCCCAGGGGTACAGGTCTGTGAATCTCCAGGTTTACACACTTCACAGCACTCACCAAAGCACATACCCTCCCCAATGTCCATAATCCCACCCCCTTCTCCCAAACCCCCTCCCCCCAGCAACCCTCAGTTTGTTTTGTGAGATTAAGAGTCACTTATGGTTGACTCTTTTTTATGAAGTCAGCATTACCCTAATCCCCAAACCAGGCAAAGACCACTTCAAAAAGGAAAATTTCAGACCAATATCTCTGATGAACATGGATGCCAAGATTCTCAAGAAGATCCTAGCTAACATGATTCAACAGTACATTAAAAAGATTATCCACCATGACTAGGTGGGGATTTATCCCTGGGATGTAAGGGTGGTTCAACATTTGCAAATCAATCAATGTGATAGAACAAATCAATGAGAAAAGAGAAGAACCACATGATTCTCTCAGCTGATGCAGAAGAAAACTTTTGACAAGATACAGCATCCATTCCTGATTAAAATTATTCAAAGTATAGGGATAGAGGGAACATTCCTCAACTTCCTAAAATCTATCTATGAAAAACCCACAGTGAATATCATCCTCAATGGGGAAAAGCTGACAGCCTTCTCTTTGAGACCAGGAACACGACAAGGACATCTACTCTCGCCACTGTTGTTCAACATAGTACTAAAAGTCCTAGCAACAGCAATCGGACAATGCAAAGAAATAAAAGGTATTTAAATTGGCAAAGAGGAAGTCAAACTCTCTCTCTTTGCAGATGACATGATACTTTATATGGTAAAGGACTCCACCCCCAAACTACTAGAACATATACAGCAATTCAGTAATGTGGCAGGATACAAAACTGATGTACAGAATCAGTTGCTTTCTTATATATTAACAATAAAAATATAGAAAGGGAAAAGAGAGAATTGATTCCATTTACTATAGCACCAAGAACCATAAGATACCTGGGAATAAACCTAACCAAAGAGTTAAAAGATCTGTACTCAAGGAACTATGGAATACTCATGAAAGAAATTGAAGAAGACACAAAAAGATGGAAGAGCATTCCATGCTCTTGGATCAGAAGAATAAACATTGTTAAGATGTCTATACTACTTAGAGCAATCTGTACTTTCAATGCCATCTTGATCAAAATTTCACCAGCATTTTTCAAAGAGCTGGAATAAACAATCCTATAATTTGTATGGAACCAGAAGAGATCCCAAATTGCTAAGGAAATGTTGAAAAAGAAAAACAAAATGAGGGGCATCACGTGGCCTGATTTCAAGCTTTCTACAAAGCCATGATCAGCAAGACAGCATGGCACTGGCATGCACAGACACAGAGACCTGTGGACAGAGTAGAGAGCCCAGATATGGACCCTGAACTCTATGGTCAACTAATCTTTGACAAAGCAGGAAAAAAAAAAAAAAAAGTATCTTCAATAAATGGTGCAGGGAAAGTTGGAGAGCTATGTATAGAAGAATGAAACTAGACCATTCTCTTACACCATACCCAAGATAAACTTGAAATGGATGAAAGACCTCAATGTGAGACAGGAATCAAATCCTAGAGGAGAACTTAAGCAGTAACGTCTTCAACATTGGCCACAATGGCTATAATCGCCAAACTGTGGAAAGAGCCAAGATGCCCTTCAACTGACAAATGGATAAAGAAGAAATGGTCCATATATACAATGGAACATTATGCAGCCAGCAGAAAGGATGAATACCCAACTTTTGTATCAACATGGACAGGACTGGAGGAGATTATGCTGAGTGAAATAAGTCAAGCAGAAAAAGTCAATTATCATATTTTTCACTTACTTGTAGAGCATAGGAATAATATGGAGGACATTAGCAGAAGGAAAGGAAAAGTGAATTTGGGGAAATCGGAGAACCACGAGAGACTGTGGACTCTGAGAAACAAACTGAGGGTTTTAGAGGAGACAGGGTTGGGGGCATGGGTGAGGCTGGTGGTGGGAATTAAGGAGGGCACATATTGCATGGACACTGGGTGTGGTGCATAAACAATGAATCTTGGAACACTGAAAAAAATAAAATTGTAAAAAAGTAATTAATGTTAATATTTTACTATTTTTTTCCAGTGGGTAAATGGTATACAATTTCAAAAACATTCTCACAATTACATAATAATGAGGATGGGAAAATAAAGTTAAATTCATAAATATAGTTGCACCAAACAAGTTCCTAACTGATGAAAGATTTATAAGAACAAAACTATAAAAACATGAGAAGTAAAATACGGTAGGATACAAAAATAATCTAGGGGTTGGGATTTATTCCTGGACAAGATACAAAATCCAAAAGTGATAAAAGAAAATGTATTTGTTATACAGTATTTGAGAATTATATAGGTCTAAAGATGCCCTGAACAAAATTGTATATTTCGAGTACAACAAAAGACTAAATAGAAATCATAATTCTCTTTAGCAAGTAGGGATCTTTTAAACAAGATGAAAAAGGAGGAAGACCTATAGAGACCATAGACTAAACTGTTTAAAGGATAATTCAACAAATATACAGAAATCCAACAAATAAAAAGAACCCAACAAATCAACTTGCACAAATAAAAAATAAAATGACAGAATTGAGACACATAGAAAACAAGAATAGAAGTGATAAAGTGTCAATTTATATAATATGAAAAGTTCTCCCAAGGTGAAAATAAAAAGTAATAAATATAACAGAAAAGAAATAGGTATGGAAAACAAAATTTTTAGGCAGGTTAGTTCGTTCCTAAGGATGAAAGAAACATCTGAAAAGATGCACTAGCCAGATTAAATTGAAAATAACTTAAAAAAAAAAAGTCTCAGTGTTCAGATAAAAATTTCACCATAGGGATTCTAGGGAAAAGAGAATGACTCATTTCACAGAGGTCATCAATTATTAAAATCCTACTCTGCTGAAGTTGCTCTTTGGTGAGCATGCATGTGAAATACTAATATCTTCACACTGCACCCTTCCGAAGAAGTCTATCCGCATACTTCTTCCTCAGACCTTTTGTTCTCAAGTTTGGAAACATGGAAATAAAGACCAACAAAAGAAAAAAGCAAAGGCTTTTCTTGACCTTGCTATGTAGCAAGGGAGTCAGCCACCATGACTACATTTTATCAATCTCAAAGGCAGGCATAAGAGTGAGAAAGCTGCATAGTGATAAAAAGGGTAGGCTTCAAGTATGGACTGAGTGGAAGTGGTTGGTATAGAGAAGCTGTAGACAGCATGCCCCGCTTCTAGTTAGCCCAAGTGATTGATTAGGGATGCATATTTGGATTTTTCTGGTTGGTACAAATTTGGAAGCAGGGACAAACAATAGGAAAGCTGTCAATTATTAATCAAGTCCTGTCCATGTTGGTTCAATTGTTACAGAAATTATTGTTTAACTGCCTGGATTGTTACCAAAGATAACAATCCGCCTCCCTATAAATCTGATTTATAGCAGGCTGGTTTCCTGAGCTGTTTATTGTGGAGAACAGGGCTGGTTTCCTAGGCAGATTTCTTCTGATTGTACATCAGAGTCCTATTTTTATCCATGGTCTGACCATTCTCCATTTATAGATTCAGTTTCTCAGTACTGTTTGTCCCAAGTCCTGGAACATTATGCCAAGCCACTGACCACTATTACTGGGTTAGTGAAGATCCTATCTCTGGCCATAACTACTTCCAGGCAAAATATGTACTCAAAACTACTCAAAATGAGTTTCCCCATTTACTTCTGTTCTTCAAAATCACCCGAGAGAAGCTATAGTAGTACTGGCTTAACCCAATTTGGGGAATTGCCAGCATAACACGCAAAAGTATCTTTAAAAACACACTTCTCTTTATTTCTTCTTAAGTCAGTTGGTCATAGGGAATTCATCATGAGACCACAAAGGGTGTTATGAGAAAAAACAAAAGACGAAAAACAAAACAAAACAAAAACAATTTGACAAAATAGGCATTTAGGCCACTAATGTAATTTATCTGTGCTATCTGGGATTGTTTGAGCCTAATCTTGAATATACCACTCCCATTTGACATTGGAATGCTGCTGTGCACCCCAACCCTATGTCTTAGGTGTGTCAGAAAATACTCAATTCATTATGGTCAAGGTTTATTCTCTAGTAGCCTTAGTAGCAAGCTAGAAGTCTATTGTATCTCAAAAGGAGAAAAGTTACCTGGAAAGGATGGCATGGCCTTGCCTCAAAATCTCAAAGATCTGTGATAAGATTCACCTTTAGAAGTTTGCTAGAAACTCCATATAGCATTCTTAACTGCCACAGATATTCCAAGCACCACCAGATTTGTTGATCTTTTGGCCCAATGATTAAATGGTTTGTATGGGAGTTTGTATTTGTTGCAATCTTTTCTTACTCTGAGTCTCACTCAAAACAGGAAACACTGTATTATTTGGTAATTCGTTTGGAGTAGCACACTCAAATGAGGAAGTATGTTGCTTCCAAAATCCAAATAGATCCATCAAGCATTGTTACTGCTTTTTTCATAGTAGGGAGGCAGATGCAGCAAATTGTCCTACCCCTGAAATGGCTAACTCAACCTTCCCAAGATAACTGAACACCTACAAATTTCACTAAGGTTTTAGATTCTAAATTTTTGGGATTTCCTTCTTTCTGGTATGCATTTTTTCTTAATTCATCTAAAGTAGTCCCAACTTTCTAGTCTTCAACTACAACTAATATGTTATCATCAGGGTAATGGGCTGGCATGAGACCCCGTAGAGTAGAGATGGTCAAGATCCCTGTGTACTACGTAAGGACTTAGAACTGGTGCATAGGTATGGCTTTAAAGTAATAGAGTGGATGTGGTTTGCTGTCCCTGCTGAAAGGAATCTGTTCTCCATGTTGTTGTTTTTTTTTTTTTTTTAAACAGGCATAAAGAAAAAATTGTTCATGAGTTTAATAACTGCATAACTGCATAACCGGTATGCAGTGGTGTGCTGATTTGCTTCAGTAATGAAACCACATTTGAAACAAAAACTGCAATTGTATCAACAACTGAACAAGTTTATGATAATCCAGGATCATTCTCCAAGGACCACGTTTCCCCATCAGAGGTCAAACAAATGAGGTGAAGAGATATGGTGGGAGTCAACATTCTTTCATCATTTTTGTTAACACCGATCTCGTGCATTTTGAAGTGCAGCATGGAATTTGATTGGTTGTTTTGATAGAAGCGTGCTGATAGCTTCCACTTGGTTTTTCTTGTCATTATAATCTATATTCCATGGGTCAGGGAACCAATGTAGGAATTTCTTAAGTATTGAATATGTTTATTCAAACTACACATTCTAGAATTAAGGGAATAACCTCATGCTGAGTTCAGGAACTTCTATGAAATAAACCTGGCCTAAATTCTATTTCTTATGCTTCATATTTTTCATCTAAAAAAAAGTGGAGTGTGACAATAACCTCTACTTTAAGTTGTTGAGATATGAATGGACTATAAGGGACATGCTTATCAGGGAATTTACTAAACCTTAAAAATATTAGTTTTTTTTTTTTTAAATTTAAGGTTCATAAAATATTTTTACTGTGGTGATAATTATCAGCAGTACAATCTTAAGTAGAAAAATTAAGTTTAAGAAATCAACCCAACAGGGGCACCTGGGTGGATCAGTGGGTTAAGCCTTTGGCCCAGGTCATGATCTCAGGGTTCTGGAATTGAACCCTGCATCAGGCTCTCTGCTCAGCAGGGAGCCTGCTTCCCCCTCTCTCTCTCTGACTGTCTCTTTGCCTGCTTGTGATCCTCTGTGTCAAATAAATAAATAAAATATTTTTAAAAAAAGAAAGAAAATCAAGCCAACAGCTATTTTTCATTATACAAATCTGAACTTAGAAATTAATCTTCAGCATAATTTCAGATTTTAAGTTTTTAAAATATAAACAATTAAAAATAAAATGTATTATAACAATTATAAAATATATATAGCAATATTTGGGGAGAAAATACAACATAAAATTTATCAGTATATCAAAATATAATATAAATTTTTATCATGGACTGAAAGTAAATTATTTTGTCCAAGAAGGACAATTAGAGCTGAAGCAAATCTAGTCTCTGAGGCTCGTCAGTGAAGAGGAAGGAGAGAGATTAAAACAACACATGAAGAACTACTATCAACACTTGGATACATGTGAAGAATTAAAGGAGACCAGTTAGAACCAAAAATCCAGCATAAGAATGGAAGTGAGTATAGGAGGAAAGACTATCTGGAGGATGAGGGTAAAAGCAGAAGGGAACAAAAGAGTTCCCTTCATAGTTTATATTCAGCCAGTCTGCTTGTCCTGTAGGACTCCAGAAATATTCCTTTTGGATTATTCTCTTCTCCATTTCCACTGTTAGCCTTGGTAACAGCTTCCTCTGTATTATTCAGAAGAGGATAGACTTTGATGAAATAGGAAGAATAGCAATTTAGGGGCTGACCACATTAAACGTAATTTCTCCCCCATGCCATGGCATGCTGAGGGTAGAGCCAACAAGTCAGACACAGAGCCTCAGATCACTAGGGTATCATCCATCCAGAAGATTTGGAAAGGAGTAATGGGAGAGTGATAGCACAGATGCTATGTTACCGCTCCTAGAAGGGGTAACCATTTCCTTCCACTCGCTTGGTTTGGCCTGTACTAATCACATGGCGGACATAAACGCTATGTAGGTGGGGAACTACAGAGAGGCCCATGAACAGTAGGTTCACTAACAGTTTCTTCTACTCCATCTTTACTCATTTCTACCTAACTAAAATAGCTTTGTTTTAATCTTCATGACCATTTTCTCCGCTAATATTAATCTACATTTTTTTCTTTAAAATTATCATTTTTTAAAAGTGCGTTCATTAACAAACTATTACTGTTAACTAGGGTGAAACAAAACTCCTATACTGATTTGTAAAAATCTCCACATTCTGGTTTCATTTTGAAAACTGGGCCAAATGATAACACAAGGCATTTACTCTGTGACTTCTGCCCATGTCAATCTACTTTACATTCTTACCCATGCCATCCTATTCACTGTGATGATTCTTTATGTAGTTAGGAGGAAGACTATAAGCATTAGGAATTCTATATGGATACTAAGATGAATTTACATCTAAGGAGATCCTTCCTACTTCTATTCTTGCCTTCAATCCTACCAGCAACCAGCTTTCCTGAGCTTTGTTAAGGCTGGTAAGAACATGGCATATGGAAACATAACACAAAAATAACAGACTCTGCAAGATCCTGGAGAGAGAGAACTGATGAAAAAAAAAAATTCCTCCTATGAAGTAAAGGCCAGACAGGAAAAACCCTAAAATAATGGTCAGAATAACATGACTTCTGTAGACAAAGCTTGGATGAGAAAGACCAGTGCTCATCTTGAAGCATGTTCATGGAAGGATTCTCTGGTGTCCTGGACCCCTAGATAGTGCTTCTGGGAAGCACTAGTGGTGTAGTCTATGTTATCTCTCCTACTGAGGCAGAAGCAGCACCAGACTGCAGATGAAAAGCCCAGAGAATAGAAAGACTGTACCCAGGAGCATAAAAGGGGTACAGTGAACATCATGAATGGGATCTGCCAACCCACAGGACAGACTTTTGGTCCCTCTCATTACCCAGGAGACTGTCACCTATTAAGGGTCTACAGGTTTTTATGTACCAAGAGTTGTATGTAAGTAGGCAATAAAACCTGAGAGCCCAGCAAACAAAGAAGAAGAAGAAGAAGAAAGAAGAAAGAAGAAGAAGAAGAAGAAAGAAGAAAGAAGAAAGAAGAAAGAAAAAGAAGAAAGAAGAAGA